>NC_143549.1:25187500-25495000 GCF_054136105.1 Typopeltis vanoorti
TTTCATTCATGTACTTGCCTGATCTGCCTATGTTATATGAATTCAAATCTACCACTCATAAAAATAACAACAAACCAAGCGGGATGAACCCATGAATACTAATGCAATAAGTAAGCCGTGACTGTAAGAAAGAAAAGGACAAGCGGGGGGGCATTTATGCTTGATCAAATAATCATTAACTCTCTAAAGGGGTCACCCTGAACAAGAATCGTTTCTACCTAGGTATTAGCTGATGCAGCATAAATATAAATGTGTTAATACTTATAGGGTATACTTCTTCAGATTGTTTGTTTAGGACATAGAGAGGCCAATAGGACTGCAAAGCACTGAAAGAGAGAATATTTGATTGTAGAGTTAAAATTTTAAATTATAAGGGATAAATGTGTATATGTAAGGTACAGTGTTAGACGAGTTTTGAATTTAAGAAAGATAGAATACAGGATTAGTTAAGAAAGGGTAGATAAAAGGTAAATAACTAATTAAGTAAAATAATAGCAAACAAGATAAGAAAAGGGCAGTAACATAAATGACAGAGTCGAGAGGATAGTTAAAATAAAAACGGATAGCAAAGACAAAGGATAAGAAACGTCACAACAAAGGTGTTTTGCATAAATTTCCTTGTATACACGATTTTACAATAATTTCAGTTGTAGCAGCTGTATCATCATCATCATTTTTAGCACTACTTACATACACATCTGCATTGCCCACTAGTATGTTTAAAATAATACTGCAGTGAATTTTTATTTTATCCATAACTACAAAAAAAAAAAAAAAAAAAAAAATTTCTTTTTTTTTATCAAATATTAAATCACATGAAATATTCAAATCCACTGACTTTTTACTGTTTGACAGGATATGCAAACAACTAATGCTACTCTAAGCAGTCAGTCAGAGTAGTGAATCACTGAATGTAATTTTGTTTTTAATGTACATTGTCTAAGTTAACATATTTGAAAGGTCATAGTCTGTGACTATGACTCACAGGACTGCGAGTTAGTATGAGTCAGTATTTAATTTGATTTGTCAGATTGACCTATAATGATTTTTGGAACTTTGATACTCTTACCAGTTGCTACAATGTTAAATTAATCATTAAATATTTCAAGTAGTAATGTACATAGATGACTGCTAACATGAACATATAGCTACACACCTGTGAGACTCATTAAGGTCAATTTAGTTTATATAGACAAGAAGCTATTTTATAAAATTAGTTAACAATAATATAAAGACAATGAAATATTTTTCATTTATCAATTTGTGAATTTTGGTAAATTTGTTTAAAGAATGCTTTAAACTTACAAATTTGCTTATTACACATACACGTGCATGCAGACTATATCATTATATAAGCATCTGAGTTAAAGAGCTATGGGGATTTTTCATTCGTTCACTCAGTTTTGATTATAATTGCTTGAGAATGAATTTTTAATTTACTGTGAATGGGTATTTTGCACCATTACATGCCTCATTGATTTTAGTAGGCAGCTTTGAATTGGCCTGAAGCTTATCATTTGTGTGGAGATAATCATGATTTAGCCTGTCCCAGAACTTGCCTTAATGTGAAAGCAGTCAATGATGACTTAAATAAACAAGGAAGGTAAGTTTTTTTATCCCTTCCTTTTTATTTTTAGGAATGTGTTCTTTGAATGATTTAAATTAGTAGCTTGAAAAAGATGAGTAGTAAGGAATTATTAGAAAATAAATTAATACAACAAAACACTTCTTTTTTAATGACATTTCCTACCAACAAAAAAAAGTTTTCACTAATAACAATTTAACACCCTTCATATAGGAGGAATTAAAGGGGAGAGCAATAAGATTTAGATAATCTGGAAACTTGCTTTACAGACCAAACATTTTACTTTTCAAGCCATGTCACATCCCCAGTAAGCAGAGTGGTGAACATTAGGCAATAAATGCCATCCATCACATAACCTTCACATGCATATCACGATATGATTCAAACTTTGAAGGCTGGAGAGCAGAGCTGTTTACTTTGTCATTCTGACTAACTTATTGCTTTGTATAAAATGTTTCAAGTATCCATTTTCATGTACTATTTGAAAAAATTTGCAATCAAATCCCATTATGGGAGATTGTAAAAACTTTTTTCATTCAGAACAATCCTAATAAGTACATGTTCTCCTATTTAATTTAATATACAACCTAACTGTGGAAATTCTCTTAATTGTTCAATGTGTATCTTGATAATGCTGATTCTATCCCCTTTCTTCCCCTCCCCACTCCCAACATAGATTTTGGTTCAGTAGAAGGAATGCTCGCAGCATTCTTTCTTCCAATGTTATATAGCGACCAGCATCCACTATGGTAAAATTATAGACTAATACTGTGCTAAGAGTAGAAACTTTAATTTCCTGATGTTTTAACCTTTATATTAAGGTCATCATCTGAAGAGCACACACAGAAAGAGAGAAACAACTTTTATTACAGTTCAAACAGAATGACATGCCAAAGTATCACAAATTTGATTTACTATTACTGTACTAATCTGATCTCTAGTAGGGGAAATGAAAACTATATCAAAGCTACAATCCTGTATTACATCACTAAACATAAATTCTTTTTTAATATTTAATGATGTTAAAAAAGAGCAGAGGATAACATTCCTCTGCTCTTATTTTAAAGACTGATTAGGCCACCACTAATGATGTATAATTAAAGGTTAATATGATGATCTCTGGCCATGTAAAACAGGACTGTAGCTTTGATGTATTTTTTTTTTTACCAGAGGGCAGGCTAGTAGAGTAATGATTGACCAATGGCTGATATGTATTTTTATATGTATATAATTACATATTTTATATATTTATTTTTATATACAGTATATATATATATATACTGTATATATAAGATTTATATATATATATTTATATATATATATATACAAATCTTGACGTAAATACTCTTACAACTTCTGCACATCCCCAACATGCTCACACATAATTGTGCAAGTCCAGTTTTATTAGTATTCCTGTGCACAACCAACATTCCCATGTTTATCAGTAGAGAGAGTTGTCTAGTTGTATGAGTTAACATGCAGTGGGAAGATTACGAGAATCGTTTATATGTAATGGCACTGTTATTTTCAGCACGCTAAAATCACTCAGTATCAGTAGGATGTTTGTGTATCGAACTATTAACTGTTATAATGATACAGAAGATATATCTGACTACTAAAGAACAGGTCAACCATGCTGAATCAAAATGCAACAGCTTGTGATGGCTATGAAGGCATGTAATCCTGTGAGAATGCAGAAAGAGATGTCACAAAAGATGAATGTTTCACAAAGAATGGTGTCACATGTACTGACTGATGACCTGGCAGTGAGAGCCTATCATCATTCTATAACATATGCAGCAGAGGGTGATAAAATCAAAGACTTCTCTGGTGGTATGCAAACAACAGATAGAGATATCTTCATAGATGAGATTTTCACATTGAAAAGTCATTTGACCACCAAAACAATCGTATATGCCCCCAAGATTGTTGCATAGCACTCGGATTCAGAGGTCATCACTCCACATCAGTGCTGGTTTGGTGGGAATGATGTATTGGGGGGGGGGGGGGCTATCCAAGTTGCATTTCTGCCAGAGTGTATTAACAAGACACTGTGCTGGAACCTCTGGTACAGCCCCTGAACAACACTTTGTTTCACAGTAGGTAGTGGACCTTCCAACAGGACAGCCCTGCACACAAGGTGAGGATCACACAACAGTGGTTGGAGGTGAATGTGCCTGACCATATATCACCAACTGATTGGCCATCTGGAAGTCCCCATTTGAATCCATTGGCCTTCAAATTGTGGTAAGAGCTTGATAGAGAGTAGCCTGCAAAAAATGACATCCAAGCATTGCCAACCTGAAGATGGATTTGGAGGGAGTAGTGGCAGCGTTTCCATTGGATGATCTGCATGATAATAAGAGGCCTCACAGACTTTGGGCATGTGTATGTGTGTGTACACACTTTTTTTTTAATGGAATAAGACAACAGTGCTGCCTATTGGTATCTCCACCTTGTCTTGTGGAAGGATTGCACATACCAGTGACCCAGAGAGCTATGCCTGTAGTAACATATTTACTGATGGATATTCCATGCCAGGTAGGTCAAAGAATAGGAATCAGACCATGACCTCCTGGTTCTCCAGGTTGGAAGTTATGATGGGATTGACAGCCTATCCATTGTAAAAAAGGAGAAAGATGAGAAAGTGTGGAAGTAAGAGATAGAGAGGAAAAGCGGAAGAGAGATTGGAAGCCATCGGGGATGCCACTTAGAGAAGGATGAACGAATCTGTTCGGAGTGTCATGTATGGAGATTCGATGCTTTGGGGTGTGCAGAGTAGAGTGCCCGAGGCGTGCTTGCCTGTTGGAACAATAGAGAGTATGGCAATGACAGCAAAGAGGGGTTGAAAGTGTGAAGGAGATGATGTAATGGTTGGGACAAATGACCTGAAAGGTAGGATGAATATAACCTGAAATCTTATATTTCAGGTTGATATTAGTTATAATGCAGCAGAAATATGTCCAAAGAAAGATAGGGAGCTTGTTACCTTGGAACTAGAATTGCACAGGTGAATGTTGTAGAGATGGCCTCATGTGGGGATAGTGGCTTGAGAAATGGAGGGGGTTGCACTATTATCACAGAGCCAGGTGGAGTATGAGGGGAGTAATAATTGACTATAAGAATACTGGCAATACACTGGTTTTTCTGTATACAAATGCTAGGAATGTTAGGAATAAAGGGAATATGTTTGTGGCATTGATTGACTCAGTCTCTCTCTCTCTCTCCAAAGGTTGTTGGCATCAGTGAAACTTGGTTAAGTGAGGAATAAGCTTCAAGAGAACTTGCACAACACAATTTACTCCACGTGCTTCTGTAAAATTCGATGCAGTAGGATTTTTTTTCTTAACTTTGCATTGACTTTTACAGAGGTCACAAATAGTCTACATAGAAGGATACTGTAATTTAACGCTGATTGTGGAATTTTGTATGTATGGTTTATATTAACTGTAACCATGCAAGTATGTATTGAAAAGGTAGGAATTTTAACCTGTGTATCTCAAGGGCAATGCCTTAGAAAGCTGCTTGTCATTTTAAGTGGTTCCAGTTTCAAAGAAAGCTTTGTTTGTGAAATGTAAAGTGCCTTCAATTGTTCGAAGCTTAACCTAATGCATGTCTTGGACAGTGCAACAACAGGCGACGAACAACTAAGGATCTCCAACGTGTAGTGAATAAGATTGTTTTTGTATTCTGGCGGAAACAGAAGTAATCAACAACTCTGAAGTTCACATCTTCCTTTTGCGTGGGAATGTGAGGGGTTCTCAGCCCTTAATCCAGGGACCGCAAGAGGAAGTATAAGAAAGAACCCAGAAGTATCCATGGGGCTTTTTATCGAGGTATCCAGAGGCAGCAGCTCCAGTATATAGTAGGCAGAGGCAGTATGCCGGTCTGCAGAGGGGCTTTTTATCCAGGTATCCGGAGACAGCAGATCCAGTATGTAGTAGGCGGAGGCAGTATGCAGCAATAAAATGGTGGTATGCAGAGGCAGAAGGAAACACAGTCTCCTTTTGTAGCGTCTTGGAATCCAGCATCACAGTTCTGTTGGACGACCGGAGAGAAGTAGGGGAATCTCTAAGGAGAAGTCGAACTGTAAGATGCATCAAGTCCCGAGAATTCTTCACGATGCGATGGCGCTGAAGGAAAGAAGCCCACATGAATGTTAAAGCCCAGGATGGAAAAGCAGTATCGGTGAGATATGCTCTAATCCTCGAAAATCTTCCATGATGTGACGGAGCTAAAGAAAAAGAAGCCCGTACGAATCTTGAGGCCCAGGACGGAAAAGAAGTCAGTGGAACCAGATAAGAGATGAAAGCCAGTTCAGATATATGTGTCAAGAGAAGAACTGTGAGTACAATCTTTATATGTATGTTTAACATTTCAGAAGATTGACTGATATTCTGCAGAACATTTACAAAGTTAATGTGTGGTCATATGTTCCGGACTAAGAGGCTAGAGAAAAATTGGTATAATTTAGGTATTTTATACTTGTTGTTTGAAGTATATATATATTCGGCGGGACATATATAATGTTAAATTGTGATAATTTATCCCGGATTAAGAGACTAAAGAATGGTTGAGATAATTCAAATATGAGAAACTTGTTGATTGAAATATATGTATATAGCTTGAACAAATTAGTTTTAGGATGAGAACATAGATTCTTGTATGATAGTATTGCTGCATGTTTATTATGTATGTACAATGTATGAGATATTATAATTCTTAGCAGCAGAATGAATGAGATTATAGATTGGTGTATGATAGTATTGCTGTGTATTTTAATGAGTGTATATTGCATGAGACTATAATTCTTAGCTTTTAATCTTCTGAAGAGCCAATTCATTTATGAAACTGTATTATATGACTTTCCTCATAGTCAACATAGACCGGTATTAATTGACATTGGCATTTCTATTCCATTTGTAAGATCAAAGGCTATCCCACGCTGGAATTTTAAAAGGGCTGACTGGAATAAATATGCAAATGAACTTGACAAATGTATTCGCTGGATATCTCCAATAAGTAGTAAGTTTCATCGATTTATAGGTTAGTCTTGCTTGCTGCCAAGAAAAGTATTCCTAGAGGTATTAGACTTAACTATATACATGGTTGGAGCGAAGAATGTGAATTACTTTATAATGAATATCAGATAAACAATGACCCAAAAACAGCAGATGAACTCCTAGAAAAAATGGGTAAATACAGTTGAAGGTATAGACTTTACTCATTCCAGCCGTAAAGCTTGGAGCTTTCTTAGGAAACTAGGCGGTAGTTCTCCTTTTGATTAAAGAACAACCAAGAATCACCCCAGATCAACTAGCTATACATATTGTTAATATATCACGTATCCCAATCAATAAAAAGCATATCTCATCTTCCTTATACCCTCTTTTACCTTGCGGTGTTGAGGGTCCATTGATCACGGACCTCACTCCGTTTACAGGATAAGGTGGTCAGCCCTGGTGTATCCTATGGCCTGTAGTGTTGAGTTCTCAAGGCCAGTTTGCCTGCATTGCGGGATGAAAAACCCCAGAATAAACTGGGATAAAACCCTGCTGTCCACGCCCAAGACTGGCTAACTTGGCTATGGCTGAGGAAGATCCTTCAGCTCCTCACGTCACCAACAGGAATCGAACCTAGGACACTCCTTCCCCAGGCATATGGTTGCGAAGCGCATAAGATATTATAAAGAGAAAATTAAAAGAATTTAGCAAGTCTTCACCTATAATTTCAAATTTTGCACACCCTTTTATGCAGCAAGAAGTTGAAGCAACCCTAAAGGAATTAAAGCCTGGTATGGCTCCTGGTTTTGATAACATTCATCCAGAATTTTTGATTAATCTTGGAAGAAATGCAAGATTATGGTTAACAAAGTTCTATACTGACATTCTTACAGCTGGTAAACTTCCCACTATTTTTAAAAAAGCAAAAGCACTTTCAATTTTTGAAACCTGGTAAGCCTAATCATAAACCGGAAAGTTACCAACCTATTACTCTCTTCAGTTGTTGTTATAAACTCTTTGAAAGACTTATAATAGAATAAGCTCCAGAATTTTTTAAAATGTCCCAATAGAACAAGCTGGCTTCAGACCAAATCGTGGGTGTTGTGACCAGGTTCTCTCTTTGGTAACTCACATAGAAGCTGGTTTTCAAAAAGGTTTAAAAACATCAGCAGCATTTATTGATTTGTCAACAGCCTTTGACACCGTTTGGAGACAAGGCCTTCTATATAAATTATATAAAATTATCCCATGTAAAATAATAGTCCATATTATTAACAATATGCTAAGAGATAGAAGATTTATAGTGACTATAGGTAATAAAACTTAGTGAAAGGAAGTTAAATAATGGACTGCCACAGGGATCTGTTTTATCTCCATTATTATTCAATCTGTATATATCTGATCTTCCCATCACTACGTCAAGGAAATTTTGTTGTGCCGACGATATAGCAATAACTAAACAGCATAAATGCATAAGTCGTTCAGAAGAAATTCTAAAAGCTGACTTAACTATTCTGGATGAATATTTTAAAAGATGGAGAGTCTGTTTAAATAGGAGGGTAATATCTTGTTTTCATCTAAATAATAACTTGGCAAATGTGAAACAAAAAATTGAATTGAACAACACTATACGTCCATATAATACATTCCCTAAGTACTTAGGAGTCACACTTGACTGTTCTCTCACTTTCCGGCAACATCTTTCAAACTTGGCATATAAACTAAGGACACATAATAATATCCTACAGAGACTCTGTGACCGGGGTTCTAGAGCCTCTACTCTTCGGACAACAGCCCTTGTTTCGGTATTCTCAAGTGCTGAATATTGTGCTCCTGTGTGGCTAAATAGCCCTCGCGCAAGGATTATCAATTCTCAATTGAACAATACCTTAAGATTAATTACAGGCTCTATTAGATCTAAAAGAGGTAACCCAACATATTGGTTACCTCTTTTAGCAGGCATTATTCCTACAGAACTACGTAGATTGAATTCTTTAGTCCGTGAATTCCAAAAAATTAGTAATCCGAACCTACCTATTCATCAGGATCTCCCAACTCTTAGCGTCAATAGATTGAAATCTCGCCATCCATCACTACGAGCAGCAGAAGAACTAGTGCTAAATAATTTTAATCCTTTATCAAAGTGGGAAGAAACATGGAAGGAAAATACGAAAGAAAATTTGCATAACATCTTTAAAGGTGATCAAATCATCACAGGATCAGATCTACCTCGCAAAACATGGACAGTACTAAATAGAATTCGGACAAATCATGGCCTATGTGGAGATACTCTCTATAAATGAAACAGACAAACATATCCAGAATGTGACTGTGGTGCTCCACGACAGATTATGTAACATATTGTAACAAAATGCATCTTCCATGCTTATCAGAATGACTGGAATGACTTTTTACAAGCAGCTCCTGAAGCTGTGACCTGGATTATGAACTTAGATCTGAATTTATAATGATATATATGTTTCTTTTCCTTATTATAACATATTAAGACTTTTAACTCTTATTTTAATTTTCCAACTTCTTGGATTAGATCTGTGTTTTCCTTCAAAGTTTTAACTTAAAATATTTTAAATTCTTCAATTCTGTTAATATATAATGACATCATGATTCTCTTTTTTAACATGTTTTTGCCATTAGTTATGTATGTATGTAATGCATATTAGTTTAATAAATATGTTTATTATTCTAAAGAATGTGTATTCACTGATCCTTATTCCAATGCACTGTTTCTAAATAATTGCGAACCTGTGTGCACAGTTAAATAAGAGTAGCCATGACTGTCAATAAAGCCTGAGGTAGATCTAGAGAGATACTGCTGGTAATCTTAATTATATTTAATACTCATAGCTTGGTGGCACAGTTGTAACATTAAATAAATTTTCGAAGGTTCCCAAGGTATTAGAAGTTAGGTAACCAGTAGTAATTTAGGTAAAGAGTAAAGTAAGTAAAGAGCATAAAGAAAAATAAATAATAGCGTAATATTACAAAGAAACTAGGAGACCTATGTTTACACTTCTATCAGTTACATTGGGGTATGGCTGTATAAAAAAGGCATGTTTCTTATGAGATTGGTGGCACCTAACTGTGAAGTCTTCATGATCACTTAAACTTGGGATACATAGACAAACCAGATGTATCATCATATATTACTAAAACTTCGGTGTTTATACGAGTCAATTAATATAGGCAAAACAATTGACACATTAGTAGATGTCTACCTCTATGGATCGAAGCTCGGAGATCAATATACATACAAGGAAAGGAGTTTTGTAACCAGTCTCTCTCTTCTCTAATAACCCTCATAAAGAGACAATAGAATTGTTAACCCAAAAATTACCATCTGATATTGTTGAATTATTCAAATTTGCAATCACTTCAGGTTATTTCACATGGAAAGAGAAAATATATAAACAAGAGGAAGGAACAGCAATGAGCTCACCCTTATCACCTAACTTAGCCAACTTTTTTCTTGAACAATTAGAAGATAAAATATATGCTGTTGATCCTACACCAATAATTTGGCTTTGATATGTTGTTGACGTCTTTGCTGTCTGGAGTCACACAGAACAAGAACTTTACTTATTTCTAAAAAAAATAACACCCTACATCCTTGCATCAAGTTCACACAGAAAAAGAATCATCAAAAGGTATTTCCTTTCTTCATATATGCACATCCAACATGAACAAGATGATTCCATTTCCACTTTGTCTACTGGAAAACAACTTTTTCAGATCATTATGTCTATAATATATCTGCTCACCATCAATCTCAAAAATATGGCATCATAAAATCTCTAGTATCCAGAGCACACAAGATTTGTTCTGCTGAAGCATCTCTAAAACAAGAATTGGAAATTATCAAAGAAGCAACCTTACTATAATATGACCACATAAGCGAGAGCTCTCGTTGGCAGACTGCCAAGAAGAGTCAGTTCATGTTGAAGGAGAGAAAGAAATAAGGCAATGAACGAATTGGTCAACAACATGCAAAATCATGTGCTTTATAGGAAAATTTTTCACCTGTTATACAAGCAAAATAGTTATCCCTTTAAAAACTACAATGATCATAAAATTATTAAATTATTTAAGGAATTTACAATGTATACTGGAATATTAATTAAAAGAACCCAATATAGAAACAGCCCAATATAGTGTTAAATCTTGAAAGGTTTATTATATGTAAAATATTTCATTCAGATTTAACAGGTACAAAAAAATTCCCGGAGAAAATGCTTGTATATAGGTATAAGTGAAATTGTTGACAGAAGTATCGAAATAATCATTTAATTATAAATTCTCCTATGTATTATATTGTTAAGTGTCCTTGTAAAACCGATAAGGGTTGGAATTTAGTGAAAGTCACATTAACATGAGAAAGTTAGATCTAAGTATACAGCGAGGTAATCGGCTTAAAGAAATGACCCCAGGCAGTCATGTATGCAAGGTCCAAGTTGCGCGCGTGGAGAACGACACCGAGTGCAAGAATTTTAGGCGCCAGCCAGAAAAGAGTGATGTAAGAGGGAGAACAGCTCAGCAAGGATATATAGAGCTTGGCGACGACAACTCGGGATTCGTTTGGGATTCCTGTTCCAGTCATTCCCGGAGAATTTGCGTGACAGCGGCCGAAAAGAACGATGTCCAGTGGCAGCCATGTGGCCAGATAGTGATCCAGTGCAGGCATAATCATCGGTATAGTGGAAAAGCCAGCGCAAACTGATCAATATGCATAACCACGTGGACTGAACCTGGCATAGCAGCTTCGCCCACATCAGAAAGGGTGATTCATGATCGTAATCACTAGTTTGTCCTTCCTGAAGAGAACTGACCGTAAGAGAGGGTAACAAGCTGTGTGAATGTTTTGGGGAGATCGAGAGAAAAGGCAAGAGAGATCCTGATGCTCGGTAATGTAGAAACTTTTCAATCCCTTTGTATGCAAGAACCAGTTAGTGTGCAAATTTGTGTGGATATGCTCAGTGATTGGACTTACAAAACTGAACCAGGACTTTAGTATCTAATCAACTGGTAGATTGTCTTAGCTCTGAGTAAGAATTCATGTACAGCGTGGTATTGAATTGCTAAAGTTTGTTATAGCCTGATAGTTCTTGAATCCAGAATAAGATAAATGCTTGTACAAGAATGTTAGTTGAATAGGATCAAGCCAGAAATTTAACTGGTAATAGATATTGTCTCGTATTGTTTATGACTAGGAGTATTAAGGTTATGTCTGGTTAATAATTTTAAATTTTGTAGGAGAGATTCAGTTTTGTTACGTGCTCTTAATATTTATACATCATATTAGAGTAATGATAAACCTTTGTTGTTCTTATCTAACAGATTGCCTGATCTATGAACTCAATGCACCACTCATAAAAATAGAACCAGTGCTAGTTAAATTGTGGGGATGGCTACGACTGCAGTAAGAGTATAGATATACAAAATTTTTTTGTAATTGGGAAATTTAATTGCTTGATTATCGAATAGTGTGTCATTCTGAGTGTTAACTCCCTGACAAGGAAGATTCTCCTGTCTAAGAATTTGGATGGCGCAGCTTTAACAAACAAATTTTTCCATATTCTGACATGGAGTTAATTCCAGATTTGTATCAAGGAAATTTGGCTCTAGCCATGGGCAATTTCTTGTCTACCAAGTTTTGCATACACGAGCAATTTAAGTTGTGGTCACAGAGCGAAAAGGGTGAAAACAAGTGTGAGAAATTATCAAGTAATAGGGATATTCAGTAAAGATAATAATCGTAAGTTTTACTAATAACAAATTATAAACACAACAAACACACGCACAAAGTAAGAATTTAAGTTAAGATAAAAAAAAAAAAAGAGGGGGAAATTTAACAATGGCACAGCCGACAGGTTTTGATTTACTCAATTACCAAAGAGTGTGGTAAATCAACGTGAGTAGGTTTTGGGTTAAAATCAGGCAATTTAGGTACAAGGAGTTTTGATAACAGAAATTCTGTAAGAAGGAAAATTATAGTGTGAACTTATATACAAGTATGGCTCATCCATCAAGTTCTGGGATGGATGATTGCAAATTCTTTCTGACCATCAGACCATCAACCCACAGCAAGTCTTCCCACAATTTGCTGTGGAGGAAACCGACAACATTTTGGCTTTCTTTGACTACGTCGAAGAATTGCAGAAGGTGTGCAGGTGGACTGACTTTCAGCTCCTCATCCTGCTGCGTAGTAAACTTGTAGGGAAGGCAAAGAACTTCCTATATTCATCCCCTATCCTGAAGGAAACTATAATACTTAAAATTTAAAGAAGTACTGATTTCTGAGTTCTCCTGTGCAGAAAGTTCCTTCCAAACCTTCTGGACACTTTACAGGTGTGTGCAAGGTGAAGGGGAGAGTGTGACAAGTTACTTAAATAGATTGCTATCTATCACTCGAGCTATGAGAGGGTCCACGGAGGAAAAATCTCACCTCGATTGGATAGCTTTTCAGCA
Organism: Typopeltis vanoorti; assembly: GCF_054136105.1. Taxonomy (NCBI): domain Eukaryota; kingdom Metazoa; phylum Arthropoda; class Arachnida; order Uropygi; family Thelyphonidae; genus Typopeltis; species Typopeltis vanoorti. The sequence continues at coordinate 25,200,572 of NC_143549.1, forward strand.
ATTTAGATCAGGGTTATGTAATGGGTTGCGGGAGGTAATATATAAGAAACAAGCGAAAAGCTTAGATGGATGTTATAGATTAACTAAGGAGATGGAAAGAGTATTAGAAGAGATTGTTCATGCTACTTCTCTGAGACAATTATTTCTGGAAGGGTCTGGTACACAAACACTCCACTCAGGATGCGAGAGCAATTCTGACTCTGAAAAAAGCAAAAAGGTGTGACTGTATCAGAGACCACTCGGATACAGTCACACCTCTATGGAAAAAAAAAATAGAGACATCAGATCATCAAGGGTGCAAGAAGGAAAGGGGGCAAAACCCATCATCAGATAGAGAACATACAACAGGACAGGAGCCTATGGATTCTACTAATCGCTTTGTGGGAACAAACTCCTCTGTACAAGGTGTCCAACTCGGCAAGGAACATGAAGAAAAATTAGATTCAAGTGGACCCAAGGGGGCTTTTGCTGCGCTCTCTGATGAGTCAGTCTGCAGGCCCAATTCACATAATTTTGATACCTGCAGAATGCAAAATGTGGCAGTTGCAGAGATAAGAGGACGAATGCCTTTGTCCATTGTAGTGTTGAAGAGATCCTATGCAACTTCCTACTTGACACTGGGGCCCATATATCTGTAATTCTTATGACACTAGTCAAGAAACTCAATGATATTTCCCCTGATGGCCTTATTAAATTGCATAAGCCCATCAAGATTACAGGAATTGCCAGGGTTGAACTCCTCTCGATGATGAAAGTAAATGTGAGGCTTTCCATACCGTGTTTCCCAGTGAGTCTCTCCCATGAGATGCTGGTCCTCCCTGAACTCGCAGATACAAGTGACCAAGTCATATTGGGTCTCGACTGCTTGGAGAGGCATCCTTTCATGTGTGACTTTGCTAGCGAAACAGTATCCCTTTGTGGAAAAAGGTTCCGACCTAAGTTTAGAGCAGGAAGTGAAAGGAATGTGAGTGAGTGAGGCATTAGAAATTGAAGTGGAAAATTTGTTAGGAGACTCGACTGAATGGGGAAGGAAAATGGTGCACAATGCCATTAGCTTATCAAAGTCAGAGCAAGAAAGAACAGAGATCGAGAAGTTTTTCAATTGATATTCCAACGTTATCCCAATGTGTTCACAGAATAGGTTGGCTCCTTGACCTGCACTAACAGAGTTGAGCATGCTATTCATATCACATCAGAATTTCCCGTGTACAAGGTGAAGGGGAGAGTGTGACAAGTTACTTAAATAGATTGCTATCTATCATTCGAGCTATGTGAGTGTCCACGGAGGAAAAATCTCACCTCGATTGGTGAGACGTTAAGCAATATCAACCCCCCCCCCCCCCCTTAAGCACTTGGATAAGCTACAGAAGTTGTTGCAGGACTATGAGAAGGCTGGTATTATCGAAAAATCTAACTCCTAGTAGAATAGTCCCTTCATTCTAGTAGAGAAGCCTAATGGTAGCTTGAGGTTTGTGTTGGACTTGCGAGAGGTAAACAGAGTCACCAGACCCATTGACTTTCCTTTGTGCAAAATCGAAGTATTGTTGATGTCTGGAAGGAGCAAAATACTTCTCAAAGTTGGACCTGAACTCAGGCTACTTTCAGATCCCCCTTAGGAAGGAGGGCAGGAAGTACTTTGCTTTCACCACAAGATGGCAAAAGTACCAACTTTGTCGACTTCCTCAAGGAGTCAGAAATTCAGCCATGAGCTTTCACTTTCTGATGAACTCCATCCTTTCAGACATGTTGGGGAAAGGAGTCATATGCTTCCAGGACGACCTGTTGATCTACTTGTCTGATTTAAAAAGGCAATAAGGAGATTCTACTGGGCGTTTTGAATAGATTGAGCAAAGCCCAACTCTTCCTGAAGTACTCCAAGTGTCAGTTTTTTTTTTTGAAGGAAGTTGGGTATTTGGGACACATTGTAAGTGAGGCTGGGATAATCCCCACTCAGGATAACATGACTGCCATACTGAAAGCCAGAATCCCCACCACTCTTAGGCAAGTTCGGAGATAGTTAGGAATGATTAATTTCTACAGAAAATTCATTCCTGAGTGTTCAAAAATAATGGAGCCCATCGTGAGGCTGACCAAAAAGGGGGTGAAATTCATGTGGGGGAGGAACAACAGTATGCCTACCAATCCCTAAACTTAGCTTTGACCAGATCACCGGTCCTCACTTACCCAAAACTTGGACAAACCTTTTTCCTCTCGGCTGATGCCTCAAATGACATCATTGCCTCAGTAGTGGAACAAAAGGAAAGGGGGGGGGGGTTAGGCCCATTGCCTTCATTAGCAGGAAGCTCTCCTCCTCAGAAAAAAACTACTATGTAATAGAAAAGGAAGCATTGGCCATTGTCTACGCTCTTATATGTTGCTGGGGCAACAGATCATCCTACGGTCAGATCATAAGCCTCTGTCATTCCTCTCATCCATGAAAGATAAGAACCAGAGAATTATTCGTTGGACTCTGGAAATGCAGGAATTCGAGGTAAATTATATCCCTAGGAGATAATTGTAGTAGCGGATTATTTGTCCAGGTCTTTGGACCTTGAACAAGAGGAGGGCACCAATCCAGAAGAAGAAATTGTCAATTCCATACATAGAGCCAATGAGTTAGAAGAGAACCCCCCCCCCCCATCTTGAAGTCTGGGAAAAATAGTGGCACAGAGAAGGGACTCACTGTGGGGGAGGTATATCAGAAGGTATTGAAGGGAGAGAAACCCTCTGAGGAACAATCATGCTTTAACACCTTGCATGTAGACAAGGACAGTCTTCTGTTGTCAAAACAAGACGTTACAGGGAGATGGAAGGATAAAATCCTAGTTCCGAAGGCCATGATTCCTTGGGTGCTCCACACATTTCATTACTCGGACTTAGTGGGTCATCAAGGGTTCAATAGAACATGGATAAGAGTGAGAGACAGGTACATCTGGAAAGGCATGAGAGAGAATGTTGAGTCTTATGTGTCCTCCTGCCACCTATGCCAGCAAAAGTCAAGCATTGGAGGAAAGGCCTCTCTCCAGCCTTTTCCAATCCCCACGTGTCGTGGCCATGGATATTATTGGCCCTCTTCCCACCACCTTGAAGGAGAACAAATATATTCTGGTGATAATAGATATGTTCTCTAGATTCCCAGAAGCCACAGCACTGAAAGATCAAACAGGACCGTGGCAAACTATTTAAGCTTGCCATTTCTAGATATGGAATGCCCCAAACTCTCCTCTCAGACCAAGGCTCTAACTTACAGCTGAAGTCATGCTACAGTTTTGTAAATTACTAAAGATAAGAAAATTGTTCACCACTCCCTGTCATCCCCAAGGAAACGGAATGTGTGAGAGGATGAATAGGACACTGAAGCACATTCTCTCCAAACTGGCAAACAGTCAGATATCAAACTGGGATACCTATCTGCCCCCACACCCTGTTTGCTTGTAGAACTGCATTTCATGCTGCAATTAAGGAAGCCCCTGCGGTTATACTATATGGGTTTGAGCCTTTATTTCCCAACGATTTTAGAAACTCACGAGTCAATACTGGATTTCCTGATATTGATGAATACCTTAATAATCTAATAATGGAGAATAGAGTAGCGCATGAATTGGTAGCTGAATTCAGTAACAGTAGCTCACATTGAGCAAGAACATATGGTAATATGTTCAGACTAGATACTAGATAATAGTTCAGACTAGAGAGTGTGGAGAAGAAGGGGAAAATCACACAAGGTAGACAATCACTGGCAGAACAAGGATGGAGAGAGACATGCAACCCACAGGCAGAGGAGATGTAATAGTCAAGAAAGAGAAAGACATACGACCTCGGATGATCAAGTCTCCAACTGTAACAGACATAAAGTTCATACTGACCAAAAATCTTAGTGATGAGAGACCTTTAAATAGTGAGAATAGAGAAGGATGTGTGACTAGTGATAGAACAGATGAATTTGTTCAGACTAGATACAACCTGAGACCCAGACAAAATAGGTAAGTCCTCTCCACAAATTGTGCATAGATGATATAAGGGAGAAAAAGCTTTTTTTGGAAGAGGAAACCTTTGTTAAATCTTGAATGAAAGGTTTATTATATTGTAAAATATTTCATTCAGATTTAACAGGTACAAAAAAATTCCTGGAGAAAATGCTTGTATTGTATATTAGGTATAAGTGAAATTGTTGGTAGAAGTATTGAAATAATCATTTAATTGTAAATTCTCCTATGTATTATATTGTTAAGTGTCCTTGTAAAACCGATAAGGGGTGTAATTTAATTAAAGTTATGTTAACATGAGAAAGTTAGATCTAAGTATACAACGAGATAATCGGCTTAAAGAAATGACCCCAAACAGTCATGTACATGAGGTCCAAGTTGCACGCGTGGAGAACAGTACCGAATGCAAGAATTTTAGGTGCCGGCCAAAAAAGAGTGACGTAAGAGGGGAGAACAGCTCAGCAAGGATATATAGAGCTTGGCGATGCAACTTAGGGCTCGTTTTTTCATTCTAAATTCCTTCCAGTCTTTCCCAGAGAAGTTGCGTGAGGGCGGTCGAAAAGAATGATGTCCTGTGGCAGCCATACGGCCAGATAGCGATCCGGTGCAGGCATAATCATCGATACAGCGGAAAAACAGCGCAAACTGATCAATATGCATAACCACGTGGACCGAACCTGGCAGAGCAGCTTCACCCACATCAGAAAGGGTGATTCATGATCGTAATCACTAGTTTGTCCTTCCTGAAGAGAACTGACCGTAAGAGAGGGTAACAAGCCGTGTGAATGTTTTGGGGAGATCGAGAGAAAAGGCAAGAGCGATCCTAATGCTCGGTAATGTAGAAACTTTTCAATCCCTTTGTATGCAAGAACCAGTTAGTGTGCAAATTTGTGTGGATATGCTCAGTGATTGGACTTACAAAACTGAACCAGGACTTTAGTATCTAATCAACTGGTAGATTGTCTTAGCTCTGAGTAAGAATTCATGTACAGCGTGGTATTGAATTGCTAAAGTTTGTTATAGCCTGATAGTTCTTGAATCTAGAATAATATAAATGCTTGTACAAGAACATTAGTTGAATAGGATCAAGTCAGAAATTTAACTTGTAGTAGATATTGTCTCATATTGTTTATGACTAGGAGTATTAAGGTTATGTCTGGTTAATCATTTTAAATTTTGTAGGAGAGATTCAGTTTTGTTAAGAAGATGAGGCAATTTGGAGTCAGCATGTGGTGTATGACAAAAGGAATAAAAGGGATATTGCAGAGCAAAAAGAGATTATGGAAGACATATAAAGAGAAAAGTGGAGAACAGTTGCATGAGAAATATAAGGCTCAGGCTAGGAAAGTGACTAGTATTGTAAGGAGTGAAAAATTAGAATATGATAGAAGACTGGCACTGCAATCCAAGGAGAATCCCAAGGAGTTTTTTTCTATGTGGCAAGTAGGAGGGGAAATGATAGAGGATGGATTATTTTGCTAGGTGGAGATGGGAATCAGGTGACCAAAACAGATGACATTGTTGAGCTAATTTAATGATCATTTTATTAGAATGTTTCATCCTGGTATTACATTCTTTTTTCCTAGAAGGATAAAGTGGTGCAGTGTTAGAAGTAAATGATGAGGATGTATTCTGAGTACACTAGATGGAATTTCACTGTGGGTTTAAGGGAATGTACTATGGAACTGACTGTGCCGTTAACTTAGCTGTTTAATAAAAGTCTTACAATGGGGCAGGTTCCTAGAAAGTGAAAAGAGGATAGAAGTAACTATAGGCCTGTTGGGTTTTTTTTTTTTCTGTAGTTAAAATTTTGGAAAAATTGATAAGAATTCATATACAGAATTGGGGAGATGAAGGTAATATTATTTATGCAGGCTAGCGTGGATTTGTTAAAGAATGCTCTTGTTTTAGTAATCTGGTTACCTTTTTACATTAGAGTAACAAGAGCAGTGGATGAAGTAAAGCATATACTTATTGTCACGAGACTACAGGGAAATGTTCAGTTGTTTGCAGATGATGTGAAGTTTGGGAGGGTTATTAGTAATAGTTCTGTTTTTGCTCTTCAAGAGGATTTGAATAAGCTGGGCAAATGAAGGGGGATTTCAGTTTAAATGTAAGATTTTAAAATTTGGGATCCACAGATGGGATGCTTCATATTCACTAGGTGCAGTTATACTGGAAGAAGTAGAAGAAGCAATGGATCTTGGGGTGATTGTGGATAGAGACTTGTAGTTCCAAGGACATATTGCAAAGGTTGTGAAGACCTCTCAGAGAATTGCTGCAATGTTTAGGAAAATGTTGGCCATGAGAGATAAAAGTGTGCTGGTCCCATTGTATAAAGATTTGAAGAGGATAATGTAACATTGGAGAGGGTATAGAGATGCATAACAAAAATGATATCAGGACTGTACAACGTTGATTATGAGGATAGACTGAAGGCATGTGGACTGCAGAGTTTGCTGTACGAGGTGGGGGGGGGGGGGTATGATCAAGACATGTAAGCTGTTGAAGGGTTATCATATTAATACTGAGGAGAATTTTCACATGGTAGAACAAGGGAAAAGAGCAAGGACAAGAGGCCATCAGTGTGAGTAAAAGGGTAAGAAGTATGGTTTTTCATGGAAAGTGGTAGGAGCATGGAATGCATTGCCCAAAAGGGTGGTGAAGTGCAGAGTGTGGATGATTTTATGGAGCAGTATGATAAACTTTGTGTTGACCTCCCACAGTGAGTGTTGTGATTCCATGGATGTCAGGAAAATAATAATAAAAACTCATGAGTCACAAAACCAGGAAATGTGACTGTTCCCAATGGCATATGTTTAGAACTCACTAATGGATTTCTAAATATAATATATTTAGAAATAAAACTGTGTAATGACTAATTTTCCATGTCTTATTACATATATACTCAGATTAAATTACAAAATTTGAAAAAAAACTTTTCATTAACAAAAATTTATAAATGAACAACCATCATACATTGAATGAACTTAAACTGAATGTTGAATAGAGATAGCATCAAGATAATGTTTGCATTGTTTGCTCATTTGTCTACATAATTCATATTATGTAGATCTCTGATATATATCAACCAAAGTTGGTTTAAGATGAGACCTTGGTTTTTGTTATACTGGGTTGCTGGATGCTGTAGCATTTCAGCAGCTTCTTTAAATCTGCAGACATAGTTATTATACAAAACCCAGATTGTGGCTTAAGTACATGGATGGCATCTTTATCATCTGGCCAGGCTTTGAAGAGTCCTTTCACAATTTGACAGACTTCATAAATGGATTCAACTACAAAATCCAGTTCACATTTGAAGTTAAAAGAAACAGATCACTTCCTTTTTTTAGATGTTTTTATCTCAACTGTGAACCATGGCAAAGTTTTCTTTGAACTCAACACAAAAAAAAAAAAAAGTTCAGCACCTAAAGATACCTGCATCACATCATTGCCATTCCCATAAACAGGGCATAATTAAAACACTCAAAGACAGTGCATACACAATATCCAGTGATGACACAAAAGGCAAGAAAGGTACTCCTAAAAATGGCTACAATCCCAAAATCAATAACTTTTTAGACTGTTACATATTCAAGGGAATATACAGGAGCAAGACAGTTACAAAAGTGCTGTTTCCTTGCCATTTTTCAAGACAACAAAATACCTAAATATTACATTAAAAAAGTTAGGAATTCAAAAAAGCACATTTATTAAACAGGACCTAGAAAATGCCCTAAAAGCCTTAAAACCAGGAAAAGGGTTCCGGTATAAAAGATATCAGAAATGAGATACTAAGGAATCTAGAAGAAAAGACAGCAGAGTGGTTGTTAGAATTTTTCCAACTTTTGTTGGAAATTTGCTAAAATATCCCAGCATGGAGGTAAATGAAAGTAATACCTATCCTGAAATCAGGTAAACCTGCTGAGGATCCAAAGAGTTACAGGCCTATAGCTCTCCTATGCACATTGGTAAAACTGTATGAGAGGTTAATCTTGATGACAAAGTGCTGATCAAAGAACAGGCAGGATTTAGACCAGGAAGATCATGCACTGAACAAGTATTAAACTTAACACAGTTTATTGAGGACAGCTTTGAAAGAGGATTAGCAACAGGAGCTGTATTTATAGATTTGAGAGCAGCATAGAACACACTAAATCTTAGAAAGCTTATAGTCAAAATTTACACAAACAGCTATCGGTTAGTGGAGATATTTAGGTCTGCTGTTCAGCAGGAGATTCTTTGTTGATTTTCAAGGGAAAAAAAAAAGGAGCAGTGACATATCCAGAAAAATGGTCTACCTCAGAGAAGTGTACTCTCTCTCTCTCCCCTCCTCTTCAATATATATACTAACGACCAACCTATAAATCCATGGTTAAGAACCTTCTTATATGCAGATGACCAGGCAGTTTATCAAGCAAAATCCTTTGATAACATTGAGAAGCAGCTCACACAAGAACTAGAAATCCTTAGTTTATTATAAGGAAAACCCAAATGTGTCTTTTCCATCTCAGTAATAGGGAGCCGAGGAGAGAGTTGAATATAGAATGGAATAGTGTGAAATTGGTCAATTATCTAAATCCAACTTACGTAGGTGTTATATAGATAGGCCCTTAAATTATAAGCAACACATAATAATGTTCTGCGCTGATTAACATCATCTCAGTGGGGTGCAAGTACTACACACCTCTGCACTGGCACTTTGTTTTTCGAAAGCCGAGTATGCCAGCCCTGTTTGGGAAAGATCATCAGAATGTCAGCACATTTCTTTAATGTGCTGACATTAAAGAAATATGTCAGCACATTACTGGCTTCCTTAAGGCTTTTACAAAAATTGACCATCTATACTCACTGTCTGGTATTGCATCTCCTCACATTAGAAGAACTACACAGAGTTGATATGAGTGGAAACAACAACTAAATGATGACTAGCCTCCTTTGTATGGACATGTTGCAGTACCTTGGAGGCTAAGATCAAGGAAAAGTTTTATTCACTCAGTGGAATCATTGGTTGAGTTCATAAATGCTACAAGGTCAACAATGTGGCAAGAACAATCTCCAGAGGCTCTGAACTTAAACGAATCTCTTCCTTCCGGCTTACATCTAGATTGGCAAAGATGAAAGACATTGAATAGACTCCATTCCAGAATGGGCAGATCAAAGCAGAATATGGCCAGATGGGCTACACAGACAATGACAGCTGGTCATGTGGTGAAACACAAACTATGGATACCTGTGAAGATTTAATGCAGTGTAATGAAAGAGCTTTTAAGTATACTAATCACTGGATGAGTGAAATCTGACATTTTATGTTTTTGCGTAACATTTTATGCAAGTGACATTTTTGTCTTTAAATTATGCTTTTAATCATTTATATGTATTTATAAGTTTATAGGTGAATTAGCCAGTCTAACTCACCATTTATGGAGGGAGGGGGTTTTTGTCCCCCAGAACGGGTAAAGTCTTGTGAACACACACACACAGATTAGTCATGAATGTCGCCCTTAGTGGATGTAGCAGAGGAGTGACAATTCAGCTACATTTATTCATCATAAGCCCCTCAGTAGTAGGGGGGGCTCAACCCGTCCTAAGGGATGGATAGGATAGGAGGATGTCACTCTCATCTCAAATAGCCAAGAATGTACAAAATTTTCTGGGCATACAGCATTTGCTGTGTGGAACAGACAAGATGATCAGGAGAAATCCATTTCATAGAACATATTAGAGATGTGGAGAAAAAGCAAGTGCATAAATCAGGATTGGCTTTTCATACCATCAGAAAAAGAAAGAAAAAAAAAACACTTATGCAGCTCACAAAATGTTATCAACAAATATGTGATGAAATACACCAGATACAATAAAAATATGAAAATCACCTGTAATACACTATGAAACATGATTTTTTCTAAGAAAAAAACAGAAAACATACCTGTTTTATAAATGCATTGAATAAACCAACATCTGTGGATATAGCCTCAAACTCAAGTTTCTTGAGCTTCCTCCTAATTACAAGAAGAAAGATATTTCATAATTATTTGTTAATTTGTCCTAATTAAGTAATATAACATTAAATCTCATGAAAGGTAAAGAACAAAATTTCTCCAATTTTGTTGTTTCCCTTTCTCAAAAAAAAACAAAATTGTAAAAAAAAAAAAAAAAAAATCATTTACATATTTTGAAAAAAAAAAATAATATTCTTTTGAAATCCCTTTTTATTTAATCATAAAAATTAGTTAAGAAAATACACTGTCATATTGCTAATTTCAGATCAGAGATAAAGTTAGGCATTTTCCAATGGGACGTATGCAATTTACCATTAAAAAATGGAACTGTTGATGCATTTGTTACTGATTTGGTAAGTGTTTCATTTTATTCTGAGATTTAATTTGATTTTTCAAACACACCAAATTTATACAAATTGAGAATGACATGTATATGAAAGCTAGAGGAAGCAAGTTCTCTGAGCCATTGTTTGATTGCTTACATATGAATTGTGGTGTATAAAATTATTCAACTTTGTTAAATTATGCATAAAGAAGAATTAGTTTAGAGCAAATTGAGCTGCAAGTAGGTTAGTATTATATTTGGGTTAGAGTTTGTAATTTTTATTTTTTTTAGTGTGAGTAGAATACCTTAGAAAAATAAATAAGCTAACTATGAAGAAATGGAATTATGAAGGTCTGATTGCACGTGGTAATTGTAACATGCATGGTTATGTACTGGGTTCAAAGAAGATGGGGGAAGAGTGATCTTAATATTATTTGTTAATACTGTTTAGAAATAATGAAATTAAGGCAAATATAATAGATGGTAACACATCCACACACAAACTTTGAGGTAAAATCACTTAAATATGAAAAAAAAATAAAAAATTTCACCTCTAAATGACTTGGAAGGTTGGGAATTAGTAGAAATGGTGACTGACTTATCTGGAGAATTGATAAATTCAGTGGGAAGTGCTTTAGCAGAGGATAAGTGTTCATTCATTAATTTCCTGATACTCAGCACTACATGATTAAGTTTACATTATTATTATTATTCTCTTATCGACAATTTTCCTCCAAATCAGTCTATTACTTGTGACAACTCCAATGTCATCATATCTAACATTTTGGGCTTCTGAGGCACTTCTGACTGAATCAATCCACCTAGACCTTTGTCTCTTTCCTGCCATCTTAGCATCGAACACCTATTTTGCTAACCTTTCTTCATCTGTTCTATTTAAGTGGCCATACCACATTAGATTAGCTCCCCTTACATATTCTTGAATGCTAACAATATCAAGCTCCTTTGTAATATCTTTATTTTTAATATGATTCTGCCACTGATGTCTGTTCATTCTGTGATTTTTCTCAGAACCAACCTTTTTCCACTTGCATATCCCTTTTAAGCCCATTTCTATAAATTGTATTCCTTGTTTTTAAAATAGCTGTTTTTAAATACCGACACTTTTGTTCAGTGCTTATCTTAATGTAAAATAGTTTACTTGTTTTTCTGCCATTGCTGATTATTTTTTCTGTACCACTGAATGGCCCAGCATGAACCACTGAGGGTATGCATACCACCGGTTGAGAACCGATGCTCTAGATCAGGGCTGTCCAAACTTAGGTAATCTGAGGGCTGCATTACAAAAAATTTTATCCAAGGGCCGCATCACAATGCATATCTAGTAATTTGGTGAGTAGGAGTAACACAGCCTCGATAGCTGAACAAACAAACAACACTAATCGCGTGCTCATGTTACTTGTGAGCTCCCGGAGCATGCTCGTTGGAACAAAACAATATAAGAACGCTTCTTTGACGCATCTAATATTTGAAAAACACGTGAGCATATAGTGATATAAAAATACCAAATAAAATTACCAATATTGATATTATCGATTAGTGATAGAATTAAAACATGTAATATGCATTTGATTCAGATTATTTCCTTTTTTCTCTCGTGAAAATCAAAACCACAGGTGAGCCACACAAAATCGCATTCCGTACCGTGGGCCATAACCGGCCCATGGGCAGTGCTTTGGACAACCCTGCTCTGGATCAGCACTTCCCAAACTGTGGGTCACAGCCCCCTTGGGGACCATAAGTTTTGTTGAGGGGGGGGGCTGTGAAATAATGAAAACAAATTTAAAATGTTTTAAGACTAAGTAGATTTTTTTTTAATCTTAAAAGAAATGTATTTAATTATTATTATTTATTTTTTATTTTTTGTTCTTTTTTATATTTTAATGGAAAAAATCACGCATTGGTGTTGGTTCATAAATTTTGCTCCTTGCATATTTCAGCGATTAATAATTAGTAAATATTAGTAAAGATATGCTTATTTATATAAGTTTCATTTCAAAGGTATTGATAAGAAACACAAAAAAGATTACAAATTGTATTGAATATAAATACAATAAATATTATAATAATATATGTCTATATTACGATTGTTTTTTCGATGGGGACTGTGAAATATTTTAATTTTTCCAAAGGGGGCCTTGGCATCCATAAGTTTGGGAAGCATTGCACATTGATGACCTTAATGTGAAGGTCGAAACGTCTACCTTCACATTAAGAAATATCGAGTAAAATATCGAATTTTACTCTCACAGGATAGTTGTTTCCATTTGCATGATGTATTCTTATCACCGTGTAAGCATGAAGGAAAGGATAATCAGTTAAAACTTTCTACCTATACATTCTTTTGGAAAGTTAAAATATCTAACTTGAGATGGATAAAATTTTCAACAAGAGAGCCCTGTTGTTTAATATTCAAAAAAAGCAGAAAATATGTTTGATTTAAATTTAATGGATTATTTGATTTTATCTTCCAGTTCATCATCGTGAAATTCCTGACATGTGCCTTCAAGGGGGTGTACAGGATATGATAGTACTACATGAAAAATTTACATCATTACTAACTTCCTACCTACAATTTTCCTCCAAATCAGTCTGTTACCTGTCAGATCTTATATTTCTATCTTCTAAGGCTTTTTACCATATCAGTCCACCTATATCTTGGTCTTCCTATGGGTCTTTTTCCTGCCAACCTGGCAGAGAACACTTGTTTTGCTAATCTTTACTCTCCCATTCTGTTTAAGTGACGATCTGAGATTAGCTCTGCTAATGCATTCCTGGATGCTGACAATGTCAAGTTCTTTCCTAATATCCTCATTTTTAATATGATATTGCCATTGATGCCATCTTTCTCAGGACTCTCATGTCTGCAGTCTCTAGCCTTTGGTGAAGTGTTTTACTTCTAACCCAGCTCAGATCCATAAGTTAAAACTGGTTTGAACACTGTCTTGTATACAGCTAATTTAGTGTTTTGGCTAATTTCTCTCTTATTCCATATAAATTTATTCATTTGACTTCCTACCAAAATAGCTTTGTTCATTCTTTTGTCTATTTCCATATTTAATTTACCATCTTCACTAAAAATCGTAACTAAGTAGCTGAAATGTTTTACTTGTTCTATAGATTCTCCATTCACAATGCAGTTGTATTTTCAATACTTCTGCCTATTTTCATTGTATTTGTCTTGTTATTGCTGACCTTCATACCATATCTATTCGAACAGTTATTCAGTTTAGTCAGGGAATCCTGCAGACTTGTAGAGGATTTATTTGGAAGTATAACATCATCCGCATAAAGCAAAGAGCTGAGATTAACATCTCCAATTTTGATATCAGGTTTAATACCACTTTCCTTCATAATGTGATCCATATAGATAATGAATAACAGAGGGGATAATGTACATCCTTGTCTCACACCAAATTTAACATTAAACCATCTTCCTGTACTTCCTTCAATTCTAACTGCTGACTTACAGTAACTCAAATAAAGACTAAGTATTGCTTGATATAATGCCCCATTGACACCATATACTGTAGCGTTTTGAATAGCTTGTCTTGTGGCATCTTGTCATATGCCTTTTCCAGATCTACGTAACTTAAATAGATCTTTATTATATTCCCATGATTTCTCAACTATTTGTCATATCTGATAAGTGAAAATCTGATACTAACTGCCTCTATTTTGCCTGAATCCAGCTTGTTCTTCACCAAGCTTCTCTCCCACAATTCTTCTCAATCATTTCTCAAGTATACTTGCACAAATCTTACCAGGAACATTCAGTAGAGAAATACCTCTGTAATTCTCAAATTCAGTTTTATTTCCCTTTTTATATATGGGTACTATGAGAGCTCTACTCCAATCATCTGGAATTCTTCCCTCTGTCCAGGCCTTCTGAACTATGCAGTGGAGCCACTGTAAGACTTTTATATCTCCATACTTCAGCATTTCTGGTCGAATATCATCTACCTCCTGCTGTCTTTCCACATTTCAGGCTTTTGATGACTTTTTCTACTTAGAGTATAGATATGTATTGTTGACTGCATGCCTGTTGAGTGTTTTTTTTTATCACCATGCTATCACTGCTTTGTTTCATTTAGCAATTTTTCGAAGTAATTACTCCATACTTCAAGCATATCTTTTTCTACAATTTTCATGTTACTTTTATCATCTCTAATTCCTTTTACAGCACTCTTTTCTCCTTTTCTGAGCTTCTTCAACAGCCTCCAGAATATCTTGCCACCTTCTTGATATTTATTTCCTATGTTCTTACGAAAGTCTTCCTATGAATTTTGTTTAGCTAGTTTTACACAGTGTTTAGCTTTCTTACATTTGTCTCTGTATTCTCTAAGAGCTCAAGCTGACTTATTTGCCAGGAACTTTTGATATGCTTAATTCTTTTCCTTCAATGCCTCTTTAACTTCCTGTGTCCACCATGGAGTTCTGATTTTTCTATCCTTTGCAGACAAGTTCCTTATCATTCTTGGTTTATAGAAAACCCACACATACAGGGAGATATTTACACAAACAATCACACCATCACCTTTCTCAATAATAAGGTATCTTAAAAACACTAACCCATTGAGCTAGAGCAGTTTGTTCCAATGACATTGCTCTCACTGCTGAATTTTCTCACCTGCATCTCACCTTCCTGACCAATGGCTATAATCCCCATAAGATAGATAAAATATTAAATGCTCCCCAGAAATCCCCCCCCCCACACTATCTACCACAGAAGACTACAACAAAACTATCACCATCCCATACATTAAAGGCACATCTGAAAATATATCTAAGGTGCTTAACAAACACCAACTACGTACTGTATTTAAACCTTATGTGAAATTGGCAACTCTCATCCATTCACCTAAGGATAGATTCTCTCCTTTATCGCATCCAGCAGTCTATGAAGTGCCCTGTTCATGTCATCGAGCCTACTATGGACAGGCAGGAAGAACTGTGGACATCTGCCTTGGTGATCACAAAAAATATATCCGGCACTTTCGCTATGGCAAGTCAAGTCTGGCAGACCATGGTTTGGATACCCCTGCACACAGGATCAATTGGAAAGAAACAAAGGTACTGCACAGAAGCTCTTACAAGTCAGAAAGGTTGTTCCTGGAATCAACAGAAGCCCTGAAA
The DNA here is from genome assembly GCF_054136105.1 of Typopeltis vanoorti. NCBI lineage: Eukaryota > Metazoa > Arthropoda > Arachnida > Uropygi > Thelyphonidae > Typopeltis > Typopeltis vanoorti. Next base: position 25,216,039 of record NC_143549.1, read on the forward strand.
CATACTCCAAACCTCAACAAGTATAGCTGTATAAATCTGCCAAAGATTTGGCAGACAGTCATCCTAAGATATGCTACAATTACTCACTAGTCCCCTATTACACTGTATTGCAGTTGTCTCACTGCTGTAACAAACTTTGCTTGTATGCTCTGAAGATGCTGGATATAATTAATACCAGCGAAATATTAGCATTTAAGTTAATAAATAGTTATTTTCTTATCAATCTGTGTTCGAATCCATTACCATTAAAATCCAATCAACATCCTTGCAGACAACCTCACCACATGCCTCTCCAGCTAAATCAATCAGTATTTTTTTTTTTTTTTCAGGGCTTGTCACTGAAATCTTCAAGGTTTAGTTTCCTGTTCTCAAACTCTTTCATTTTTTCTTGAATAATGTTTGTGTATTTTAGTCTAAAGTTCACATCTGAGAGCTGCTCAACTTTTATTCGCTTTAAAACTTTCTTACATGTTCTTCTTTTCAATATGAAATTCAATTTTATCCTGCTCAAGACTAAATGGTGATCACTTTTAATTTCACATCCTGTGTACACTCTGTGTCCTGCACCAGGGAGAAAGCATCACTATCAACAATAACATAGTCAATGAGATTTTTCTTATTCCTTGCCTCTTCTCTCCGTGTGAATTTGTGCACATTTTTATGTTGGAACATTGTGTTAGTAATAGCCAATCCGTGTCCTGAGCAGAAATCCAACAGGTGTTTGCCATTATTATCAGCTTTGCTCTTTTCTCCAAATGTTCCCAAAATATTTTTGCATGTCTATCATTTCCTACTTTGGTATTTAGATCCCCAACAAAGACCAACTTTTCCATTGTGTCAGTTGCTTTCTCTAATGCCTCAAAAAATTTCTCCACTTCTGCCTTAGTAGAGCTTTCTCTGGAACCACAGGCAGAAATGTCTATTATCCAGTTCCCCATTCTGATATTTGCCTATATCACTATACTTGATATTGCCTGTCATTTAAGAAGATTAGCCTTATATTGAGTGTTGAATACTATGGCTACTACTTCTTTTCCTTGATTGTCATTGCCTGAATATAACATTTTGAATTTATTGCTCAGAAAGATCTCACCATTTTTTGTTTCACCCCTGTTACGTCGATATGGTACTTATCCAATTCCTCAGCTAGCTCCATTTCTTTGCTGTTCAATCTTCTTATGTTGATAGAACCGATCTTGAACTCTGGTGATGTTATGTTGGGTGTGTTTTAGGATTTGTTCCAGTAGCTGACTTTTCACTGTTTGCCCTGGTTACCTGGCAAAAACAATGAGGACCTTGTTAACTGGGCGACTCCCCAACCAGCATGAAATTCTGTCATGTTGTTCCATCATTTTATGTTTTAGCTTAAGCCAATAATTTAGCTGATTTAGCTGACCAAATTGTATTTGGTCAGCTAAATCCCAAATTGCCCTCCCATCCTCTTTTGTTCAGTATCCAGATAGATATCTAACAGGATGCACCACAAGAAAGTAAGGATTTGACATTAGGTTAAAAACCCTAGTCAGTTCTCTTCATTTCTTTAAAGGCTATGTGGAGGTCTCCTCTCAGTTATACAGTTTTGATCCTTTAGCATCCCTATCTTCCAGTTTTTCTTGAAAATTATCAGTTATGGTCAACAAGGAAATAGAAGGTAAATTTACATCCTGTAACCCAATCACTGACGTTGTACAAGGATTGTTTGAAAAGTTTGGTAAAAAAATAAATTAAACACTTTTTTTTTCGAAAAATCACCTTTATTTCTCAACATAGTCTCCATCGAGGTCTGCACATTTGGTCCAGCGAGTTTCTAATTTTTTCATCCCATCTAAAAAGTAGAATTACTTATCAAATTGTGCAAAATAGTCATTGACAGCCTTGATGGCATCCTCGTTCAAAGAAAATTTTTTCGCACTGAGCCATTTTAAGTTTAGGAACAAGAAGAAGTCACACTGGGCTAAATCCTGTGAATATGTTGGATGTGGAACCTATTCGAACCTCAATTTGTGCAATTTTGCCATTGCAATGGCTGATGTGTGGGATGGTGCATTATCTTGATGAAAGAGCACTTTTTTGTGCACCAATCTTGGCAGTTTTTTCTTCAGTTCTTCTTTTAAATGGTCCAACTATGATGCATAATAGACTCCTGTTATTGTCTTACCATTTTCCAAATAGTCTATTATGATAATTCCTTGGGAATCCCAAAAAACAAGGTGGCCATCACCTTCCCAGCTGACAAAACGGTCTTCGCTTTTTACGGTGCTCTTTCTCCAGACATTGTCCACGGTTTTGATTTCTGCTTGAACTTAGGTGTGTGGTGGTGGATCCAGTTTTTGTCTACAGTTAGGAATTGATGCAAAAATTCCTGCGAATTGCAATTAAACATTTCCAAACACTGCATTGAAATGTCTTTTCACATGCATTTTTGATCGACAGTCAATAATTACAGCACCCATTGCTCAGCTGTTTCATGTGCAATTTTTCGTGCAGGATATTATACACGCATTCAGTTGAGATGCCTAATGTGAACACGGTCATTATAAATGTTTGTCAAACGAGAACTACTTGTCGCACGTGGCTAAAATTTTGCCAGGGGGTCATGAAAAAGATGATACATGCCGACACTGGTATGAATGAACAAATTGTGTTGCTGTCTGTTGGAAATTTATCAAACTTTCCAAACAACCCTCATACTATGTTCTGCTGAAACTAGTAGCTCTGAAGTTTTTTTTTATTGGGGGGGGTGACATTCTATTTATCTTTTCCAAAAACTTATTCGAATAATTTTCTTTCTTGTTTTTTTTTTTTTTTTTTTTACTGTAATGGCTTTCTATTTTCTGATCTGAAATGTTTGATTTTCTTTCCGAAACCTGGTGAGAAATCATTTGATAGCACAGCATTTTATCTTATAATTTGTAACATTTTAAAATATGTGGGGTGCAGGCCACTAAATTTTATGAGCAGTTGATTTTGTAGTAACAAAATTGCTGTCACAAATAAGCAATTGCTATAACATAATCATGGACCTTCTAATAATATTAGAAGGAGAACTGGATGGAAAAAGAGGGAGAGGTAGACTCACAAGAATGTGGTTTGAAGACATTAAGGATTGGACTGGCTTGAATTACCATAAATGTTCCAGAGCAGCAAAAGACAGAAAAAAGTTCTGTAACATGGTTGCCAACCTCCTTCTAGGGGATGACACTTGAAGAATTCATGGGTCACTATGTTGTAATCTCTAATTTATGCCTATATATTTATTCACCATAAATGCTTATTAGTTATTACATAGTGATTTGTGTCATAATGAAGTTACTTAGATTTAAATTTGGAGTTGAGCAATGCCAAAATGACATTAGATCCCCCTGTCTAGTACTTCTGCTTCTTCTAAACCATTTTCCCAAATCCTCACCTATTCTAACTACTGCCATTGCATTCTTATAAACATCTTTTAATATGGCTATTAGTTTTGTATCAATTCCATAGGATTCTAGCACTGCTAATGTCACTTTCTGTTCGTTTCTGTCAAATGCCTTCTGAAAATCAACAAAGCAAGAATATATGTTTTTGTTTTTCCTCCAAACTTTCTTTGCCATTAACCGCAATCTCAAAATCTGTTGAATTATACTTCTATCTTTCCTAAATCCTGCCTGCTCGTCTGCAAGGTATGCTTCCAATTGTGTTCTCAATCTTTCTATCAATATCATCAACATCACCTTACTGTTGGAACGTCCCACTTAACTGACAGTTCCAATTATGATAGTTTCTTAAACTTATTTTTACCTCTTTAAATTCCTTTCTTCTTCGTTAGTTGTTGATTGATGCTCATCTGAATATAAGGAAATTTGTATTATACTGCACCGCCCTATATTCAGATTAGTCCAATTAATATAGAAGAATCACTCATCAACTATATTTATATTATCACTTTGTCTTCAGGCCGAGATTGTTAATAGCATTTAAGGCTTCTGCAAAGGTCCGGTTAATTTTATGAGCAGTGCAATGAAAGAAAATCAGGCAAACACCAAGTTTAATTCAACAAAGAAAACATTTAATGTGGAATGGTACAACATAAACAAGTATAAGTAACTGCAAAAAGTTATCCAAGTAAAATTTATGAGAATACATATTTAGACATTAGTAACTTCTAAGTTAGGTTTGTGAATTGTGACTAATGTTGACATTTCTTAATTCTAAAGCTTTAGTATTTTTTTCACATAGTTCTCTCTATCCAATTGGAGGAATTATATCATAAATATATTAGCTCAGTTTAAAGTATTCAGAATAATTACAATCCATTAACTATCAAACATTCAATTCTCAGTTCTTTATGCTCAGTCAATCAAGTTGAGATTACTTCTTTAAAGTTTAAGCTTCCAAATGTTACAATAACTAATCTTATGACAGGATACACTGTATTCTTTCCTCAGTCAGCTAACACTTAATAGAACAACATAACACTTATAGCTTCGAGGGGAAAGTATTTCAGTACATTTAATATCCGACCATTGACTGACATAATACCACAGCTAAGGTCAAAATATATCCGACGGAATTAACTGATATTACTTCACAAGTCATAGAAAGGACAACTCTTACCGGGTTACCACTTCTGAGCATCGAATTCGCATAGGCACAATTGGATTTCTTATTGACTTTTACTTTATGGCAACACAATTTAAAAGAAATCTTCCAGTATAATAACTGAATTATAGACACAGAAATACATAAGACTTGATGCACTTGGTTTAAGTTATTTACTGATTCCTTATTTTCTTCTATGTATTGACTTCAGTTCTGCACTATTCTTCCACTAACCATTAGGAAATCATTGAAGTATCAGAACTCCTATAGAAATAATTCCAAATGCCTATTAATTCCTTGTCCTTTCCTAGACGATTTTCGGCATATATCAACTCCCCTTCTGCCACTCACTGCCAATCTCTATGCTGTCTCTAGGGCTTCTCCCTTTACTTTTTCTTTCCAATCAACTACATTTCTCCTTTTCCTGCCAAAATCCGGTTTTAACCCGTTCAGCTTATATCAACTGGCTTTTCTCTTTATATCACGCTCTCGGCACGAGCTAACTAAAATAAACTCCGTTTCTCCGTCAGTAGCCAATCAAATCTCATCAGTAGAATTCCATAAAATTAGCTTTACTTATAGAAATAACAAAAATATATATATATCACGGTTCACATAAGGTACATTTAAATCTGTATACACAGAGTTTCTTATAATAAATTTTACAGAATTAAGTAAATAAATTGAATGTCATTTTTATATAGAGTCTTTTTATTACTATTACATATCCTAAGGTTATACAATTAATTTATAACAAACAAAACTCAAAGCATTTATATGAATAATATATTACAAGTAAAAGACTTACAACAAATAATATTTACAAGTCTTGCTTATGACATGGTGAATTATGTTAAATACGAATGAAGTATTATAATATACAGAATATCTTCATTCACAATTTAACAAATTATCTCAAAATCTGTTGAATTGTACTTCTATCTTTCCTAAATCCTGCTTGCTCGTCTGCAAGGTATGCTTCCAATTGTGTTCTCAATCTTTCTGTCAATATCATCAACAACACCTTACCAAAGTGACTTGTCAAAGCAGTTGTTCTAGATTTTTACTTTCTAGCTAATTTCCTTTCTTGTGTAATGTCACTAATATCGATTTCACCCACTCCACTGGCATTTTCCCTTCCTTCCATACCATATTACATAGTTGGTGCATTTCTGTAACCATACTTTTACCACCATATTTAATAATTTCTCCAATAATGTTATAATTACCAGGACTCTTGTTGTGTTTTAGCCATCCTATTACTTTTTCTATCCCTCTTAAAATATCCATGTCATACTCATTACTTTAATTCTTCAATCAGTTTCCCAACTCCATCTAAATCTAGCTTTTCTTCATATGGCTCACTACAGTATCTTGTCCACTGCTGTACAATTTTATCTTTATTTATCAATATTTTTCCTTTTTTTCATCTTTAATTGTGATTGGTTTTGGTTGCCATCTTCTGTTAATGGTTCTACTCGATTTGTATACCTCCCTAGCTTTGTGCTCTCCATAGTACTGTTCTATATTATTTCATTGAGCTTCTAACCATTTCATCTTATCCATTCTGACTGCTTTTTTTTTTTTCACTTCATTACACTTTCTTCTATTGCTCCTCTATTTGTTTAGATGGTTGGGTGACATCATAAAAAAATCATCCACAACTTGGTAATGATTATGATTATACAGTCTTGCCATGAATACTGTTATAACTTTCACATGCTGCACTGCCCACAGACCTGGTTCCATTAGTGGCACTGCTCACAGCATACATATTCACATTTATCAGCAAAGAGAGAGAGAGAGAGAGAGTTGTCTAGCTGTACAGGTTAACATGCAGTGGAAAGATTATGAAAACAATGTAGCTGTGATAGCACTTCACAAAGTTGGAATGCAGACACCTGTTATTTTAACAACGTGCTAAAAATACTCAGGATCAGTAGGATCTTTGTATATTGGACTGTTAACTGTTATAATGATTCAGAAGGATCAACGAACAAGTTGAATTGAATACGCTGTATTATGAAATAATTTTCAGAGAAGATAGGATGGGGGGAGGGGTAGTGCTGATGATAGCAGATGAATTGCAACCAAAAAGAATAGGAGACAAGTTCGAGGGTGGCTGTTCATTTGAAGCAATCTGGTGTGAGATTAAGGCGAGTAAAACAAAATATACCGTTGGTTGTTGCTATACATCAGGGAGTTCCACAGTTAATCTGGAAGGAATTTATTGTCAAATTAGTACGATAAATACAGTTCGAATGATTATTATGAAGGACTTAAACTATGGAAATATAGGCTGGAAGGAAGAAAGATCACATGGCAAGAAGGAAATAGAATTTATACACTTGCTGAGAGATAATTTCTTAAGGCAGCATGTGATGGATGGGACTAGTGGTTGGAGAGTATTGAACCTGGTCATAGGATCAGAAGAGCTGTCCATAACCAAGGTGACAGCATTGTCTCCAATTGGTGAAAGTGACCATGCTGTCTTGACTTGGGAGATTGTAAAACATGAGAAATATTATATCAAGAAGGGATATTTGTGGAACTACAAGGCAGGTAATTATGACATGCTTAGGAAGAAGCTTAAATCTGTACCATGACATAAAACACTACAGGGTGAGGATGTTAGTAGTGCATGGAATATAGTCAAGTGTCATCTAGAGGAAGCAGTATTAAATTGTATACCTAGGATAAGGAGGGCTAATCAGGTAGGATTTAGATGGATGAATAATATCATTAAGCATGAACTTCAAAAGAAGAAAATGCTATGGAAGATATATAAAGAAAAAGTTGACCAGCAAACTTATGAACATTACAAGGCTCATGCATGAAAAGTGGCCAGCTTGGCAAGGAAGACAAAATCAGATTATGAGGAGAATCTAGCTGAGCAGATCAAAGGAAATCCCAAGGAGATCTTTTGTTATGTGGCAAGTAAGAGGAAGAATAACTATGGAAGATTAACATTAATGAGTGATGATGGTCACAAGCAGACAGAAGCAGATAAAATAGTAGAGTTACTGAATGATCACTTTGCAAGGATATATCATCCTAGTAAGGTTACTTTAACCTATGTGACAAGCCCAGAATTAGGATAGGTGGTAGGTTGATCAGTAATCTGAGGTATGCTAAGCCTGATTTGTGTTCTCCTTTTTTGTACGTCTTTTCGGTGTTCGTTCATAAGAATTTCCCCTGATCTTCCCATCTGGCCTACGTAGCAGATGCCACAGGAACAATGATAGAAAATAAAACACAGGCCAATTATAATTATTCAAATCATTTATTTCAATCAATATACTCTCCCTCAGCTTCGATACATGTTTGTCACGGTCAATTAATTTGTTTAATAAGTTTTTTATATCTGTTTTTGGGATACTTTTGAAGGTCGTGGTTACTGCTGCTTGAACATTTTCAATGGTGTCATATCGCTTTCCTTTCATCAGCAAATGAAGTCGGGGGGGGGGGGGGAGAAGTCACAGGGTGCTAAATCAGATGAATACAGTGAGTGAGTGATCCAACACACAAACTTGGTTTTTGCTCAAAAACTGTCTCAAAGTGTTCAAACAATGAGATGGTGCATTACTGTGCAAAAGTGACCAGCTGCCTGCATCACGATATTCATGCTGTACGTGACAAATTCTTGCTATCGGTCGCTTCACAACTTTGAGATAAAACTCACCATTGACCAGGTGAAACGAATTCTTTGTGGATAATGCCATTGGAATCGTAGAAACAAATCAGCATTGTCTTTACTTTTGACTTCTCCAAGCTACTTTTTTTCGGATGCCACTCTTCTGGTGGTCTCCACTCAGCACTCTGGTGCTTTGTTTCGGGCTCATACTCAAAACATCACATTTCAAGGTAGTTTGAGTTCTTATGAGTGGTTTTAATGAGGTCCTTGCAGTGTTGAATTCAATACATTTTTTGGTCATTTGTCAACTTGTGGGGAACAAATTGCAAATTCAGTTTACGAAGGCCCAAACTCTCGGTTAAAATGTTGTGCACAGTTGATTTTGGAATTCCCAATTCATCTTCAATCAATCTTATGGACGATTTTGGGTTTTTGATGAAATCATGCACTTTTTGGATGTTAACTTTGCTCAGTCCAGTTTTTGACAGCCCAGCTTTTTGTCGTCCTCAAGCGTCTCACGACCACTTTGAAATCGTTTAAATCATTCGTAAACTTGAGTACGTGATAAGCATTCATCACTGTATGCTTTTTGAAGCATTTGATGCATTTTGGTAATACTTTTACCAAGTTTAACACAAAAGTCAATCACAGCTCTGTTTGAAACTCATTTTCCAACCTTTCGTCAAAACAGACTACCACTCTTGATATTGTCAAGAGTGACACTGTCACTTTTGACAACAAAAAGATACAACAGTGGTGCCACTAGTTTATTCAATTTTCGAAAAATTCGGTTTCTTTTTGCCAGAGGGTGTAGATGGTGCCATCTTGCAGTGTAGCTGTAGATTGAATGGATAAGATAGGATATACAAATTTATTCTCATCTATTGCATTGTTTCCAAGTATGAAAATTTTAGATTAAAATCACTTGTATTGCTGACATAGAAAATTGATTTTTCAATTTTGTTTGCTATACAGTTTTTTGCACCTTTTAATAAAATGTTGATTACCTTCTTCTTTTTTGTTTCTAGCCATTTGGTAAAAGACTTGGATCAAAAGCAGATAACCGTGCTTTGTATCCCAAATTACTCAGAGAGCTGGCAAGAGTAAGCCAACCCTCTACAGGACGAGCTGTTCTGCTTACATATGATAAGAGAAGCCTTTTTAATGTAAATTTCCTTTTTATTATTTGTATCTGTATTTTTGGTTCATGATTAAACACTTGAAATACTTTATTTGCTTTATTTTATTAGTCATGAACGAACTATAGAAATTTAGTTAAAGAAATATAGCTGATAGATTGTGATTTTATAACTATTGAAAATATAAAGAAACTTGCATAGTTTTAAGAGCATAGTTATTTCCATTCCCTTAGAGAGTATCATTAAACAACAGTTACCAAGGTAAAGGCTGTAATATTACATAAGTTTAAGATAATCTGTATGAAAGTTTAGCTGCTGGTGTTATTAGCCTTTACATGAAGTCATGTGACTCGAATTTTTGCAAAGAATTTTCCCAATTTCTCTTTCTTATGTGTCTTTTTTTTTTTTTTTTTTATCAGTCAATTTCTTGATATTTTTGTTTTGTCATAGTTTTACTTTGAGTCGTTGATTATTATAATTATGAACACCTCCATGGATGTCTGTAAACTCATCACAGGAGAACTAGCATTACAGAAACCAAACACTTACCTTAATTTGCACCATAACCATAACTGTTATGCATTGCTTTGAACTCCTTAACTGTCGCAGCACACAACTGACTCTGGCAACCCATTTTACTCATTCACTCTCCAAGCAAAAAATCTAACTAAACACTTTCTTAATTTCCAGGGATGATCCCTAGTTCTCTCCATATTAATCATGTACTGAAAAACTCTTCTCTGTCAATCCTGTAGCAACCTTTAAGTAACTTATATGTCTCTGTCATTTCTCCTCTTTTCCTCGTATGCACTAATTTCTGTGACCCACAAATCTTCAATCTCTCCTCATAAGGAGCATCCCATGGACTGTCACTTTCACCTCTTCTATGTCTCCAAGGAACCTAGGTGAGTATATCTGAGTGCAGTAGTCAAGATGGGGCCATATCAAGGCCTTATAAAGAGGTATGACCTCTTTATCTCTGATTGTTAGTGTGTTTTTTAATAACCAGGTAATTCTAAGTTATTTTAGTTCACTAGTACCCTAAGATCCTTAGCTTATTGAATTTTTTGTAGTTATTTCCATCCATGCAGTACATAGCTGATAATCTTTTCATCCCAAAATGTATAACATTGCACTTTGCCACATTAAACTAATAACCATCCTTCTTTGCCCATACTGATAGCACATGCCTTCCCCTGGACTCAACTCCTTCATAAGGTATTCTTTTATGTTTATCCATTAGCCATCCTTTTATCTATCTCACCAGCTTCATATCCATGCACATTTGCTTTAACAAAGTTCTTTGTGGTACCCTGTCAAATGCTTTTTCCAAAATCTAACAGTATCATTCTGTAACTATTGCCCTTATTCAACTCATCTGTTACATTATAAAAAGTGAGTAAATCACTGAGGAATGACTCTTCACAAAACCACACTGCCCCACATAAATTCCTGATTTCTATCCGCCCATTCCTGAATCTTGCTTTTAACAACTTCTCCAACTTTGACGACTACTCCTGAAATGCTGATTGGTTTATAATTTGCTACTTCTGTCTTGGAGCCTCATTTATGCAATGGAATTATTTTATCCTTCAGACTTTCCCAGAGCTAAGACTTGAACAACGTGGTCAAAGGCACATTCTTATGCTATGTAAGCTGATACCCATCTAATCCCATAGCTATATTCATATCAAGGTTCTGTAAGATCATGTACGCTTCTGCTTTGTAGACCTCTGTTTCAGTATTGGCCTTTGTTACATCTGTTACTGCAATATCTCCTCCACCAGGGTGATACACCTTTGTAAAGTGATCACTCAGTAATTCAAACTATTTCATCTTCTTCACTCACCTTCCTACCATTATCACCTTCCTTTGGCTTATCTTTAGCTGCTTCAGCTAATTTCATCTCGTAATCTTTTTTTGCCTTCCTTACCATACCAGTCACCTATAATTATGATCATAATTATAAATTGATTTATAATATTTAGAAAGCTTTGGGTGTTGACAGCCACACTCAGTAGTGCTTATTTAATGGTATGGACTCATAAGAACAAAATAAATAATAATCATTTCCTTGTGTGTGTGTGTGTGTGTGTGTGTGTGTGTGTGTGTGTGTGTGTGTGTGTGTGTGTGTGTGTGTGTGTGTGTGTGTGTGTGTGTGTGTGTACACTCACACTCAAGGAGTGCACCAAATATTATGGGTCTAATTATTAATATTTTGACTCGTTTCTGATCATCAACTTTTCCAAATTGGTCTCTTACCTTTTGAATCTCTGGTTCATCCTCGTACATTTTGAACTTCTAAAGCACTCCTGACTACACCTTACTTATAGCTTGATCTTCCCATATGTCTTTTCTTCTTATTTTTGTCTCAGAATATTTGTTTTGCTAACTTTTCAGTTCACATTCTGTTTAAATTGCTGTATTGTGTTATATTAAATATGCTTACATGTTTTTGAATATTAATAATGTCAGGTTATTTTTTAACATATTTATCTTTTGTGGTATAGAATTACTCTTACATTACAAAAAATCATTTATTCCAAAACATTTTGCAACTTCACATCTATTTTTATATTCCTTTCACAATCTTTCCATTTCTTTTGTTTAGCTACTTCTTTTTTTCTATCACTATTCTATATCTTTCTTTATTCTATATTTTTCAAGTGATTTTTTTCTATCACTTTTCTATCTTTCTATTTAGCTATTTTGTTTACTTTTATAACTGAACTTTCCTTCACCTTACTTTATATTATCTAAGAGCCTCTGCAGACTTACTTGCTCAGAATGTTCCATAGAATGTCTCTTTTCTTCCTCTTTTTTATATTTAATCCACACATGAGGTTAATAGCATATCAATGACATGTATGTTCTGTGTGGGATGCAGGTAAGGATTGAGAAATAAGAATTCCATTGACATTTTTCATAAAGAGCTGGAGATTGTAGTTGTTCAGAAATACATTACGAGGAAGACTGAGACTGTTCCAGAGGACAGAAGTAGATGGGATAAGATAGATGAGGAAAAAGAAAAGCAAGCTCAATGTTTTTGCAGTTGTACCGAAAAGGGTGCTGCTCTTGTTTTAACAGTTCCACCAGAAAAGCAGAAGAATGATATTTGCCAGCTCATGCTTCTGCAAGATCAAGGTTGGAGCGAGGCTGGAGGAAGAGTCATAAATGAGCCAAATTGCTCTCCTTTGGGACAGAATCAAGAAATATATGAATGATATTTTGAGGATGAACAGATTTTTGGATATGTGTGGGGTTAGTGGCTGGGTGGGTGTAAAATACCATGGAAAAGAATGCTTATTTTTTTAGAGGCTATTGATGTGTTTATGCCAGGTGTGTCAGTCCAAGAGATCTGATCTTGTCTGGTGATTTGTATATTACTGAGAATAAGGTAAAGTGAGCTGAGGTTTTTTTTTTTAAGCCATGACTACATTTTGGTAGTATTGAAGGTGATCAGGTTGTCCTTGTCCCACTGAAGAATGGTATGTAGATTAGTGTTTAAAGTACTGGTTGCTTGGAATGTCTGAGAAGTAGGTGGCTTGTTGAAAGAGTAGGATGAATGGAGTTTGCTATTATCAGCAAAACTGTGGATACAGTTTGTGGTGATTGAGAGTAGGTCACTTGTGTATAGTAAAAAGTGGGGATAGGTAATAGGACAGAGCCTTGAGGAGGCACTTCTGCATTGGTGGCAAAGCTCAAAGAGAGGGCATCATCAAACATGACATGCAGTGAGGAAGAGAGAAAGCTAGCTATCCAGTTGTAGAGGATAGGAAGAAGAAGAACAAAGGGGTGGAAAGCAGATCACTAAGCAGGCCTCAATGCCAAATACATTCAAAAGCCCCAGGGATGTTTAGGATGTTTCTGAACTTTTCCGTGGCAAGTGTCCAGTGGTGGGTAACTTAGTCTAAGAGACTAACCCATGGATCTGGATTAATGGAATCCCTGTGAATGCTGATTTCTAAGTAGTGAAGTTGACTATTGACAACATTCTCCATTATTTTGGAGAGGATTGAGGTGATAAGAAAATAAGAACTCTATCTACATCCAGTTCTTATTTTTCTGTCTTTGTATATAACTACTCCATGCTTCTCTGTATATGTAATTCTTGATATGTACCCTCAGCAGGGCAAGAGAGGGATGTATACGTGATAGTACTCATGAAAAGTTTACATCATTCCTTAAATTGAAATATAACGTCTGCCAATGTTGGAAGATGTTATATTTCAATCTTCTAATCACTTACTACAGTATCAATCCACCTAGATCTTGGTTTTCCTTTGGGTCTTTTTTTCCTGCCATCCTAGCAATATAGACCTGTGTTGCTAACCTTTTCTCTCATATGCTGTTTAAGTGATGATCATAACAATCTGAGATTAGCTCTGCTTACAAATTCTTGAATGCTAACAGTTTTAATTTCTTTTTCGAATATCCTCATTTTTAATACAATTCTGCTACTGATGTCATCTGTTCACTCCCCTAATCTTTCTCTTATATATCTTATATATCTTATAAATCTTATATATCTGTTCTCCAGTCTTTGAAGTGTTTTGTTTCTAACCCATGTTTAGTGTTTCTAATTCCTTATATTTCTGACATCTCTGAACCTGTTGGTAGAATTTTGAAGATGTTTCACCTTAATCCCACATATTTGCCTATCAACAAAATTTCTCATTTCTCACCATCTATGAAAGATAAAATGTCGCCTGTGTCTCAGCTGGTGTTTACCACATCCCTGTTGAATGTAATTTAGAATACTTTGGGCATACAGGTCATTCTGTGAGGAAGGAATGGACATCAGTACTATATTGAATATCTTAAAAAAAAACCTCAAAAGTCTAGTCTGTAGTACTGTTGCAAAGTAGTATTCTATGTCATGAAGCTCATTCTTCTCCATAGAAGCAGTTTTAAATATGAACACCTATTCAAAGAAATTGTGACGCCCTTTTACATCTGTATGATCTGAATCAGAATGATTCACACTCTCTCTCTCTCTCTCCCCTTCTCCCCCTCCCCCCCCCCCCAAAAAAAAAAAAAAATTGGGGATATTCCCATCTTATGCAAATATCAGAAAAAAAAAAAAAAATTGTTTAATAAATATTATTTCTCTAGCACATGGCAACTTTTCTTAGTGAAACCTTTGGGTATCCATAACTATAAAATAACATATGCCACAGTAAATTACTTTTTAATTATGTAAGTATTTCGTCTTATGTATCATAAGACATCATCAATACAATTAAAACAACAATAGGAACTGAATTCAAAAAACAGTTATGTGCATGCTTAAATTGGAATCCCTCTCATATATAGTCGTGTGTTCATGAATTAAAACTAATGGGCTGAATTAAAATTACCTAAATTAAAATATAGCAGATAAATTATTGAATACAATTGAGGATAACAATTTCCCAAAATTTGAATAGTGAGACAGTCATTTCAATTGTTAGGTCTATGAAGTAAGGCTTTAATGATTTTGAAGAATCCCTAAAACAAGAATTAGAAATTATCAAAGAAACAGTCTTACTAAATGGATATAATCCAATAAGAACCCCCAAAAAATAATTAATCACTCTCCTATAAATCAACCCAGACAAGAAGTTCCATTCCATATATTAAAGGCATCTCTGTACATGTGGCAAAAATTATGAGAAAATATCCACTCATTGCTACTTACAAACTCATCAACCAAATTCACAACTCGCTACCTTCTCCAAAAGACAAGCTCTCACCAATGATGCTACCTGGCATATACGAAGTATCATGTTTGTGTAACTTGTTCTTGTCTGACTATGGACAAATAGGAAGATCTATAAATAAACATATCTCTGAACATCAAGACCACACTGCCTTATCAAAGCTCTGTACAACGTGGAATTGAAAATGCTAACCACAGGATCCATTGGCAAAACGTCAAGTTGCTACATAGATCCACATATAAACATGAACGGCTATATAAATAAAGTGCTGAAATCTTACTTCATAGACCTAATCTTAATCAAAACTGTCTCACTATTTCAAAAGGTTGGGAAATTGTTATCCTCAATTGTATTTAATAATTTATCAATTAATTGTATTAATTGATAAATTCACTGGATGGAGATCTCCACATTGCCTTTAAAGAATGTGAAGAACCAACTGTAGCTTCTCACCTTCATGTGGTGCATGCCATTTGTAAGAATTCACTGGGTACCGAATGAATGAGGATGGGCTAGCAATTTGGAACTTACTATCTTAGCTGTTAAATGGTGAAGATAACTTCACTTAACAATTAAGGAGTTGAATTGATGTTTTCTTCAGAGTTTACCATTGAGATTCCAAAGTTTAGTTCTTGTTTTCAAATTGTTTCATTTTTTTAGATAATGTTTGTATAGTTGAGTCCACAGCGTATCTGTAAAATCTGATCAACAGTAATTCTTTTTAAAACTTTCTTACATATTTTTCTATTCATTGTGATATTAATTTTTATCACAATGAATAGAACATGAATAGATCAACTAAATGATGATCACCTCCAATTTCAAAACATTGTATACTCTTGTATCCTGAACCAACATGAAAAGGCTAGGTGAAGGTGTCCTATCCCTATCAACAATAACATAGTCAGTATAGTGTGCACTTACTATTGTTATTTGCTTTGTCCGTTTTTCAAAAATTTCTGAAAATGTTTTTATATACCTGATGGGATTCATTTCCTACTCTGCTATGTAGATCTTCAACAAGGACCACTTTTCCAATTTCTTTATACTAGCTGCTTGATCTAATGACAGAAATTACCCCCCCCCCCCTCTTCCTTTGAAGAACCTTTTGTGATACCACAGGCAGAAATAAGTTTCACTGTCCATTTTCCCATTTTGAAATTTGCCACATAATCCTACTTGAAATTGCCTTCCAGTCAAGAAATTTATCTTCGTGTTTAGCATTGAATGCTGTGTTGTTGTCTTTCCTTGATTGTTACTTCCCAAATGTGATATCTTATGCATATTATTTAGTGGGATCTCACCTGTTTTAGTCTTCTTTGTCTCAGTTAATACTTATGTCCACATGATACTTTTCCAGTTCTTATGTTCAATTTCTTTTCTGTTAATACTCCTTATATCGATAATTTCTATCTACAGTTGTTCAGATATTGGGTTTGTTGTTGTTTTTATTCTTCTTTATCTAGGTGATGACTCATGGTTTGTTCCAGTAGTTGACTTTTCACTGAACTGGTTCCCTAACGAAAACAGCAGAGGCCTAGTTAACTAGTTAAACATTGGCTTAAACAGTGAAATCTCATCACTGTTTAAGCCAATATAAAGCACAATTTGATCATACACTCAAGTTGGATATCTGAGGAGTGACAATCTGAGAAGTTATAGCTGTGGTTTAAGAGGGGCTGGATTGAAGAATTATTGAATCAACAGAAATTGTCCTCAGTCTAATCCACCTTAATATTGATCTCAGCTATAACCTCTCTGATTGTCACTCCTCACCTATCCAACTTTGGCATATGCAAGATCATTTCCAGGTTCTTGAACATGCTCAACAATATTATGACATCCAGATGCCTTCAAATCTCAGCAATCCATTTGCAACTTAATTTATAGCTGTTGTCTCTTGTAATGTATATTTTTTATATTTCTCTCTTCATGTTTTTCACCCAGTGAAGTCTTCTAAGATGAAACTAGTTGTACATTCAAATAATAAAGTTTTTTTTTTCTATTTTGTTATACCTCTGCTCTTTATCATTAAACTTCTTCAAAAAAAATAAACGAATAAAATAATAAAAAATATATGTATAAAGCCCTTTTTGTACGTGTGCACATGCATGTGTGTGCACACACACGTGCATGAAAGAGGTATAGCACATTATTGCCGTGAGTGGTATAGATGAGTATTGGGGAGAAAGGGGAATTTGTCTTTTTTCTTGAAAAGTTGGTAGTAATTGAGGAACAGTTCTTGAGGAAGACTGTTCCAAAGAACCTAAGCAGTGGAATAAAAGAGAAGGAGAAGAAGCAGGCTGAGTGATTTTGTACAGTAAAGGAATGTTTGACAGCTATTGCTTATGTTTCAACAAGGCCAGTGGAAAGCAGAATAATAGATGTTCAGTTTAGTAAAACATTGTTCAAAGAAGTGCCATTAGACATATTATCTGTGAGATAGTACTGATTAAACCGAATGAAGTGAGAAAGAGAGAGACAGGTCTGTCAACTGAATTGTTGTTTCTTCTGGACAATATCAAGAATTTTATTATTATTATATGGTATCTCCATTGAGTCTGGAGACTCATCGTGGGAAACCTAAACTACTATACACACAAACCTATCATACCTCTCCTTAAACTTATTGGCTGTCAGGGAACTCACAACTAATTCTGGCAATCCATTCTGCTCATTCATTACTCTGCAAAAAAACCTGGTCTGCACACTGCTGGTCTGAATTTAAGGAAAATTTCTTGCATACTATCGCAAACATGCAGTCTTCTGAGTATGGGTTGATTTAAGATTAGTACAGAGACAGAGTTTATTGTTTCTTGGTAAAAAGTAACATCTTCAGTAGAAAAGGATGTCGAGTTTATAAAAGGTAGGAAGCTATTGGTGTGACTGTTTATGTCAGGAAAGACTAGAGGAGGTAAATGTCAGAAGATCTGAACTTGTCTGGCAATTTATATATTATTGAAGGTGAAAGAAAGTAAATTGAGATCCTTGTGAGAATAAAAGCAAGAATGATATGAAGAGCAGTGCCTTGAAGCTTGGGATGTTTGTGGACTGCAGAATTTATTATTTGAATAGGAGGAATGAAATGTGCTATCAGACAAAAATTGTGGATAGAATTATTGGTCACTGAGAGAGAAAGGGGAGAGAACATTTATGTGTAGGAGAAAAGAAGTAGGTGATAGAATAGAATGCTTAGGCTTAATAAGATCAAGGATCTCTATCAAAGGTTAGTGAAAAGTGAGGTAATATCAAGGCCAGTCATGATGTCAGAATCTGTTACAGTTAAAATTTCTGTCAATGTTTTAAAGTGCAAAGAATGTTTAATAGATGGAGAAGTGTCTGTAAGGGAGGAAAGTGATTTGGATTAATGTTTAACCAGTTTATAGTTGGGACTGTCTGTGCTATCTACTATTGGATGAAGTTGAGTGTGGGGTTTATGAATTTTTGGGACCATGTATATCCAGGGTTTGAGATAAGGTCTAATTTTTTTAGGCCAGGATCTGATTTTTTTTTTTTTTTTTAAGAATTTGAACACCTTTTTTCTTTTTTGATTTTGTGGGATCCCAATTTAGGATCTAATGTGAGCAGGAGGCTAAAAGAGTACTGGTTTTAAAAATTACGATCAGCATAGAATGTGGTATCTATGAACTTGCATCCACAGTAGCTAATATTCTGAGTAAATCCAAACCTCCCAAGAATACCATTCCACCAAAAGAAATATGAGCACTTCAAAAGCTGTATAAGAATAAACAATTGATTGTAACTAAAGCCAATAAGAGAAATAAACGCTACTCTCATTGTGAACCAAGTGGAGTACAACAGAAAAATCTGACTTCTGTTGGAATCTGGTGGATGCAAGTTCATAGATACCACATTCTGCACCGATCACAATTTTTAAAAAAGGTGCTTTTTGGGCACAATGGCAAAATTATGCCCATGACTAAGTGCATTGACTGTGTTCTTGTCATAGTTGCAGTTCGGAATAACATAAAGCATGTCAACTTGGTAAGTGAAAACTGAAATTGGGTAGGAAACCAACAAAATGTTAATGAGTTTAATAAATGTAATTTTTTCCTCTTGGAGTTGGCTATAACATTAAGCATTATTTTTAAGACTTATTATTAAGTCTTTCTTTACGTATTAAAATTCAACACAAAGAAATTGCACATAAAGCACATTAACTCAAAGTAAAAACTGAAATTGTTGAGCTCAGTATGAGTACTGTTAAAACCCCTTTTTTACACTTTTCAGGGGACTGATGGAAAAAAGTGTAAATAGGAGGAAATGTAAAAAAACATTTTAAAAAAGGCTAAAATATGATTTACTGCTAGTATGTGAGTCTAGATACTAGATTACAAAATTTAATAACTGAAAATAAATGAATTTACAATTACTGACATTTATCTATTTAAAAAAACTTTTTTTTTTTTTTTTTACATAGTGCCAGATTGCTTTCTATTGAGTTCAATGCTTGACCTGTTTTTCACTATCGTGTTTAAAGTGGACACAGAGAGTCCAAGATCTTTTGCTAAATGCACATGTGTTCCAGCATGCCAATCTATACATCACAGAATTGCCATCTTTTCTTCTACCGAAATACATTTTCTGTCTTTTTTTTTTTCTCCATGTTACTAACATGGATAATCCACCACTGCAACTTTCACATGCTAAATTACGTAGCAGAAATTCTGTAATATCAGTTCGTACTGTGATTGAAAAATCACGGTATCGCTCATCACTACATTACTGCTGCAAGCTTGCAGTCACCGTGATGGTGGAAACGAAACTACAGCCAAAGGCAACGCCATATGGGAACAGAAATGTGCAGATTTCTGCAGAAATCACGGTATCGCTCATCACTACATTACTGCTGCAAGCTTGCAGTCACCGTGATGGTGGAAACGAAACTACAGCCAAAGGCAATGCCATATGGGAACAGAAGTGTGCAGATTTCTGCAGAAATCAATTCGAAAATCAGTGTTGCCACCCGAGAAAAAAATGCAAATCATGGGAAATAACGTCCACATCAAGTTGTTAATGGCAAGAGAACAATATATCGTAAGGATAGGCCTTAAGATGGGACCAACGGAAAATGACGTAAAAATGGGGTTTTACTGTAAATATTTTTAGCTTTGGCAGAATTAAACTTCTGTCAGAATAAGTTAAGGGGATAAAAATCCCTTATTGTTTTTTCAGCCAGTAAGCGAAACTAAGATCGAAAACTACGATCTGTAACGTTTCATGCCGACGAACTGTCAGCGTATCCAAGCGTAAGTGACCACTTGGTAGTGCCACACCACGGCAACTCATAATGTAAAACAGTACTACATCTCTTAAGAGCTGTGTGTTTTACATTATGAGAAAATATCAAGAACAGTGAGGGAGTTTGCTCCACCTTTGCAACGAGTTGCCGTGGTGTGGCACTACCAAGTGGTCACTTACGCTTGGATACGCTGACAGTTCGTCGGCATGAAACGTTACAGATCATAGTTTTCGATCTTAGTTTCGCTTACTGGCTGAAAAAAACAATAAGGGATTTTTATCCCCTTAACTTATATCAACCTCGCCAGAAAAAAATAGCCGCTTTGGCTTTTCATCTTAGTTATAGTATGTTATAATATAATATAGTGACACACCTTTCGGTCAATCGTATAGCAAAAGTATGTAAGTTTTCTTCACTTAAACTCTGATATTCTAGGTCTAGCTACTCACTGATGAGACCTCAAAAAAGGTTGAAACCGGTCTGGGTAGTGACCTCTCCTCATAATGTAAAACAGTACTACATCTCTTAAGAGCTGTGTGTTTTACATTATGAGAAAATATCAAGAACAGTGAGGGAGTTTGCTCCACCTTTGCAACGAGTTGCCGTGGTGTGGCACTACCAAGTGGTCACTTACGCTTGGATACGCTGACAGTTCGTCGGCATGAAACGTTACAGATCGTAGTTTTCGATCTTAATTTCGCTTACTGGCTGAAAAAACAATAAGGGATTTTTATCCCCTTAACTTATATCAACCTCGCCAGAAAAAAATAGCCGTTTTGGCTTTTCATCTTAGTTATATTCTGTCAGAATCTTATATAGTTTGGAATGATATTTGTGCCCTAACACCTTTTAAAGAAGATCAGCCAGTGAGTTGGCTCAACAATTTCAGTTTTCATTTACCAAGTGTATTGAACTGTGTTCTCTGAAAGGACATAGTCACTGCATTTAGTCATGGGCATAATTTTACCATCATACCCAAAAAAATACCAATTTAAAAACAGTAAGTGCTGACTTACAACTCAAATACAGACTAAGTATTGCTTGATATAATGTCCCATTTACAATACATAACTGTAGTGTTTCAAAAAGCTTTTCTCTTGGCATTTTATCATATGCATCAATTTCTCTACTGAATGTTTCTTATTAGAAACATTGTCCGCACGGTTAGCCCTAGTGGCTTTGCGCTTCGCAACCATATGCCTGGGGAAGGAGTGTCCTAGGTTCGATTCCTGTCGCCGACGTGAGGAGTTTCAGAATCTTCCTCAGCCATAGCCAAGTTAGCTGGTCTTGGGCATGGACAGTAGGGTTTTTCCCCAGTTTATCCTGGGGTTGGGGTTTTTCATTCCACAAGCAGGCAAACCGGCCCCGTGAACACACGGATCTACAGCATAAATATTTAACCCCTCCATGAGGGGGCTCAACTTGCCCCAATAGGGATGGGGAGGGAGGGAGGAAACTCCATATGAATAAATAAATAAATTAGAAACATTCATTAGAGAAATTTCTCCATAACTCTCACATTCAGTTTTATTTCCCTTTTTTATAGATGGTATTATGAGAGGACTACTCTAATCATCTGGATTTTGATCCTCTAACCAGACCTTCTGAATTTTGCACTGTAGCCACTGTAAAACTTATTTGGAAATTTCTGGTAGAATATTCATCTACTCGAGTTGCCTTTCATGTTTCAGGTTTTTTATGACTTTTTCTACTTCAAGTATCTTTCAAAATAATTACTACAGACATGAAGAATATCCTTAACTTCAGTTTTCATGTCACCTTTATCATCTGAATTTTGATCCTCTAACCAGATCTTCTGAATTATGCACTGTAGCCACTGTAAAATTTTTATGCTCCCATATTGAACATTTCTGGTCAAATATCATCCACTCCAGTTGCTTTGCCATGTTTCATATTTTTCTCTAATTCCTTTTATGTACTCTTTCCTCCATTTCTAAGCTTCATCAACAGCCTCTAGAATATTTTACCACCTTCCTGATATTTACTTTCTATGTTCTTATCAAAGTTTCCCTGACTTTGCTTTGCTTTCATACATTTTTGTCTGCATTCTCTAAGACAGTGGTCTCCAAACATTTCGCCGTGAGGGCCACATTGGGTACTTCAGCACTGTTCAGTGGGCCGCAGTAATAAAAAACTCTAGAACTAGATATATGAGTTTTATCGAAAGCAGATAAAAACTGATTACAGAGTATGTGAGATTAAATTATCGTATATTAATGACAACAAACATTATCAGCAAATTCTCATATTATTATCACAAATTATAATAAAACCATTAATGTGAATGATGTAACTGTTTGTTTTTAAAATCTTATTAAACTCAGGTTCAAATTTTAAAGTGCTAATTACAAGTAGCGATTTCAAATGTTCATCAGATAATTTGCCCTGTATTTTGAATTGATATATTTCATTCGGGAAAAAGTTTGTTCGCAAAGATATGTTGTCCCAAAAATAGAGATAAATTTACAAGCAAATTTCTTCAAATTTGGGAACTGCTCAGAGTTCAAATATTTATAAAAATCGATCAAGTTTCCTTCCTGATAGGCGGAGGAGGGGAGATATGATTGAGACATTCAAATTACTGAAGGGTTTCTATAAAATTAATTCAGAAGATAGTTTTGAGAACAGGGCTGGTTGTGGGAGGACTAGGGGACATCCATGGAAACTGGGCAAAAGTGTGGTTAGTAAAGGTGTTAGAGCTGGGTTCTTTACTTTTAGAGTAGTGAATGAGTGGAATGCGCTCCCTGAGTCTGTGGTGGATGCTGTGACAGTGAATGAGTTTAAGGCGAGGTATGATAGATACTGTATGAATGTCGAATAGTTGTGATGAATATGATTTGGGGCCTCCCTCGATGAGTCTAATGACTCCCTGGAGTTGCCTGTAATAATAGTAATAGTAATAATAAAAATTTATCTTTAATATGTTCATTTGCCTGAAGTTCAATCATTTCCATTTGAAGTTGACTTGGGACATCAGTAACAACACAGTCAAATGGATTTTGAAACAATCTTATTTCCCTAGCATTGGCGTCCAAATTAGCAAATCGCTTCTGAAATTGTTGTTTAAGATCTGAAATAACTAATTCATTTTTTTCCATTCAGAAAACAATTTGTTTAAATTTTTGAATTATTCTGAGAGAAATTTAAATTTTTGAATGTTTAAATAAAGAATTACATACACATCATCAACATTTATCCCGAGATGATTTAGTTTACCTGGCTGTCTGCATTATATCTTATTCCAAGAGATAATTTCTGTAGGCACCTGATACCAAATCCATTCAAGTACAGGCCATCCCTTTTCTACCGTCAAACTCGCTCCATGCATCCAAAAACTCAACATCCATTTTTTGCACATAGTCTGTGCATTGAATTTAAATAGGATAAAAATGAATATCATATTGGAAAGAAAAATATATAACTTTTAAAATGAGTTGAGTAGCCTTTACAGGTATTTGTATATACAGGGTGGTTCAAAATTTCACGTACAAACTTTGAGGGGAGGTAGAGAACATCAGAATTAACCATATTCACATAGGAAAGCATGACCGGAAACGCCACTGGAAGGTACTAACAGGGACTCAAAGATACAGAAATAACACAAGGCAGTAAGTAGTGTAAAAAACTTTATCAGGTATAACTGAATAGTTCAATAGTAGTTGGATGCATAATATGGTAAATGAGGTGCATGTTTGCCATCTCAGCAGGCGTCAACATGTTGTGTATGGGGTAGTGATATCCCAGAAGTCTGTTTTAGGGTCATTGTTGATTTTAGTTTATATGTAAATAACATTAGAAAGGGCTTAAGTGGTGATATACAGTTATTTGTAGATGATGCAAAGTTGAGGGGGAGAGAGAGAGCAGATACCATAGATGGGCAAGTGCATGAAAATGTCAGTTTAATTTTGCGAAGTGTAAGGTTTTAAAATTTCGGAAGCAAAGATGCAATGCAGAGTATAGGATTGGTGGGGTTTTGGAGGAGGTCGAGGAGATGGGTTTTGGGATTGTGATGGATAGAGACTTGAAATTTCATGGACTAAAATTGTAAGGATGGCACAGTGGATTATATGAATGATGTGGAGAACACTGACATATAGAAGTAAAGCTCTTTTGAATTCCATTGTACAACACTTTAATCAGGCTGCATATGGATTACTGTGCACAGATTTGGTCATCTGGTTTTGAAAAGGATGAGATCATGGAGAGGGCCCAGAGACAATGGACTAAGTTGGTTTCTGGTTCTTTGGAATGTGGAATATGAGGACAGATTGAGAGAATGCAAATTACAGTACCTAGTTGATAGAAGGAAGAGGGGGAGGCATGGTCTCTCCTCTTCATTCTGTAAGAGATATATGTTAAGGGATAATTACCAGATTAAAGTGGATGATTTTTCATAGAATATCTGAGGCAGGGGAAAGAAAGATAGGCCATCCATAGAAGCTGTATAAGGTAGGTGTGAGCAAGAGGTGAGGAGTAGATTTTTTGCATGGAGAGTGGTAGGTGATTGGAATGCATTGCCTGGGAGTGTGGTGAGTGTAGAGACAGTGCATGCATTTAAGGTCAAAGTACAATGAGCTGTGCGTGTGAGAGTAAGAACTCCCATGAAGTCTGTTGATAATAATAATAAACATTATTATTATCAACAACATTAACATTATCATTATCATTATCACAACATTAACAACAACATTAACATTATCAACAGATTTCCATGGAAATCTGTTGATAATAATAATAAAAATAAACTGTAGACTTAACTATGAATATTATTCAGAAAAAGTTGGGGAAAAAGTGCCAAAATCTTGGAGTTTGATAAATTCTGAAGAAAACATTGATTCAGTTATGGAGGCAGTCTTTTAATGCAGATTAAAAGTTTTTAGCAAATAAATCAACAAATGCTTAAATGAATAGAAAGAGAATATTAAGAGAACTAAGCTGAGAAAACAAAATTCATTGAAACAGTGCTAAAGTGTTCTGAAACTGTTAAAAAGCTGCAAAAAAGCTATAAAAAGGAGTACAGTAAAAGAAATCAGATTGGAGACGATAAATTACATGAAAAATGAAACCAAAGATATTCTGATTATCTGAAATAATTACTTTCAAAGACTGTTAAATGAAATAAGCATTTAAAAGAAAAAAAAGTCTTTAAAATGACATTTTATTTAGCTTAACAGGGGAGTATTACATATTTACTCGAGTGATACATATGTTGTTTTATTTATAAAATATATTTTATTTTAATGTGAAATATTGATAATATGAAAGTGATGAGGAATTGATGTGATTTAGAGCATTTCCACAATTGAAACTAATTTCTTTAGTTAGTGATTTAATGGAGGAGTAGCTGTGTTGTTTAAATTTTGCCCTTAATTTTAGTAAATATTGGTGATATTGCTAAATATTGTTCTTAGTATTTTCTTTATTTTTCATTGTCATTTAATCATGACTATTATTATACAATATTGTTTCAAAAGCATTCTGCATTTATGGCACCAGTGCTTACAAGAAAAATGGCAGCCAAGGCTTTGATGTTGAATAATATTATGCATGATTTAGTGCAATGTAGCTTGTGTTTAGAGTGGATGAGGACAATGCCGCAGTCATCCTCGATGCCATGGAATATAATCGAAGAATTGAGATTATTCTCCGAGATCGTGCTATCTACAATACCACTAGAACATGATCCCACAAAAACACAATTTAAAAAAATATCCTCCTGCCACTGGACATTACAAAAAAACTCAAGCCTCCCCCTGATATACCGTTTACCAAAAATCCACAAACCTAATTACCCCCCCCTCCTGAGACCTGTAGTAGATGCCACAGTTGCACCTTGCTACAAACTATCAAAGCAGATAGCTAACTCTTTGCCTCCCTCCCTCACTGGTCTTATTACATCCTATATAAAAACTCTACCAATTTTAAAACCTTGATTGAAAATCTAACTTTAAATAATACAGATATATTGGTAAACTTTGAATCACTTCATTGTTTACCAATATTCCATTAAATGACACCTTAACACTCTTAAAAAACATTTTCCCTTCTGATATCTTAGATCTCTTTTTCTTTGCCAACAATTCTGGTTATATTTCTTGAAAGAATAAAATTTACAAACAAATAGAGGGAACCACTATGGGTTCTCCACCCTCTTGCCAATTTTTACATGGAAAATTTTGAAAAACGAGCCATAGACTCGGCCCCTTTCAGACCTTCTGTCTAGCTAAGATATGTAGATGATGTATTCTCTATTTGGCCTCATGGTCCAGGCACATAGACTCCTTCCTCAGTCACCTTAATAGCTTACATCCAAGAATCCAGTTTATGATGGAAAAGGAAAATAACAATAGTTTACCCTTCCTTAGACACCTTTGTAATATGCCTTCCTAATGGTTACCTTTCCTTCTCTGTATATAGAAAATCTACTCACACAGGCAGATACATTCACATACTCTCCCACCACTACCCCTCTCAACAATATTATTATTATTATTATTATTATTTTTTATTTTTTTTTTATTATTATTTCGGGCGACTCCAGGAGTCCTTAGACTCATCGAGGGAGGCCCTAAACATCATGTCCACACAACTATGCGATTACATTCTCACAGTATCTATCATACCTTGTCTTGAACTCGCTCACCGTCATAGCACCCACAACAGACTCTGGCAGCTTATTCCACTCATTTACCACTCTAAAAGTAAAGAACCCAGCTCTAACACCCCTGCTAACCACACTCTTTCCCAGCTTCCATAGGTGTCCCCTAGTTCTCCCACCACCAGTCCTGATCTCAAAAATATCCTCTGAATTAATCCTATAGAATCCCTTTAGCAATTTGAATGTCTCAATCATATCTCCCCTCCTCCGCCTATCAACTAGTTTCTGCAACCCACAAATCTTCAACCTATTCTCATATGGTTCATTCCATAGACCTGTTATCATCTTAGTCACTCACCTCTGGATCCTCTCCACCTCCTCCCCATCAAGAAGGAACCGAGGTGGCCAAATCTGGGCACAGTAGTCAAGATGAGGTCTTATCAAGGCTCGGTACAGAGGTACAGTAACTTGCTTGTCTCTGCTCGTCAAGGTATTTTTCAACAACCAAGCGAGTTGATGAGCTGATTTAGCTACTTTTGCAGTGTGCCCCCTAAACTTCATCTCCCTATCCACCAACACTCCCAAGTCCCTGGCCTCATCAATCTCTTGGAGTACAGTTCCACCAATGTGGTATACTGCTGCTAATCTTTTCACTCCAAAATGCATAACCTTACATTTTGTCACATTAAATTGGCATCCATTCTCCTTAGCCCAGAACTCCAATCTATCTAAGTCATCCTGCAAGACTTTGACATCTTCTGCATTCACTATTGCCCTACCCAACTTTGCATCATCAGCGAACAAATGAATTGTTCCACTTAGATCCTTCCCTATATCGTTAATGAACAGATTAAACAGCAGTGGTCCAAGAACATAACCCTGCGGCACACCACTAGTCACAGGCCGTCTTTTGGACTCTACTCCTGAATAAACAACTCTTTGATATCTCTCCATCAACCAACCACCTATCTACCTCACCAACCCTATATCCATTCCCATATGTTGTAGTTTACGGATTAGTATTCCATGTGGTATCCTGTCAAATGCCGAATATGGCATTATTAAAACTCTAACTAATAGAGCCCACAATCTTTGTTCCACTAGAACCTCTCTTTCAACCGCATACACAACACCTTACTTTCCAATGGCTACAGTGATTCCAGAATTAAAAAAATAATCAGTTCCTACCCCATTCCCTGTCCATCTCTTCAGAAATGTCATCATCATACTCTACATCCATGCCACATCAGAAAAAATAGCCAGGTCCTTAAAAAAGTACAACCTCCACACAGCATTTAAGCCTCACCATAAACTTACTACCCTTATCCATTCTACTGAAGATCAGCTCATTCCTCTCTCAGTGCCTGGAGTATATAGAGTACACTGTTCCTGCAAGCTGGCTTACTTCAGACACACAGCTAGATTAGCAACCATCTGTTTAGAAGAACACAGATCATACATCTGCAATCACGATTATGGCCAATCTGGCCTTGCAGACTATTTTTTGGATACAGCCCACAGGATCTCCTTCAGAAAAGCCACCATGCTCCACCATAGTAAATTCAAAAAAGAAAGACTGTTTTTAGAATCTGCAGCTGCACTCAAAAATCAACTGAATTTAAATAAATATAGTTGCTTAAAACTTCCCAAAATTTGGGAAACATGAATTATCAGAGATTCCACTTTACATCCTACAAGCACCCATAGAAGATGCACCACCACCTAGATAGGACTTTAGAGTTACCCACGTATTTCACTTAATATTGTGTTGTATTTGAGTGTGTTGTTACAAAAGTTATTTGTAATCCCTGAAGATGTCTCAGTGACAGACAAAATATTGGAAGCATTAAAGTTAGTTTTATTCCTTTTCCAGTGCTGTAAATGTTCCATTAAACCTCCAACATGATGTCCTCACAGTACTTAAGCTTCAACACACATAGCGCATGTGTTTAATGTATTCATTGCTGAGAATGAAGGATTTGTGATACAAAAGCAAGAATGGAGAAGAGAGAATGTGTGTGTTACAAATTTTGTAATTACAGGGATAGAATGTAATGGATATTGTATTTTCAGAGAAGATAGAGGAAACAGGACAGTAAGAGGGACATTATTAATGATAGCTGAAGAACTTCAACCAACAAAAATAAAACTAAAAGTGAATTGAGATTTTTTTTTTTTAATGTTGAGCTCATACATGAGAGGTTGGTTGATTAACCTATAGTACATTAGTACCGTATATGGGTGGTGGGTTGGGAAAGAAGGTACTTGTTCACATTTGATTTGAATGATTGTATATTGTATTCCCTGAGAAACACAACAAGGAGAAGACTGTTATGCAGCACAGCAGTTGCAGGGATGAAGGAGGAGGAGGAGAAAAAACTTGTTCTGTGGGTTTCAAGGTGCACTGTGAAGGGATGCTGTATTTGAGTGTGCAGCAGTAGCTGTGTTCCAACGAGCTTAGTACTAAGTAGAGAAATTATTGATGCTATTTCAGAGGGACATTACATTTTCCATTAAAATATTTGTAGAATATACATAGTGTAAAGACCTATCGTCTGTGCAAAGTGGGGGAGGGGGGGGTGAGTTGGTAAGAGATGGGTCGTTAATAAGTCTGATTGCTCTCCTCTGTATTGAGTTGAGCATTTTGAGGAAGTTTTTGGGTACCCCACTGACAGCAGTACTCGATTGTTGGGTGGATTTGTATGAGGTTAGCAGCTGTTCAGGGGTGAAATAACGTCTTGAGTGAAAGAGAAATCCTAGTTTTTTAGAAGCTGAGGATGCAATGGTTGTTATGTGTTTTATGAAAAATAAGACAGTACTGAGTCTTATTGGCATTGAAATTGACTAGGTTATCTGGACCCCATTGGATGATGGCTTGGAGATCAGAATTGAGGACATTGGTGGTTGATGTTCTGTAGGTTGAAGTGAGTTGTGTGGAGTAAGGTTTATCATAAGAAAGGGCAGAGTGCAATATGCTGTCGTCTGCAAAACTATGTACTGGGTTGGAGGTAAGCTGAAGTAGGTCATTGATATATTGATATATATATATATAGTAGGAAGAGGGTTGGTGAGAGGAGAGAACCTTGTGAAATCCCAGCATTAGTTACATGGTGAGAGGATATGGAACCATCCACCACCACACACGTCCAGACAGAAAGCTCACAGTTCAACTACAGAAGCCTTGAGATAGCCCAAACGATGGCAGCTTGCTTAGTTAAGCCCTTGTGCCAGATTTTGTCAAATGCCTCGGAGATATCAAGTGCAACTGCTTGAAATTTGCCAAATTTCTCCATGGCATTTGCCCAGATGTGGGTGACATATGTGAGCAGATCTCCTGTTGATCGGCAGCAATGTTGGCAGTTGTTTATTAGACAGGTAGCTTCAAGGTAATGCAGGAGTTGGGAAGTGATTTTTTCCATTACTTTGGACAGGACTGAGGTGAGTATGGGGCAGTAGTTGGATGGCAGTGATTTGTCACCCTTCTTGAGAATGGGTTGAATATAGGCCAATTTCTGAGCTGTGAGATAGATACCAGTGGAGTAAGACAATATATAGGTGACATAGGCCAGAAGTCAGAACTCTCCTTTTTTGTGTCTAATTTGGACAGTATTTTATTGATCTCTTTCTGGCAAAAGGATATGGTGGGCATCTGGAATGGTTGGGGGCATTTGTCATTGTCAGTTATGAATGCATTGGAGGCAAAGCATCCCACTTGGCACTGTTATAATGCCAAACTAATCTTGTATGGGAGTGACTGTGTACTCATTGTTGCATGGCGGAGAATTTCTGCATTTGTAAAATTCGATGCAGTTGACGATATTCTTTCCTTTTGAATCAACTTTTACAGAGGTCACAAATCTTGAAAATAAAATGTATATTGTGTACTACTATTTGGAGTTGCATTCTTATTTTTTGTAAAAACCCACGTGGGTAGTGAACTTAAAGAGAATATCATTAAATTGTTCAGGGATTGTAAACATAAGAAAAGTGCTTTAAGTTGCTCTCTATCTCAGCCAGATGTATAATTCAAAGGCAATGTCATAAAAAGCAGCATAGTACTGAAACGGCTCCGTTTTCAGTTAACAGGATTATGATGCGTTGCCAGTACGATTTGAGAGTGAACAATTAGTGATGAAGGTCAAAACCATTTGTGCTGGAATATTCACGGGGGGGCTCCTACCCTTAATCCAGGGACTCTCAGAATTGTATATAGGAAGCCTTCAAAGAAAGAAAAGCACGATCGAGGGAACGCCATTTTCTTGCTGCAGATCGTCAGCTCGTTTGAAGTCAGAGAACGTGGCCTGTGGGCAGGAGAAGCACCAAAGGAGCAGAGTGACGTACCAGCATGCACTGCAAATAAATGAGCTTGCGATTGACTGGGAAATGCCAGCAACAGTATGCTTCAAGTCCTGGGAGTGAGCCACCGAACGACGACGACTATGAGACCGAATATGAAAGGGCAGAGTGTCAGGACAGAAGAGCATTCTATGGAACCTGTAAAGATATAGGGAGTGATATAACTAAAGTGTGCAGATAAGGAACTGTGAGTAGATTTTATCATACTTTTATTGAGTTTGTAGAGGATTGACTGAGAGTCCATAAGACATTGCTAAGTTTGAAATTTCATTGTTACGGATTGAGAAGCCCGGAATCAAAGATATTTTGTATGATTGAGCAAAAGTTATTGAAAGCTTGTGATTAGAATTATAGAATTCATAATGCTAGTTTTGAAAATGATTGCTTTATGTGCATGATTGATAATGTATATTATTTGTTACAATATCATAACTTGTAGCATAGGATGCAATTATGGGAAGATTAATATAGTAGTGTAGTATCTTGTATAATTACTATTGATGTAAATATGTTTTGTTTTGTTAATGTGGAATACTGCCTGATCTTTACACAATGCACTGTCTCTAAAAAAATTTACGGATCTATGAGCAAAGATTTAGAAGAATAGTCATGACTCAGAAATTAAGATTCTTAATTAAATGTAGTATATCCTACAAGGGCCATCACCAATGACTATTGTTGAAATTTATGCACCACCAATACTGGTGGTGCAGTCATTAAATAAAAATAAATTTTCAGAATTCTCATTGTATCAGAGATATCTAAACGTAGTCTAGAGTGACAAGGCTAGCTCGAGATAAAATTGATAGCCACTCACTCATAAAAGAAAATAAGTAAACAGCAAAAAGCAAGAGAGAGAGAGAGAGAGAGAACATAAAACAACAACAAAAAAAAAAAAAATTTACACAATAGGTTGTGGTCAGAATTTCCCAGGGGCATTCTACATTCACTGTGTATTTGGAAGGGTCAGGATAGATCTAGGGTATTTGGAGAGTGGTTCGGGTTATCAGGTATTCTAGTTGGCATCTGAACTATTTGTGTAAGGTCATTAGTGATGGCAAATGTTTCAGCATCTCTGCCTGCAAGGTTCTGTACAGCTGGAGGAAGAAAGCCAGTTGGTGCTGTGGACATTAAAATTCCTAGGAGGATGATTTCGCTATTGGGAAAGTGGGACTGGAGAAAGTCAATTTTTAAGGAAAGTAAATTATAGAGCCCAGAGTGGTTTAGCGGAGCAATAGAGACAGCATATGAATTTGACTGAGTTGGGAAAGGATATTTTCATCCAAAGAAGGTCAAACTTGGGCGATTCTAGATCGGGTGCTCTCTGGCAAGGTATGTTGGAGCAGATGTATGCACAGACATCCCCTTGGGTCGGAAGGAGTTAAAAAGTTTGTAGTTTGGAAGGTTGAGATGAATAGATCTATCCATTCATTCGAAGCTGTCTAGTGTAAAATAGAAGCCAAAAGGACAAAAATATATTATTTGCTGCAGGCATTGGGAGGGTGAGGGGATCCAGCAGATGTGGATGATATGCACCTGCAAATTTAAATAAATAGTATAATGTGTATAAACCAGCACCTAAACCTAAATACTGATTTTCAAAGTACTTCTTACAAGAATGTCTTTAATTGAGGAAGCATAGTAATAGTTGGTAATTCATTTCGCTAGTGATTAGAAGAGAAGTATTTATTTTAATATATGTGCCTTCATTGAGCTATGTATGAACTACCATTTCTTGATATTGCGTGGAAGAAGTGTATCTGAAGTATATGTTCATGAGTATTTTCTCTCTACAATTGGGAGGTAGGACTGTTTAGTCTCTTATGTAATCTCTCTTGTGCAGAAAAAGAGAAAAATATGAATGACAAAAACTGATAATTACTTACTTACTTAAGCATGTAATGAGGTCCTGAACTGTTGTGAGGCAGATATTCCTTGACCTCATTCAAATGCCCCAGTTCATCCCACAGATGTTCAATAGGGTTGAGATGAGGACTCTGTGGAGGCCAGTCAAGTGTGGTGACATTCATGTATACAATCCATGCAGTTATAGCATCAGCCTTATGACACTGTGCATTGTCTTGCTGAAAGAGACAATAGTCAGTTGTGTAGAAATGCCACAAAGTAGGAAGCAGTTCAGTGTTAATGGCACACAGAGGTTCGAGGCCAAACTAGGAAAAACACTACCATACCATCACACCGCCACCTCCAAATTTCAGATGTGGTCATGCACTCTGGTAAGAGATGTTCACCTGCATCTGCTCCATAAAGAGTGTGGCATGATTCATTGCTCCATAACACAGCTTTCCAAGTCCCAATCTACACACTCTTTGCATCACTGAAGATGATGATGATGCTGCATGTTGTTTGGGTAATATAAGGGTTGCATATTACCATGAAAAGCCATCTTGTAAGCCTTGATTCTGAATGACTAAACAAACACACATAATAACCACAGTAATAAGTTTTAATAAGTAAATATTTCATCCTAAGTATCTTAGGACATCGTCAGTACAGTTAATTCAAACAATACTAGGAATAACATACAGTTAGGGCACATTACAATGGAATCCCAATATGCGTGCAGTAGCATGTTATAGAATTAAATTAAAATATATCTAGAGGGGAAAAAAGATTATAAGATAACACACACACACACACACACACACACACATATATATATACACACACAGTAGAACTCGGTTATAACGATCACAGTTACAGCGAATTCACGTTTATAACGAATAATTTTGAAGGTATATTTGAATTACATTTGATTTAATGCATGTATTTCATATTTATTACAAATTAGTTTCACGGGAATAACGAACGAATAATACACGTTAGTCGTTCCTTTACTGACATTTCGTACGTATGCATTTTCTGGTTGTGGAAAAATGTTGGGAGTCAAACGGAAAATTTTATCGGTTTCCGAAAAAGTAGAAATTATATGGGAGGTGGAAAGTGGCCAATCAAATCTGACAGTGGCAAAGAAGTATGGTTTGTCCCCATCTACAATATCAACAATTTGGAAGAATCGCGAGTTGACTCTGAAAGCTTTTGAAAACAATTTATCGAAGTGTAAAAAACTTAAAAAGTGTAATAAAAGTGACATTGACGAGGCACTTCTTTCGTGGTTTAAAGTGCAGTTTAAAGTTTAAAGACTTAGATGATTTAGTATGTGTAGCTGCAGAAAAGTAGCATTTGCATATCATTCTGCAAAACTTTGTCATTTAGATTAAATGATTGTACTTCTAAATTAATAGCACACATAATAAATTTAGTTTAATCCTTTATCCAAGCGTGTGCAAACAAAGTTTACGCCTGAAAGTATCTTTAGGACTGGGGTAAAGTGGTACAACACCGGGCAACTCCTTGCAAAGGTGGAGCAAGATACCAACACTCCTATCTCAGTATCTCCCATAATGCAAAACACATCTCCTTGCGGATATGTATAATGTTATGCATTACGGGAAGGGCCACTACCCAGACTAGTTTCGACCTTTATTGAGGTCTCTTCAGTGGGAGCCAGGCCCAAGTGGAGACACTAAGGCAGAAGCATTAGCAAGGTCATCTCCTCCTATAGGAGCTGCCAAATGGTGTGCCACCTTTTTATTAAATTACTCTGGATTTAGAGAAAGATGTTGAAAGTTTATTTTTCACTTGGTCAGACTATAATAAATTTAGTTTAATCCTTTATCCAAGTGTGTGCAAACAAAGTTTGCGCCTGAAAGTATCTTCAGGACTGGGGTAAAGTGGTACAACACCAGGTGACTCCTTGCAAAGGTGGAGCAAGCTACCAACTTAATACCAATTTAATAGCACACGTTTTCACTTCCAAGTTTTCTCAAGTTTTCTTGTGCTTGTATGAAAAGCGAAACAATAGTAGTTGATGTGTTGGCTCCATTAGCAAAAGAAGACCTTCGCAAACATTTAAATGTCATCTGTGTTATCGGACACTTCCAACAATAATCAGTTTGATTACAATAATGGTTGAATTTTTTTCATCCAGTTCATGGAATCAAAGCTTTTGGAAGTTCATTCTGTTGAAAGTGAAACATATGAAATTATTGGGAATGCTATTGTAGATTCAGTTAAAAAATTCAACATTAAAGATAAAATTGTTTTGCAGTGATGATGAAAGTGTCATAGTAATAAGTGTTCTTACTAAATTAAGAAACTTGTGGAACAGAAATGTACTTGGAATTGGTTGTGGTGCACACATAATTCATAATTACATCCAAAAGCTGTGATATTCTACCAATTGAGATAGAAGGATATCAAATTTACAAATATTTTCATACACACAAATAGAATAACTGAACTACAAAATTTTTGTGATAAAGCTATATATCAGAGTCAAAAATTATTTCAGCACTGCAGTACGTGCTTTCTATCTTTGTCATCCATCAGCAATCAGATCTTAGAAATGTTTGGGCTTTGAAGAACTACTTTGTAAATCAATCTAAGTCTCCTACAGTAATGTTGAATTTTTCTTCAAAATCAGTGGGAAATTCTTTAATCAGAGTATTCAGTGATGAATGAAGTGCCAAAAAACTTCAGCTTTTGTGAAGCTTTTACCAAATTGTAGTTATTGAAGACAAAGATTGCAAACAGGAAGACATTGAAATTTGTTCCTACAAAAGCAAGGGGAGAAGTAAAAAGATTAAATGATGAGAGCTCAAATGGTGTAAAAATATTTTTAAGAAAAGGTACTCTGAATGGGGGCAACAAGACAGTACCTATGAAAATATTTTAGGCTGAAATCCACTGCATAGAAAGAAGTCCATGGATGCTCCATAGGTAAAGTGCATTGTGCCATGTAATGAGTTGTTTTGTTTGTCATGTTTTGTAGCTTGTATAAATTGGAGTAATACAATGCTCCCAAGTCAGTGCAACTATGTCCAGGTGATAATGACTGTGAGAAGGAACTGATGGAGTTTGAAAGAGGCATTGTGATAGGATGTCATGATGTTGGCCTATCTGTTCGGCAAATTGAGCCATCCCAGATCAATAGTCAGCAATGCCATACTGAAGTGGAAGCACAGGAGTCATCTCCAAGTGCTACCTACAGTGGACAGTCCACCACAATCACTGAAAGTGATCATAGGGTACTACAAAGGATAATATATAAAAATCACCATTTGTCAGCCAACATGTTGAGTGGAGTTCTGGGCATTGACTGGAACATGAATCTGCACAAAAATATTCAGAATCGAGGCTCACAACATGGGTTTCTGTGGGAGGACTTTGAATAATGCCCCCTACATTATCCAAATTAACATGTGGCATCATCGTCTTGAGTGGTGCAGAGAGCATGTACAGTAGGGCATGGAAGTTTGAAAAGCTGTGTTATGGAGCAGTGAATCATGCTACATCCTCTGCCGAGCAGATGGACAGTGAAAGTCTCTTACCTTGAGTACATAACCCCCAACTATAAAATTTTGAGGCAGCAGTGTGATGATATGGTCCTGTTTTTCCTAGTTTGGCCTTAGACCTCTGTTTGTGATGACATAAACATTGAACTGCAAGAGGTATCTGGATATTCTGGATAATGCACCTTGTCATAAGGCTTCTGCTGTAACTGCATGGTTTGTGGATATGAATGCCACCATACTTGACTGGCCTCCATAGAACCCTGATCTCAACCCTATTGAATGTCTGTGGGATGAACTTGAGCTTCAGGTGAGGTCCACCCTACAACAGTCCAGGACCTCATTATATGCCTACAGGAAGAATAGTTCAAAATTCCCAGATTGCTGCAGTCATCACTGTGAAAGGAGGTCCTACATGGTGGGCACCATGGCTGTTTGTTCCTCACACTATGGTGTTCATTCACTTCTTTCTGGGCAGTGTATTTACACATCTGAGTATAGAAAAAAAATTATAATGGAAAATGTTCTCCATTTAGTTGAATTTGCTCTGGTCATGGCTGGTGCCACAATATCTGTGGAGAAGGAGTATCTTTTCAATTAAAAATATTATGCTCTATAGAAAAGCCAGGTGTAAGAGTCAGCAATTTCAAATTTATAAAATACAGATTTGAAGGCAATGTGAATGACTACTAAAAACAATTATTCTGCTTATGAAGGGGGGGGGGGTCTGGAAAGTTCTGATAAACATCCAGAACTAAAATGATATTAAAGCAACTGATATAACCACAAGAAAGAACATACTAGTAGCAGCAGAATTATGAAGGCAACTTATGTTCTTAGATCATCGCATGTTCTTTCTTGTAGTTATATCAGTTGCTTTAATATATCATTTTTGTTCTAGGTGTTTATCAGAACTTTCCAAACCCCCCTCATATGTTATTGTTTGTTTATATAATCAAGTTTATTTTTCTTTAATATGCATGGACATGCATTGTTTTTTTTTCTTTGGAAAGAATCCTATTTTTGAAAATAAAAGGAATAGTTGAGTTGCTAATGTTGACAGTCTGATGTCAGAAGTGTTTCATTGGTCCAACATATCAAGCATTAAATAAATATTTCAAAATATTATATAATTCTAATTATTTTAATCGCATCCCCTTCTATTCAAAAATATCCTAGTTCGTATGATAATTTAATAGTCACTCTAATTAAATTAAGGGGATAAAAATCCCTTATTATTTTACAGCCAGTATGCAAAACTCTGAGATCGAAAACTACGATCTAAGAGTTTCATGTTGAAGAACTATCAGTGAATCCAAGCGTAAGTGAACACCTGGTAGTACAACACCAAGGCAACTCGAAACAAAGGTGGAGCAAGCTCCCTCACTATCCTTGATATTTTCTCATAATGTAAAACACAGCTCCTAGGAGATGTAATACTGCCTTACGTTATGAGGAGAGGTCACTACCCCGACCGGTTTCAACCTTTTTTGAGGTCTCATCAGTGAGTAGGTAGACCTGGATGATATCAAAGTTTAAGTGAAAAGAACTTACATACCTTCACTATACGAATGCCAGAAAGGTGTGCCCATATATTATAACTAAGATAAAAAGCCAAATGGCTATTTTTTCTGGCGAAGTTAATTAAATTAAAGGGATAAAAATTCCTTATTATTTTACAGCCAGTATGCGAAACTCTGAGATTGAAACTACAATCTTTATTCCTTAATTTAATTAACTTCACCAGAAAAAATAGCTGTTTTGGCTTTTTATCTTAGTTATAATTTATGGGCACACCTTTCTGGCATTCGTATAGTGAAGGTATGTAAGTTCTTTTCGCTTAAACTTTGATATCATCCAGGTCTACCTACTCACTGATGAGACCTCAAAAAAGGTTGAAACCGGTCTGGGTAGTGACCTCTCCTCATAACGTAAGGCAGTATTACATCTCCTAGGAGCTGTGTTTTACATTATGAGAAAATATCAAGGATAGTGAGGGAGCTTGCTCCACCTTTGTTTTTCGAGTTGCCTTGGTGTTGTACTACCAGGTGTTCACTTACGCTTGGATTCACCGATAGTTCTTCAACATAAAACTCTTAGATCGTAGTTTTCAATCTCAGAGTTTCGCACATACTGGCTGTAAAATAATAAGGGATTTTTATCCCCTTAATTTAATTAACTTCGCCAAAAAAATAGCCATTTGGCTTCTTATCTTAGTCACTCTAATTATTATTTCCCAGACAATTTTTGTTCATTATTGAGATCTAATCAGCAGAAAACTAGGCTTGTGAAGATACTTTGAGCTAACTTGACAGAAGATAGTATCTTTATATACAAAAAGTAGTTTTCTATATGGGGGGAGAAGTAAGTCACCATATTTTCACTATGCTCTGGAAATTGTTACCTTAACTTCATATTAATTTAATATCATTTTGCTTAAACAGTTAATTTAATGCAGATGTTTTGTTATATGTCTGTAAATATTTGTCTTTTTAAAAAAAATTCTCTTTTGTCATATCAGTTAGCAATAATATATGAATTAGTTCTCAAAAATGCACTTTTTTTTTAGGCCATAAAGCAGTGCAACAAGTTCTGGCATCAGGCACGTTTACTAGGAGTTAATATTGGTGGTCTTGCAGCCTGTGTATTTGTATTGCACAGGACAAAATTTGTTTTATAGTCATCAAAAGAATGACATGAAGTGCAACCAGTGACAATGTTCTTTGTTCTAGTTCCTTTTTTTTCCCCTAAAGTTATTCCTTTATTTGTTTGAAAGCAATAAAATATTTGCATTTTGAGCATTATTTTTTGTCTGTTTTTGCACGCGCGCACACACACATGATAATCTTCAGTTATCATTGAAAGGAAACAGTGTAAGGAAATGTTGTAAGTATTTAAAAAAAACCTATTAAACTGTATTAAATGATATCACTCTAAATATATAAAAAACGATTTATACTGAAATACAAAGCTGGTAATTATGATGGACTTAGGAGGCATCTTGGAGCAGTACCATGGCTTTAGAAGTAAAGAATGTCACTGATATAGGAAGTGATCGTAGATTGTTTGAGAGCAGTATCAGGCTGCATATCCACAATCAGGAGGATAAATAAAGTGGAGGTGAAGTTGATGAGTAGAGATATAAAGCAAGAGTTTTGAAAAAAGAAAACATTGTGGAGAGAATATGAAGAGAGACATGATCAGCATACTCATGAGCAGTACAGAGTACAGGCATGAAAAGGGACGAGTATGATAAGAAAGACCAAATCAGATTATTAGAGAAAATTAGTTGAGCACAAAAGTAAATCCAAAAGAGTTTTTTTGTTATGTAGCAAGTAAGACAAAAAAAATGGCTATGGAAGAATGAATTTAATCAATGGCGAAGGAAAGTTGAAGAAGCAAAAGAAAAATAGTCAAGTTGCTAAGTGCTAATTTTGCAAAATCTTCACCTGGATGATACACCTGAATGGTGTATCATCCAGGTGAAGATTTTACAGTTGCTGATGTGACAGTGATGTAAGAAATTTAGGTAGATGAACAGGAGGTGCTCAGCATATTGAAAATATCAGTATGAATACAGCAGGGGACTTGATGGCATGTCAGTCCATTCACTAGGTGAATGTGCAAGAGAATTGGCATTGCCTCTTATGAAGTTGTTCAGTCTAAGTCAACTCTGGCAAGGTTCTAAAGGAGGAGGAAGAGGGTAAAATAGTTCCATTTCAGAGCAATTAGTATCTCTTTAGTGATGATTAAAGTATTTGAAAAGTTGATAAAAGGTAAAATTTGGAAATGAGCGGATAGGAATATGATATTCTATAGGGGACAGCATGGCTTCATAAAAGGTAGGTCTTGGTTTAGTAATTTATTCACATTTTATAATAATGTGGTAGTAGAATTGTATAAAGGGAATGGCTACACGCCATGATATTGTTGGACTTTGCAAAAGTATTTTATAGAATATCACATTGAAAGCTATTACAAAAGTTAGAGCACATGGGAATGGATACGAAACTGGTAGCATGGATGGGGTGAGGAAAGTAGCTGACAGACACCAGAGAATAGTATAGGTGTTCCCCACTTATTCACCATGTTAAACACAGAGCATTGGCAAAAAGTGAAATCTAGCCTTCATTTAACTTGCAAATGTGTTTTGGCCACCGAAAAATGTAAATAACACACTATATATCATACGAATGTAGGTGAAAGCTAAATAACACAAGGTGCAGTATAACGTGCAGTAATCATATTTTTCACTACGGCTAATTAGTTATAGCTTTTCTTGCAAATTGGAAAGCTTATGGCTTCTTTTAAGTTTATCACTACATTTAGGTGCCATTATAAGCACAAATATCAGAGGCAGACAAGTTAGGTAAAAAGTTGTGTGCAGTGCATCTCTTAGATGCACTGTGCATGACTTCTATAAACACTGAATGCGAATCAATTGAGAGAAGTGCATGAAATGTTGGCAAAAAGCATGTGACTACTGTGTATGGTTGAGTGTAATCTAGGACAAGGAGGGTGACCAGTGGAGTACTTCAGGAGTGTGTGTGCTGGGGTCATTATTTTTTAATTTGCATATCAGTGATATAGGGAAAGATTTAAGGGAGATATTCAGTTGTTTGCTGATGCAAAACCAGGGAGTGCAATAATTATGAAGGTGATGTAGATATCATGCAGGATGATTTAAATAAATTGGCATTGTGGGTGAAGGATAATGATTATGAATTTAATGTTGCATAATACTTTGGGTTGAAAAGGTTACATACTGAGTATCACATTACTGGATTGCAGAAAATTGATAAGGGACTAGATGACTTTGTGGGGGATAATAGTAGACAGAGAATTTAGGTTCAGAGGGCATATTGGAAAAGTTGATCAAAGGATTACTTGGATGCTGAAAATACCCTACCATGCAAACTTTTAGCTTCTTTTAGCTTTATCACTACATTTAGGTGCCATTATAAGCACAAATATGAGAGGCAGATAAGTTGGGTAAAAATTTGGCTAATAGCATTTAAACTGCCAAAGCACATCTTGTAAGACTTCAAAATCAAAAACAGACCTGGATCCAATTTAAATCATAGATAGTGAAAGAGCCAGTGAAAAAACTGAGAAAAAATCCAAAAGATGAAAGCTAGATACGGAACACACCATTTGTCTACTTGGAACATAATGGAATTATTACTGATCCCAAAGCTATTGCAGACACTGAGTGAAAACTTTTCCAGAATCTTAGCAACAAATATCTTCCTATATCAATTTTTAATATTGAAAGAGTAGCAAGAGAAACAATTATTAAGCTTCTTTACCAAGGGCATAGAGCCATGCAATCAGCCATTTGTTAAAGAGGAACTCAAAAGAGTTCCTCTTTAACATAGCTCTTTTGCTTTCTCATCCTAGTGCATCGGTGCTGATGACATGCATTATCAGATGATAAAACACTTCCCATCATCATCTTCTGTCGACCTCCTTTTCTTATACAACAATGCTGAGGAAGAGTTTCTGTCCTCTTGGCATAAGTTTATTGTCATTGCTATCCCAAAGCCAAGCTAGGATCCAGCCAACAATTATCACCTCATTGCTCTGACTAGTATTCTTTGTAAGGTATCAGAAAAAATAGTAAATGCAATGCTTCTCTGGTACTTAGAAAGCAACACACAATGGGAATTTCGTAGACACTAAATCTTGGAGCATTTGGTCTTTAGAAACACGTATAAGAGACGCTTTCCTGAAATGGGAACATGTGATATCTGTTCTTTGACATTGAAAAAGTGTAGGACACAGCTGGAGATTATAGCATATTAAAGAACCTGGGTACCTTCCTGTTGTTATTGAGAACTTTCTGTCCAGCAATGTGTTCCAAGTCAATGTGGGTAGCACATTATCTTGACCATATCAAGAAGAGGGGATTCCTCAAGGCTCTGTCTTAAGTGTGACCCTCTTTGCTTATTAACGTAAACTCAATTACAGAACAGCTTTCCCCAACAGTAGGCAATTGTCTTTATGTCAGTGATTTCACAATATATTGTCACTCCTGCAATATACAGGTGAGTTGAAAGACAACTTCAACAATCGATCATATCTCTTCATGGGTTCAGGTTATCTGCTGGAAACTCACTCTCCACCCCAATCCTGATTTTAAAATGAGACAAGCTAATATCCCCATAGTTCCAAAGGCCAAGTTTCTGGGACTGATCTTTGATAGTCCAGATGAGGTGCAGATCAATGTTCCTTGCTCTGCATTTAACATGCGCTTGTATGTTTAAAACTTGATTATAGGTCCCAGGTTTATAGTTTTGCAAGGGAGAGCACACTGCACTGGTTGGATCCGGTTCATCATCATCAAGATATTCAATTAGTTATCTCTGCTTTTCACACAAAACCCATGCAAAGCCTTTAAATTTAATCAAATGAACACCTATCACTTACACGAAAACATTTGTCTTTTAATTATGCCTTAAAATAGTTTCTTTTAGATCATCCTACGTGGACTAGTCTCTTTTCTCTATGCTGGGATGTCCTGTGATACATACATCAGCTGCCATTCATTCTTTTGATATATTAAAGAGGCTATAGCACTCGTGCCAAATTGAAGTTATTGGCATGAGTGCTGACGGTATTACTAGCATCAAAAAAATAGCATTCCTCCATGGCAGGCTTGCACCCATATCCTGCTACCTCTCATTTTGTCGACTACAGAAGTCTCATACACTCTCATCTGTCTACTTTCAATTGTTCAATGGACAGGCAACAGCCCACTCTGATTCTTGCCCATCTATACTGCTGGTTCAAGATCAGAGATATCTGTTGGCTCTGCTGCTGTGTTTCCTAACATTACAATCTCTGACTAGATCCCATCTGATTGCACTAACTATACAGCAGAATTGCATGACATTCAACTTTCACTTGTGCATATCAAAGAAAACGCTTACCAAAAGTGTATTATGCAGACCCTTTGAGTTATTAATTGGTAATCTCCTCTGGTATATAATCCACATCAGTGCTTCAACTCTTGTGCAAAATAAGGACACTTCATTTCAATGTTTGGTTGTGTTAGATACTCGGCTACAATGGAATTAATGGAAATGACGTCACACATGCAGCTGCTAGATCAGCTCACTGTTCAACAGTCCCTTATGCTAAAAGTTTTTCACTTGGTTATACTATAAATTAAAGATGCCAAGAAGTTATGTTCTTGGTTGCATCCAAGTAACTTCACGACTGGGCTACTTTTATATAGAGGCCAATAGCTTATTATCCCATGATGCAAGATACATGTATAATGTTATGCTTTAGAGGAAGGCCACTACCCAGACCAGTATTAATAATAATCGGCTAACACTGTTTATTCCCTTGCTCAGTACAAGTGACACTTGCATCCTCTGTGCTAAGCACCCGAAGATAGACTTAAGTTCAAGTCCAGTCACAGACTGGAAGAACTTTCTAAGCCTTTCTTTGACTGGTTCCTGAGTTAGTTGATCTCTGGCATGGGCAAGCGATTTTTTTCCTCCTGGAAACTGGTTTTTCGTCCCATAAACTCAAGAAAATTGACCATAGAAACCACATTATTTCACACTAACACAACCTGTTAGGGTTAGGTACCAAGAGTTGACAGCACTTGTTTGCCTGTCTCTTCATCATTTGCTGCCTATAATTAATGATAGTCATGAGCCAGATCTCTGATTGGCTACTAATGGAGATTGAACTGCCCACCCATTCTCCAAAGCTAGATATGGTTAATTTGCTTACCATTCAGTCAACCAGACCGGCATAACATAGTATTATAAAATTATAGAAAAGCACATGTGGAAGTCATCCACTCCATTGAATCATTTTCATATGATCTGATATTTTTCAAGCATGGTAAGGATTGATATAGCACTTCAAGTTATGTTGTTATTTTTTAATTCATATTGTATTATTAAGTATAAAGTTTTCTTCAGAAGTTGACTATAGAGCTGTGGTACAAATGTTAATGGAATTTCTAAAAAAGAGACCAAACTTGTAAGCATGCACATGCCAATGCTATAGCAAAATGATCATGTTTGTAACATCTTGCAACTTCTTACTTAAAATGATAATTTATTCATAATAATTTCCAGAATAAT
Source organism: Typopeltis vanoorti (assembly GCF_054136105.1). Lineage (NCBI taxonomy): Eukaryota > Metazoa > Arthropoda > Arachnida > Uropygi > Thelyphonidae > Typopeltis > Typopeltis vanoorti. Next base: position 25,260,816 of record NC_143549.1, read on the forward strand.
TCTTCCAAAATAATTTTTCCGGAATAATTCCATGATAAACTCAAGATACCGCATGATAAACCTTACATCTAAACCCATGTGTTGCAATTTAAGTGGCAGCACATGAGTTTAGATGTAAATACATTTGGCTCTCTGATTGGTATCAGAGAGTTGTGTATGGGGGGAGCAGTATCAAGAAGGCAGAAGGTTACAAGTGGAGCTTCACAGGACTGCGTACTGAGACCGGTGTTGTTTAACCCTTATATTGATGACATTGTCAATGGATTGCAGGAGGATATTCAGTTGTTTGCAGATGATGTGAAGCTGGGAAGAGTTATTAGTAATAGTGCATATGTGGTAGCCCTGCAAGAGGATTTGAATAAACTGGACAGATGCACAAATTAATAGGGGGGGAGGGAGTATCAGTTTAATTCAGCTAAATGTAGAGTCTTGAAGTTTGGGATATATTGATGGGGGGGCTGCATACTCTGTGGGGGAGAACTACTGAAGGAACTGGGGCAGGCAAGGGATCTGGGGGGGGGGGTGATGACTGATATAAACCTGAAATTCACTGGACATATTGCAAAGGTAGTGAAGGTAACCCAAAGGATTGCTGCAATACTGAGAAGGATGATAACCTGAAGAGATAAAAGAGTTGTCATTCCATTGTATAAAGCCCTGATCGGACCAAACTTGGACTATTTGCTCAAATTTGGTCCTCAGGATTTGGAGGAAAGAGATTCCAGAGGCAGATAACAAGGATGATATCAGGACTGTACAATGTAGTTAAGAGGATAGGATGAGGGAATGTGGACTGCAGAGATTGGCAGGTGGAGAGGTGACATAATTGAGACTTAAACTGTCAAGAGGTAGCTACAGGGTTGACACTGGGGGTGTTCTTTCATTTGTGGAACGGAGGGAAGGAGCAAGGATAAGCGGTCATCCCTGGAAATTATGAGCAAGAGGGTAAAGAGTAGTTTCTTTGCATGGAGTGTGGTGGAACTGTGAAATGCATTGCCTGATAGAGTGGTGAGAGCAAGAACGGTTAATGGCTTCAAGGAGTGGTATGATAGACTGTATTTTCTAGGGTGGACCTCCCACGATGAGTCTTGAAACTCCATGGAGACCTGAATCATCATCATCATAATAATAATAGTAATAATAAAGTTATCATTAAGAAATAGCAAGTTTTGCTGGTCGAGACTGATATCATTCAGAAGTTTTTTTTAATGTCCTATTTAAAACTGTTTTAAGATCTTCTTCTGGGGGGGAAAAAAGGTGTGTGTGTGCCAGAGAAATGACCATCTTATGGTGACAAATTTGTACTTTCCAAAAAGCATTTCGATGGACATTTATAAACAGAGAAAAATAAATCTTTTCTTTCTGCTGGTGGTGCTACCACTAAGAGCTAAATCATTACTTGCCCAGCTGTATTGCTCAACAAAACTTTGTTCCGTTTTTTTTTTAACTTTTTTCCTTATTGCTGGTTATGTTGAGAGATTGAAAATCATAACATCTAAAGAAAGCATTTCATGTAACTTTACTAAGTGAATCAATTTAATAAAACCACATGCTAGAAATAGGCAACAGAGTTTAATTTCCCTAGAAGATGTTTACATTTTAAGTAAATGTATATTTAATAATGCATTGCAAAGTACAAATAGAAATCTTATTTCTTTCTAAGTTCATAAGGATGAATATAATTACAAAAGTGAACATTATATGCTGCGCATTATATATAAATATAAGCATCTGATTAATAATTATGATATAATTAATTTTGAAGTTAGTGCAAGTAATTCATATGCAGAACTGGCGCTAGGTCTTTGCCGCCTGCATGCAATTTCTATCTAAGCACCCCTGTAAAGATCCGGGCATGTGTGGTTCTTTTACAATAATAAAAATTTAAATTATTTGAAATTTCTTAAATCAGTTTTGACAGAACAGCCACATGTTGATTTGCTAAATGTAACGAACCGGGGGTGTTGACTAGGCAGGATAATCTTTAAAAACCCAAATATTCAAAAAAATTCTCAAAAGTTAAAGCAAAATTTGATAAAACCACTTCACTTTAATCGTTGAATATAATGATACAGGGTTTATAGCCTTCTCACCGACACGAATCGCTAAAAAAATTAAAATGAATTTTAATTAAAGTTAAATTTTATTTGAACTAAAGTTTAAAAAATTCTTGCATTTTACAAGTTACTAAATTCTTAGTAACTTGTAAAAATTATAACTGGAACTATCTTTTAGGAAAATAAAAGAAACTCAAGATAGATGAGAAAATAAGGAAAGAATTCAGAAATAATTAGAACATTTAATATAAGTATTCAAAAAATAACATCATTACAGAATAACAGAAAATAAATTACATAAATATACTTGAAATTTTTTTATTAAAATTTTAGGATTTTTGATTTCATATGCACAAAATTAAAAATAATGGTCTTAAAGTCTAATTCTGCACACATATCATTTTCAATAACTTTTAACGCCAAACTAAAAAGCCTTTTTTGTGACATACTTGTTCTTAAGTAGATCTTAATCAATTTCAACTTGGTAAAAGAAAGTTCACCGCTCGCTACACTAAGAGGTAAGGTTAATAGTATTCTTAAAGCAATTGAAAAGTTTGGGAAAGAAAAATTTTAGACACAATAAAATTCAGAATATCAAAAGGGTTTTGCATATTTAAATTATCCTTCAGAAAAATATCCCAGAAATCACATAACTCGTCATAGCTCTATTGCATTTACGTCTTTATTGTCGCTGTCCTTGAAGAGAATCTCTAAATCGTCACAATTTTTTAGTAAATCTTCGTTATTAATTTGTAGTAATCTATACAACAAATTGAAATTATCATAATATGTTTTTAGTTGTTCTATTAAAACACATTGCAACGTCTAGAAGTGTATAAAACATATTCACTCTAAATTTATCTTCTGGAGAATGGGGCGTTTCGTCATGATGCTCGTAGTCAAATTGTCGTCGAACTTCCGTACCAGTTTTAAATTCTTGTTCTCCATCCACCTCTTCACCCAGTTCTTTTGCCATTTTTAGAACTTCTTTAAAATTTGTATCTGATCGATACTCTTGTAAGAATAATTTTAAGTTTTCGACAGATTCTAAAGCAAGTGTAATTCATATTTTTGTCTTGAATCATTTTAATCACAGGGTTTATTCTGTTGGTAAATCATGCCAAGTTATAAGAGACCAAATAAATTTGTAGTCCTTTATTTTAGCACATAATGTTTGTGCCTCATGTTGAGTTTATTAAAATTTTCATTATTTAAAATTTCAAAAAGTGCATCGTAAATTTCTCCTATCTGATATCGTAGAGGGCGTATTGCATTAATTTTACTTTCTCATCGCGTTTCTGATGTCTGTTTCAATGTTAATTTTTTTAAGACCTTTAAAAGGATTGTCCAACGTTTGTAAGAGAATGAAAAGAAATTGTATATTTCTTGAATGATTGCAAAGAAACTAATTGTATCTACATTCACTTTGGCTGCATTGTTAATGATTAAATTTAGAGTATGAGCAGCACATGGCACGTAAAAAGCTGGAGGAATTTTCTTCAAAAGCAAATTTTGGAGCCCATATTTTTTCATTTTCATATTTGCCCCATTGTCATACCCTTGACCTCGCATGTCTTTCCAGTTCCAGTTCCATTATTGTTGCACATAAACCACGTCCTGTGGAATCTGATATATCTGCAAAACCTAAAAAGTTTTCCCTGATCTTGACAATTCCATTGTCACAGGAAACAAAGTGAATAATAATGGTCATTTGTTCTGTTTTACTTGCATCAGGTGTGCAGTCTAAAATTATGGAATAATATTTAGATTTTCGAATTGATAATAAAATTGTATCGCTGATTGCATTACTTAAAGTTTCCAATATTTCATTTTGACTGTCTTTACTCAAATAGTGTACTCTATTGTTTCCTTGTAGGGCCCTTTCAACATGATTTTCTATAACGGGATCAAACTTCGCAAACAGTTCGACTAATTTTAAAAAATTGCCGTTATTACTTTCATATAATTTATCAGATGATCCGCAAAAAGCTAAATTTTGGCTACCAAGGAATTTTATAATTTCAATCAAGCATTCTAAAACACTCGTCCAATGTTTCTTTTCAATTTCATACATGCTTTGAGTCTGGCAATCAATAGTAGTTTTGTGTTTTGAATTTTTATCAAGTTCCTTCCATTTTAAGAAATTTTTCATGTGAGTTAAACTAGTCTCATGTCTTTGCAAAGTTGTACTTACATTTCTCCAATTGTTATAACCTTCTTCAAGACTACTTGATTCAGTAGGTGCGAAAATTTGCAATAAAAGCAAAAAACAGAATTTAAATTTCTGAACCATGTTCTTGATATGAGTTCCGTGTTTTCCATTTTTCTATTATAATGCCTGTCGCCAAATTTACGACCATAAGTATCTGTAGTATCTCTGGGATATATTATATTTTTCTTTTGAACAGGCCCCATTTCAATTAAAACAACTCGTAAATTTTCATCAATATTTCCCCATTCACGTGGATCTTCTAAATTTACAGAGACTAACAATGTGTTAGTTTCGTGGTCAACTACAACTAAATCTTCTAACTGTTTTTCACTTAAATCATGCATCTTGTTATCTTGTTCAATAGTTGCAACAATACTTTCATGCAAACTGGATGATGTGCATGGTTCTTCAACTCTGATTTCTGATGTATTGAGTTGGTTACAATCTGCATCACAATATTTTAATATTATTACAAATTTATTAAGAGTCCCAGTTTGTATCTTAATATCTGCTTCTTTCGCAGCATGACGCTTACGATTTTGTGCACCGGATAACTTTTTTTTAAATTTTTGATTCCATTTCTGTTTTATACCCACAAGAAATTATTACACAACACGACACAGAGACGAAATAATAGTCTGCACTCCGATACTGTCAGTAGCCTACTGAGATGCGTTCCATATGACTGGTATGCATAAAAACCGTTCACCGTTTCACTTGAGATAGACTGCAGTATACACAACATTCTGCAGGCAAGTATTTAGCCTGCTCTCGCTGCAAAATTGTAAACAGGTGGCTGATCAAAGAGGCAGAAATATTCAATTTTTTTTAATTTTTATTCGGAGTATCCGGCCTTATTTATTTTAATATTGATCATTCTAAGAATTTTTTGTTTTTATGATAAAAATTTTGTTTCTTAAAAATGAACTTATGAACCGTGCCCTGGTGGTGGCGCCTGCATCACATGCTTTGCATGCCCGCTTCTGCTGGCCCTGTTCATATGTACATTATATGAGCTATAATTGAGCTATTTTCATAACCCCCCCCTCATTTATTGGCAAACTTTAATTATTGGGCTCAGTATATTTCACTTAGCAAAATTGGAAAAATTAACAGTCTTAACTGTTAAATGGCTATGTGTTGACCTAAATCAGGTTTATTTCTACATGTTATACTAATTTTGCTGTAAATAAGATGCAAGAAAATAATTTTATTTTTGTTCATTGACTTACACAGAACTGTGCTCTCATTTTTAAGTAATTCTAGTTAAAATTACTAGAATCATTGAAATTATAGTTAAAATAAGACCATGCTTAAAATATTTGTTTTATGAGATTTTTTTGATTGAATAAATTTTATGAAATCATGCATTTTATCAATTACTTTGATCTTTTTAGAAAGGACATAATTAAGTGAAAAATTTTTATTAATAGAAGTTAAGGATAAGAAGCACATTTCCTAACTAGCTTGCAAACAACTTTTATTTTAAAATTTTTATTGATTGTTATATTACAAATTCATTGGGAGTAATTAAGATAAGTAAATCTGTTTAGACCTCTTTCTGTATTCAAATCTTTAGTGAAGGTTCTGGAATAAAAATGAATAACTTAATAACTAAATTGATATATTTGCATGCTGAAGTATTGCCAGCTCATGCTAACATTTTCAAAGTCACTCAAAAGATACATTTCAGCAAATAATGGAAATGATAATGATAGTAGCTTGAGCAAGCAAAGTGTTAAAGTTACTCAAAAGATGCACACATTTCAGCAAAGAATGGGAATGATAATGCTAGCTTGAGCAAGCAAAGTGTTAGCATGTAGGTAATTAATTTAGGTAGTAAATTATTTATTTTACATTTCCAGAATCTTCAACATGAGCTTATTAGAATTCTTGTGAAGGATTTTCACTTAAATATAATACATATTTGCAGCTTCTTTAAAAGTAAGCAAAAGTCATCATACCCTCAATTGATCTATCTACATAACATTAAAAAATAAATAAATAAATAAAACGGAATGATTTTCTTTTTAGTTCTCTTCTATGGAAGACCTATGTGTTTTCCCTTTACTCTTCCATTACAGTATGTTGATATTCAGCTGTAGGCTTACTGACTACTGCATGGTGAAAATGTTAAAATAGAAGTTTTCTTATCATCCTTGTCTTACTTATCATAAAAAATTTTGAAGCTTTTTATCTCAACATTCTAGTAAAAAAAAAAACAAAAGACTTCCTTATTCCATTTCCAAACAAATCACAATTGCAAACACATCTTCATGGAATACGTTAAAAATGTTAACGTATGTTTTTGGCAATTAGCTACAAATTAAATGCATAAAGGGTAAGCTATGTGTATGAATGGGAGAGTAAGACAAAAGAGATTGAAGAGGTGGTTGCAAATGAAGAAGTGAGTGGCATGAGTATAAAGAATGAGAAAACAGGTTTGCAAGACAGACCGGTGAATGGGGAGGCCCAGCGTGGACAGGGGAACACAGTGTGAGAAAGATAGATGCTCCAAAGGATGCGAAGCATGTGTAGACAAAAAGGGAATGGAATGAGCTGAGATCAAAGGAAAACAGTTGGATCTGAAGAAGGTTCGAAGATGAATAAGGAGAAAAAGAAATCGCTCGAGTTAAGCATGGAGAAGTCGCATCAAATAAGTGGTTTCAGTGGAACTAGCTATATGGATATAAATCTTTCTCTATCATCAATAGCACTCCCCCCCCCTACCTTTTTATTCTTTCTATCCTCATGAAACACATCATACCCTTCCATCTTTATTCCTGTCAGGATGCCGTCCTCATCCCACCATGTCTCACTTATTACAACAAATTTTAGGTGAACAGACTCAATTGATGCAACTATTTCATTTGCCTTGTTTCTTACATTTCTAGCATTTGTATACAAACACAGGGGCTTATTCCTGGATCTATATACAAATGCTAAAAGTGTAAGAAACAAGGCAAACGAAATGGTTGCATTAATTGAGTCTGTTCACCCAAAAATTATTGGAATAAGTGAGACATGATTGGATGAGGACGACCTCCTGACAGGAATAGATGTGATGTGTTTCGTGAGAACAGAAGGGGGTAAAAAGGGGAGGGGAGGGAGGGTGCTTTTGATGATAGAGAAAGAGTTACATCCATACAAAGTACAGATGTAAGGGGGAAATAGTGCCAGTGGTTTTAAGGCAGTATGGAGTGAGATAGAGGTAAATAAAATGAAATACTTAGTTGGATGTTGTTATAGACCTGGTAATGTGGATGGCAGTGACTATGAAATGTATAATCAAATTAGCCAAGCAAATAAGAAAAGGGTGATTTTAACTATGGCAATATAGACTGGGATAATAAGATAGAAACTGAAAGTAAAGAAATTTAGTTTCTTGAGGAACAACTACCTCAGACAGTATGCAACATGGGGCACATGAGGATTGAGTGTTTTGGATTTAATAATCTCATCGGAGGATGTAATTATAATGAGATTTCAAATCGTCCACCACTCGGTGAGAGTGACGATGAAGTGATTACTTGGGTGATTGCCACAGTGAGGACCTCGGTGAGAAAAAGGTATATGTAGAACTACAAGACTGGTGATTATGAAGAACTCAGGAGACAGCTTGCAGGTATAGCATGGAATGAGGAGTTAGCCTAAAAAAAGTTCAAGGCACTTGGAGGATACTCAGGAACTGTCTAGTAGAAGCAATGTCTAAATGTATTCTGAGGGTCAGAAGGTTAAATAAGGCATATGAAATGGATGAATGAAGAGATTAAGCATGCGATACAGAGAAAAATTATGGAAAGATGACATTGATTGGAGAAAATTATATAAGGACAACTGCTGTGGTAGATATAGTGCAGATACTTAGCAGTTCATACTGCTGAGTATTCTAGATTATCTTCAGAATACATGGTGATAATATATCACCATGTATTCTGAAGGAATGTGTCAGGGAGTTGAGATCTGCTTTTACATATTTTTTTAATATGAATCTTGCACTGGGTCAAGTTCCAAAGGAGTAGAAGGGAAAGATTGTGCAATTTCATAAGGGAGGTGATAGAACTTGCACATCAAATTATAGGCCTATCTGTGTGTCAGTGTTGTGGTTAAGTTTTTGGAGAAGCTGGTGAGAAACTATTTACTTATTACAATAAGGTGATGGCTTCCTTGGACAGAGGAGAGGTATACACAGTAGTATACTTAGATTTCACAAAAGCCCCTGATCGATTACAGCATGATAAGTTGATAGTCAAACCAGAGCGGATGGGGTTGGATATTAGATTATCGTATTGGATCAGAGACTGGCTATCTGATAGGTATCAGCAAGTTGTGTATGGTGGAGCAATATCTAGGAAGAGGAAAGTCACTAGTGGTGGGCCTCAGGGGTCTGTTTCAGGGCCATTGCTGTTTAACCTGTATGCAGGGTCGGCAGAAGAGGGCATGCCGGTACCGCCAGGGCACGGTTCATAAGTTCATTTTCAAGAAAGAAAATTTTTATCATAAAAACAAAAAATTCTTAGAATGATCAATATCAAAATAAATAAGGCCAGATACACCGAATAAAAATTTTAAAAAATTGTATATTGCCGCCTCTTTGATCAGCCTACTGTTTACAATTTTTCAGCGAGAGCAGGCTAATGCTTGCCTGCAGAATGTTGTGTCTACTGTAGTCTATCTAAAGTGAAACGGTGAACACGCCAGAAACGAATTTTCGTACAAAACATTTGTTTGCTAGGTAACTAGTCATATGGTACTCATCTCACTAAACTACTGACAGTAGCGCAGTGCGGACTATTTTTTCGTCTCTGTGTCGTGTCGTGTAATAATTTCTTCAAAAAAAAAAAAATCAGCTAACGCCTTTTTATTCCCGTATACGGGAGTAGGCGAGGCCATTTAGCCCTATCTAACCTTTGGAGACTGAGTGGGCAGTTCAATCTCCACTGGTACCAATCAGAGATAGATGGCCCAAGGCTATCACTAATTAAGCGGTACGCAGTGAAGAGACGGCTCAAATGTGCCGCCATCTCGTAGTCCCTAACCCTAACACAATATATTTAATGTCTGAAATAATGTGGGTTCTACGGTCGATTTTCTTGAGTTTACGGGACAAAAAACCCGAGTTTCCGGGAGGAAAAACCCGCTTGCCCGTGCCAGAGATCGACTAACTCGGGAACCGGTCGAAAAAAGGCTTAGAAAAATTTCCTCTAGTCGCCGACTAGACTCGAAACAAGTCTTCCTTCGTGCGGCCAAGCGCCGTGGAGTGCAAACGCCACATCCACTGAGATACACAGGCTCTTAATAGAAATGGAATCAAAAATTAAAAATAAGTTATCCGGTGCACAAAATCGTAAGCGTCATGCTGAGAAAGAAGCAGATATTAAGAAACAAACTGGGACTCTTAATAAATTTGTTAAAATATTAAAATATTCTGATGCAGATTGTAACCAACTCGGTACATCAGAAATCAGAGTTGAAGAACCGTGCACATCATCCAATTTGCGTGCAAGTACTATTGCAACTATTGAACAAGATAACAAGATGCATGATTTAAGTGAAAAACAGTTAGAAGAAGATTTAGTTGTAGTTTACCACGAAACTAACACATTGTTAGTCTCTCTAAATTTAGAAGATCCAGGTGAATGGGGAAATATTGATGAAAAATTACGAGTTGTTTTAATTGAAATGGGGCCTGTTCAAAAAAATATATAATATATCCCAGAGATACATATGCCGTAAATTATTATTATTATTATTATTCCTGACACCTCCAAGGAGTCCGAAGACTCATCACGGGAGGATACCTACAACTGTCTCAGCCACTACATCGAACTTCTACTACGAATCATCTCCATCAACGCCATCTATCGCCCACCACAACTAGTATTTTTTGTCTATAAATTGCGTGTGTTCTGAAGGGCCGATTTGTCTAATTTGGCGACACGTATTATAATAGAAAAATGGAAAACGGGGAGCTCGTGGCAAGAACATGACTCATTTATTTCGAAACTTTTTTTTTTTTAAAAAAAAAAATTTAAAAAGCAGAACTACTATTGATTGCCAGACTCAAATCATGTATGAAATGAAAAAAAAAAAAAAAATTGGACGAGTGTTTTTGAACGCTTGATTGAAATTATAAAATTCTTGGTAGCCAAAATTTAGCTTTTCGCGTATCATCTGATAAATTTTATGAAAGTAATAACGGCAATTTTTTAAAATTAGTCGAACTGTTTGCGAAGTTTGATCCCGTTATGGAAAATCATGTTGAAAGGGCCCTACAATGAAACAATAGAGTACGCTATTTGAGTAAAGACAGTCAAAATGAAATATTGGAAACTTTAAGTAACGCAAATCAGGGATACAATTTTGTTATCAATTCGAAAATCTAAATATTATTCCATAATTTTAGACTGCACACCTGATGCAAGTAAAACAGAACAAATGACCATTATTACTCGCTTGGTTTCCTGTGACAATGGAATTGTCAAGATCAGGGAAAAGTTTTTAGGTTTTGCAGATATATCAGATTCCACAGGACATGGTTTATGTACAACAATAATGGAACAACAGGAAACATGGAACATTCCCATTGAAGACATGTGAGGTCAAGGGTATGACAATGGGGCAAATATGAAAATGAAAAAATATGGGCTCCAAAATTTGCTTTTGAACAAAAATCCTCGAGCTGTTCACGTGGCATGTGCTGCTCATACTCTAAATTTAATCAGTAACGATGCAGCCAAAGTAATTATTCAAGAAATATGCAATTTCTTTTCATTCTCTTGCAAACGTTGGGCAATTCTTTTAAAGTTCGTAAAAAATTTAACATTGAAACAGCCATCTTAAACGCAATGGGAAAGTAAAATTAATGCAATACGCCCTCTACGATATTAATTAGGAGAAATTCATGATGCACTTTTTGAAATTTTAAATAATGAAAATTTTAATAAAGAAACTCAGCACAAACTTTATGTGCTAAAATAAAGGACTACAAATTTATTTGCTCTCTTATAACTTGGCATGATTTACTTAACAGAATAAACTCTGTGAGTAAAATGCTTCAAGACAAAAACATGAACAAGACACTTGCTTTAGAATCTATCGAAAATTGAAAAATATTCTTACATTTGTATCTGATCGATACTCTTGTATCGATCAGATACAAATTTTAAAGAAGTTCTAAAAAGGGCAAAAGAACTAAGTGAAGAGGTGGATGGAGAACAAGTATTTAAAATTGGTACGGAAGTTCGACGACGAAAGAAGACACGACAATTTGACTACGATCATCATGACGAAACGACACAATCGCCAGAAGATAACTTTGATCTTAATTGGTTGATGGACTGAGTCCTTGACTCTTTATCCCTTCATCTGGATTTTAGATTGTGGATGATGAGATTATTGTGGGTAATTTTCCCGCTCATTGTGATCATTGAGGCTGTATCAACTTTCTCTTGCGATGGAGATTTTCGGTTGTTTATGTTTGAAACGATCTGAAGGTAGAACTAGCTGATTTGGGTGATTATCAGTGATTGTGAAGAATTTCTCCGTAATGCCTGTCATGTAGGTCTTAATATCTGGAAGGTTGGCTTCTTGATGTAACTGGATGTTTCTGATGAACCATGGGGCATTAAATGCCATTCTTAGACATTTATTCTGTATTATCTGAAGTCTGTTGATGTTGCTTTTAGTCGTGTGACCCCAGGTTGGAGAGGCGTAAATTAGTTGCGGTCTGATTACCGATTTGTAAAGGAGGATTTTGTTGCTTATGCTTAGGAAGCTGTTCCCATTCAAAAGTGGATATACTTGCCTTATTGGCGACACTATCCATATATGACTTAAAGTTTAGACGTCTATCAAGATGAACTCCCAGATATTTGGTAGAATTGTGCCAAGGGATGATTTTACCAAACATTTATATGCTTGTATTCGGTTTTGCTTTACGTCTGGTGAAAAGTACTGCAGAGCTTTTGTTTGGATTAATTGCGATTCGCCATTTGGTGTACCAATCCTCCAATTCATTGACTGCTCTCTGCAGCTTGATTGTGGCCAGGTGTGGACGGAGGGATCTGGCTATAATGATTGTGTCATCGGCATATAGAGCGGTGATGGCTGGGGACAGTTTGGGGAGATCTGCCATGTATATGGAGAAGAGTAGGGGCGATAGCAGAGAGCCTTGAGGGACTCCATCCGTGATTCTCCTCTCTGTGGATCTGATACCGTTGAGTTTTATTTTAAATTTTCTATTATAATTACAGCTATTTTGCCTGCTTCAGTTTAGGAGTACCCCTGTTTAAATGTCATTGGCTATTTACTCATGGATTCTTAGGGCATTATGAGTGTAGATGTACTAAAAGTATATGTAGCCTAAGGAATAGAAAATTGCACATACCTTTTTCTGGGTGTTGTGGCTTTCCCCTTCCCCCTCCCTATTTTAAAAAAATTAACCCTTTCACTTTTTCCCCACCCTATATAAAAGTATATGTTTCTATATATTACGAAAAAAACCCGGGTTTTTCTAACTTATTCTACCAAACTGCCTATCCCCCCCCCCCCACACACACACTCTGCAGTTTTCGACATCGCAGACTGAGGAAAAGCCACAACACCCAGAAAAAGGTATGTGCAATTTTCTATTCCTTAGGCTACATATACATTTAGTACATCTACACTCATAATGCCCTAAGAATCCATGAGTAAATAGCCAATGACATTTAAACAGGGGTACTCCTAAACTGAAGCAGGCAAAATAGCTGTAATTATAATAGTTTATAAAGAGGAGTAACATGGGAGTTTTCCCAGAAATAATATACATTAAATTTTCTGTTATTTAGATATGATTTGATAAGTAGAACTAGTGGTAATGGAATACCAACTTCGTGTAGTTTAAAAATTAGTCCGTGATTCCACACTCTATCAAATGCCTGAATGATGTCCAGGAAAACTGCGCCAGAGTGTTGGTGCCATTCATACCATTGGGTCATATGTTCGATAACTCTGTAAATTTGTAGCGTTGTGGAGTGATATTTCCTATTCAATTTTGCCTCTTGAACCCGTGTGAGAATAGCACGTTCGGCTATCTTACCTATGCATGAAAGAAGGCTGATTGGTCTGTAATTTTCAGGAAACTGTGTATTTTTTCCAGGTTTGGGAATTAGGTAAACGTCGGCAATTTTCCTCGTTCTGGGAAATAATTTAGCCGGAGGATGGCAGTAATGATGGCTACCAGATGCATAACCCCTTTGCAGGGAAGTAGCTTAAGCACCTTGTTTGTTATTCCATCTGGACCCGGAGCCTTTTTGTTATTTAGTTTTCTTTAAATCTCATATATTTCTGTTGGTGACACGGATTTGTTATTGGATTGGTGTGGGGCATTTTGAGTTATTTTACACACTTGGGTGTGAATTTTACTTATATAATTTATATCTGTATTAATATAATTGGGGCTGCATTGTTTTTTCTAAGCTGTCAACAAGTGCTTCAGTTTTTTCCTCGTCGTTGTAGACAATATTAGATTCACCTTGGATTGGAGGAAATGTAAAATGCTTTGAACGGAGTGTGTTTAATTGGTGAATTAAATCCTCTGTGTTTAATTGGTGAATTTTGTTATTCCAGAGTTGATTACGGTGGTCCCTTTAGGGCATATCGAACCTGGTTTGTTGCTCTATTGACTGCTTGTTTATCCGCTGGTTCCATTGTTTTCTGATATTGTCTTCTTAATCTGTTTTTCTCTTGGATAAGACGTTTTATATCCTCTGGGAGTTTATTTGATGGTGCACATTTGGTTATATTTGTTACCTGTGTTATAGCTGTCATAGTTGCTTTTCAAGAGTTTTCACTGCTTTTTCTATATCTTCGGCAGATGTTATATGCGGTATTGGACCAAGGTTTTCCTGGAAGGCTGAGGGAAGTTGTTTCCAATTTATAAATGTGGTGGTGTTTTCAGTTAAATCTTGTATGGTGCCTAGTTGTAATATGATGGGGTTATGATCAGAACTTAAGTCGTTGATTGCTTGTATCTGATAGCTGTGCACTATGTTTTTTAATATAGCTATATCTAGTACATCAGGACGTCCGATTGCTCCGTAATGTGTGGGTTCAGTGGGTCCTATTACTGTTATATTTCTTGAAATGGTGTAAGAGTTGAGTATTCTTCTGTTAATATTTGAGTTTCTGCTGTTCCAGACCGAATGTTTGGCATTAAAATCTCCTGCTATAATAACTGCTCTGCCTATGTTTAGTATCATATCTAAGTCAGATTCGAGGAGTTTTTTATTTGGGGGGGGGGTTGTAGGCTTCATATATCGTAATGCTGCTTGTTTTCCATATATATTTCTATTCCTGTAGTTTCCATGTGTTCTGTTTGGGTTCGGTTACTGAATAATGTTTTATGTTTCTTTTCACAAAGATGGCAGTGCCTCCACCTCTAGCAAAGCATCTGTCTATACGGTAAGTGCTATAACTGTTAATTCTGATCTTGTCACTTGGACGAAGATGCGTTTCATTTATGAGGATGATGTCTGCTTGGGTTTCTGCTGCAAACTCCTGCAGCTCCTGTAATTTGATAGATAAACCATTTGCGTTCCATGAAATAATTTGTAACGATTTCGGTTTCCTTTTAGACTTATCCATTATGAATTTCCATAAGCAGTGATTGTGTGTATGCCTTAAGGTGATATCCTTGGCTTCTTGAGTTGGGTTGGTTTGTTGGAGTTCAGCAAGCATTTCACCTAAGTGGCTTATTATGTTCAGTAGGATAGGTTTGTTGGTTTGCTGTGACTGATTTGGTTTTGGGTCTTTTTGGAAGGTTGTGTAACTTCAGCATACGATCTTCCATCCGTTTTGGAGAGTATGGTTTGATGGGAGGACGTGCGTTCTTGAAGAGGTTTACTGGTTTTGAGTTGTAGCTTTTGGTTTTGGGGAAATGCTATACAGCCCCTATAGTTTGCAGAGTGTGGTCCTCAGTTTGCACACTTTGCTGGAAGTGTGCGGGTTTGTGGTATTCATTCGATGCATGTTTGCTACTACATTTCACGCAACGAAATTCAGCCTTGCAGCATCATTGTGTGTGTGACCAATCTTCTGGCATCTATGACACTCGGTTGTAGTTGATTTATGTTTCAATGCCTCAACTTTTATGACTAGATCACAGATGGTTTGGAGATTGCATATATGCTTTTGGTCTTTGCTGATTTCCACCAGAATTAAGGGATAGGATATTTTATCAGCTCTACGCATTCAGCTGACTTTAATTGGGCTAAATCCCTGAAATTGGAGGTCTGCAGTGAGGTCTTCTATTTGTAATGTTTCTGTTAATTTCCTTAATGCTACTTTAAAATTTTCTCACTGTTGAGTGCAAAGGTGTGGTATGGCAAGTTGTTGTTGTCTAGAAGTTTGGTTATTTTTCTGTAGTCTGATGACGTTTTAGGTTGTATGCATATCCCTTCTTCTGTGTTTGTGGCTTTCATGAAGGTGATATCTGAAGATTTCAGTACGGATGCAACGGACGTCCAGTGCTCCTTGGCCCTTAGGACGACTGGGCTACGCTTTCCTTAAGTTCATTATCTGGTTCTATCTCTGCTGTTTTGGGTGTATCTGCAGTAGAGGAGATTTTTCCTTTTCTTCTTTTTGACCGTTTAGAATTCTGTGTTGGTTTCCAAAAACTGCGGAGTATTATCTAGGGATGCAGCATCCTCTATATTCGTGGAGTGTCTTTATTTTGGTTCAGTCAACATACTTCCATCATTTAAATCATCCATCCTATCCTCTGTGACTGCTGTAGGGGGGGGGGGGAGAAGTATCTAACAGCTTTACTTTTCTTAGCCAGTTGTCGCTCAATAGTTTTCCTAATCTTAGAAATTCCCTGTAAACTTCTTCGAATATGCTTTCATTGAGAGATTTTGACATGTCTGATAGGAGGTAATAACTCTGTTAGAATAAAGTTTGAGAAATGGGTCCTAGAGCCCAATGTAAATATTCCGTAGATCAAATCTATCTACTAGCATAGGTAGCAAAATTTCGCACTTAAAAGTTTTCTTAACAAAATTACTTATCGAATCTAAACCAAAACTCAACAGACATTATTCGTCAAACAAAACGATATTACATTCACTAGGCTTTGTACGACTCAGCTAATCCTAATCTTAACTCCTAATCCGCGATAGCTACCTGGAATCAAAACTGAAATCGTCTTATCGTAATCACAACACTAACAAGCGAGCCGCCATCTTTTCATCAATTCATTGACTTCATCGCAAATGACCGCCAGAAGATAAATTTAGAGTGAATGTGTTTTATACACTTCTAGATGTTGCAATGTGTTCATTAATAGAACGTTTTGAACAACTAAAAACATATTATGATAATTTCAATTTCTTGTATAGATTACTACAAATTAATAACGAAGATTTACGAAAAAATTGTGACGATTTAGAGATTCTCTTGAAGGACGGCGACAATAAAGTCGTAAATGATTTCCGGGATATTTTTCGGAAGGATAATTTAAATATTCAAAACCCTTTCGATATTCTTAATTTTATTGTGTCCAATAATTTATCTTTCCCAAACTTTTCAATTGCTTTAAGAATATTATTAACCTTACCTGTTAGTGTAGCGAGCGGTGAACGTTCCTTTTCCAAGTTGAAATTGATTAAAACCTACTTAAGAACAAGTATGTCACAAAAAAGGCTTTTTAGTTTGACGTTAATAGCTATTGAAAATGATATATGTGCGGAATTAGACATTAAGACCATTATTTCTAATTTTGTAAATATGAAATCAAAACCCCTAAAATTTTAATTAAAAAAATTTCAAGCATATTTATGTAATTTAATTTATTTTCTGTTATTCTGTAAATATTTTATTTTTTGAACACTTATATTAAATGTTCTAATTATTTCTGAATATTTTTCTTATTTTCATCTATCTTGAGTTTCTTCTATTTTCCTAAAAGATAGTTCCACTTAGTGGCGTACCCAGGGAGGGGGAGAAGGAGGACCTGCCCCCCCCCCCAAAAAAAAAAGAAGAAAGGAAATAAACACTAGAAAGTTAAGGGGATAAAAATCCCTTATTGTTTTTCAGCCAGTAAGCGAAACTAAGATCGAAAACTACGATCTGTAACGTTTCATGCCGACGAACTGTCGGCGTATCCAAGCGTAAGTGACCACTTGGTAGTGCCACACCACGGCAACTCGTTGCAAAGGTGGAGCAAGTTCCCTCACTGTTCTTGATATTTTCTCATAATGTAAAACACACAGCTCTTAGGAGATGTAGTACTGTTTTACATTATGAGGAGAGGTCACTACCCGGACCGGTTTCAACCTTTTTTGAGGTCGAATGGGAGTTCATGTCTCCCATCATAGGCCTTTGGAGAATAAAGCATGCTGAGGGTCAGCAAACAGTAAGAGAGGAGAATAATGAAAGATAGAGTAGGATGGTAGGAGGTAAAAGAGGCCTCAGTCAACCTGTTTAGCCTTATATGGCTAATTGGTCTGTGACACATATTCTCAATTTATCTGTTCAAAAAAAAAAGAAAATTTAACCATAAAAATTTTTACTAAAGTTCACTTATAAATTTATCCTTAATAATTTTGTCAGTTATCTATGAAGGAGATCCATTGACCTGTTTTGAAAACAGTATTTTCAGTTAGAATATTTTTTTTTTTTTTTTTTTAATTACATAAAAATTAAAAGACTTAAGGTCCAGTCAGTTGAACTGAAAGGGAACAAAATAAGGAACTTACAGACCTGGTACCACTGGGACTTAGAATGGGGTAGAAGACTGGCCCGGGAGATGCCGCTCACAAGTAGCAGCACCGCCTCGCAGTAAGCCTTCGCAGCCCGGGTTCTCAGATCTACCCCCCTTATTTGGAGTAAAGGAAACCGTGCCAGCGAAAGCTTTGTGGCGAGGAAGAACAGAGTGGTTGTTACTTTTCCTAGGGAGAGTTAGGTGGAGTTTTGGAGATACTAAAGAAATATACAGGGCTTGATGCGTCCCTGTATAAGAAAGCATATTTTCGGTGGTTTGCAGTATTTGTTCACAAATTTAAAGTCGCCTAGTAGATGTCTCTCTTGCGCAAGAAATTAATAAGATAAAAAAAAGAAACCTTTCCTTATTCCTGCGTACATTAAATTTGCGTCCCGTACCTGGGATTTTTTCCGTACCTTCCAGATGTGATACTTTAAGACGTTAATTAAAAAAATGGCGAATTTTTGGGTCTTGTTGACTGGTGGCGGGAATTGCAGGTGTATGACCTCTTCTAGTGATAGCATCGGGATTCCCAGTGCTGTGCTCAGTCTTTGCCAGACGCGTTGGGTTGGTGGGCAAAAATAAAAGAAATGCTCCACTGTTTCCACGCCCCGGCAGACATCACAAAAGGGATCGCACGGACTGGGTACGTACCTAGATTTAACCTGTTTCACCGGGAGCCGCCCATAAGCTATTCGCCAGGCCAGATCCCGATGAAAAGGCTGTCCCCAGCTATTCTTGATGTTTTTAAAGAGAATTTTATTGTTTGTCCCGAGGTTTGGTGTATCACGCCTGGAGAGTTGGAAGAAATCCCAGTATACTGCTTTGGGTTTGTGTGTGAGGATTTCTGTTCCTTTGTCTCTAAGTACTGTAAGTGATTTTACTAGTGTGCGGTACCACTTGGGCACAACCCTTGCACGGGGTCCAGCATAGTCCGTGGTTCCAAAGAGGGGGAGGAAAAGTCCTATAAAATATCTAATTAGGAGGCCTGAAATATGGTTTGAGTTTAAGGCCTTCTGTACGGTTTTGAATGTATTTGCATAAAGCAAGCCATTGAGATCAGGCAGAGCGTACCCCCCTTCATGTTTTAGTTGCAGGTATTGTTTTTTAACCTCATGTTTTTTTTCATTCCAGAAGAAATCTATGAGTTTTTTGGATAATTGGTTTTCTTGTAGCAGTGTGATGCCTGTGATATTGAATGTGTGCATCAGCATTGGGGTAATGATTGTTTTAATCACTGTGGCTCTGCCATAAAAGGAGAAAAAGGTCGGTTTGAATAGACTTATCTTTTCCGTACTTATTTCCTGTAATTTTTTAACTGGTAAAGCTAGCGACTCAGAAAAGGGAACTCCTAGTATTGTTAGGGGCTGCGTATGCAGCGCTAAACCGTAGGGAAGTCCGGTGTTATGGAAATTTCCAAAATTTTTGATTTTGGTTTTATGTGCATTAACTCGGAGACCACTGACTATGCTGAAGTTTTGCAGTATGTCAAGATAGATGCAGATAGACTCAGAGTCTCTGAGTGTGGCCACTACATCATCTGCATATGCTACTATTTTGCACTGTTTGGAGACTTGGGGCAGTGGAATACCATTAATTGCAGGGGTGTTCTCTATTCTTTTGATGAGGGGTTCTAATGCTAGGGAAAAGAGAAGGGGGCTTAGTGGGCAGCCTTGCCTAACCCCTCTCTTTATACGGATTGGTTCTGTCAGAAACCCATTAATAGACAGTTGTGTCGAGGCCTCCGCGTACATATGTTTAATTTTACGCCGAAGTCTCGGGCCTATGCCTACTTTTTTTAGGGTGTCCTGTAAGTATGTGTGGCTGACGCTGTCGAACGCTTTTTCCAGGTCGGTGGAGAGAAGTGCCAGGGGGTATTTTTTTTCCTTGGCCAGTCTGATTAGGTCTCTTAGCAGGAAGAGATTAAATTCCATAGATCTACCTGGGATTCCATAGACCTGTGAACTTGTTATTATGTTTTCTATTCCTCCCTAAATGCGTGTACAGATAATTTTTGCGAAAAGTTTATAGTCTAGGTTAGTTAAGGAGATGGGACGCCAGTTATTTGACAAGGTCAGATCTCGGTCTTTTTTGGGGATAAAGATTGTATAGCTCTTAGCGAATTCCTCGGGGATGTTTCCCGAAGTGAGGAATTCGTTAAAGATCTTTACTAGTGCTGGCAGTACAAGGTCCCAGATAGATCTATAGAATTCTATCCCCAGTCCGTCTGGCCCTGGGGTCTTTTTTGTCTTCATCGTTTTGCACGTGGCTTTTATTTCAGCTGCAGTTATCGGCCTGTCATGCAGGGCGCTAAGATGCTCGGGAAAACGTTTGACGTCCCACTCACTGAAGTCATCCGTGCCCTGCTGGTCAGCGAAGATGCCGAGATACTGCTGGTGAAAGTGACGGAGTATTTCATGGGTTGAATTTAGAATCTGGCCTTTCTCCTCGATCTGGTAAATCGTTCTTTCATCGTTTGCTGCCACCCGTTGTTGATTGTAAAATGCGGCGGAGGGTGTTTCCAAATTTCTGAGATAGAGTCTCGTGCGAAAGTCGAGGTCATCGACTCTACTCTGCCGCTCTTGCTGCAGCTCTATTTCTACCTGTCTGATAAGATTTCCGCAGGGAACTCCGCTCCGTTCGCTTGACCGGTACCAGCCGAGTTCCCTGTAGAGATCCCTCAGCCGTTTACGTTGTTGGTAGACCCTTTCGCGCCCACATTTTTGAAACAGTTCCTTAGCCTGCCACTTAAAGTGCAGCCAGTTTTCCCAGTCCCAGTTGATGTTTGTCCATTCATCACAGAGTTTCTGTAGTGGTCGCTAAAAAGACTGGGAAAGGTAGGAGGAAGCCTCCAAGGACCTCTGGCTGTTTCCATAACCTCTGGGAGTGTAATTTTTAAAATGACCAATTTATGGTCTGTTGACATGTTGTGTGCTGTGGTGTGACGTGTCCTTTGAACATACTGTTCCAAGTTTTGGGACACGTACACCCTATCTAGTCTCGTCGATATCTGGCCGCGGCACCACGTTGTTTCTACCTTCGATGGGTTATTCCTCCTCCAGACATCGACGAGATCAAAATTTACACAGCATCTTTTTAGAGCGGCAGTTCCGCCGGTTCCGGAGTTTGCGTTCCCGCCTACTTTGTCCAAACGTATGTCTTCCACACAATTCCAGTCCCCGGCTACTATTAGGTATTCTGCTCCCAAGAGGTAGTTTTCAAGGGCAGAGAAGAAACCGCTTCTGTGGTATGGGCTGTTCGGGGCGTATACTGCAACAAGCCGGATGGTACGGCCACCGTACTTCCAGTCCACCGTTATTAGACGTCCCATGGCGTCCTTCTGGACGTTGAAGAACCCCCCCCGCGATTGGGGGAAGAATTAGTATCCCCACCCCTCGCGAGTGAGCATCCCCAAAGCACCAGTAGCTGGTGACTGGGTAGCTTCTCGAGAAGTTCTCCACGTCCCAATGCTTATAAAAATGGGTTTCTTGAATCAGGAGGATATTAATTTTGTACCTTAACATTAGCTTCCAGACAGTGCTTGTGCGAAGGGATTGCGTAAACCGTTGGTGTTTAAAGTGGTTATTTGGAGGAAGGGGGAGGTGTTGTCTGTTTGTTGCTCTACATGTTCCACCTGTGATTCACTATCGGAGCTGTTTGGAATATCCATAACGAGGTCGTTTTGAAATTCCATTTCTGTGACGCTATAAATGTCCGTGCTGCAGATATGTGAATGGGGTTCTGCAGGTTGGTCCGCTACTGGGGATAGGTTTCCTGGAATATCAGAGTTTAAGTGAAAAGAACTTACAAATACTTTTGCTATACGATTGCCAGAAAGGTATGTCACTATATTATATTATTATATTATTATATTATTATAACATAGTATAACTATAATAGTATAACTATAACATAGTATAACTAAGATGAAAAGCCAAACGGCTATTTTTTTCTGGCGAGGTTGATAAGTTAAGGGGATAAAAATCCCTTATTGTTTTTCAGCCAGTAAGCGAAAACTACGATCTGTAACGTTTCATGCCGACGAACTGTCGGCGTATCCAAGCGTAAGTGACCACTTGGTAGTGCCACACCACGGCAACTCGTTGCAAAGGCGGAGCAAGCTCCCTCACTGTTCTTGATATTTTCTCATAATGTAAAACACAACAGCTCTTAGGAGATGTAGTACTGTTTTACATTATGAGGAGAGGTCACTACCCAGACCGGTTTCAACCTTTTTTTGAGGTCTCATCAGTGAGTAGCTAGACCTGGAATATCAGAGTTTAAGTGAAAAGAACTTACAAATACTTTTGCTATACGATTGCCAGAAAGGTGTGTCACCATATTATATTATTATAACATAGTATAACTAAGATGAAAAGCCAAACGGCTATTTTTTTTTTTTTTTTTTTTTTCTGGCGAGGTTGATAAGTTAAGGGGATAAAAGGGGAAAAAAACAATAAGGAATTTTTATCCCCTTGACTTATCAACCTCGCCAGAAAAAAATAGCCGTTTGGCTTTTCATCTTAGGTAAACACTAGAAATTTTTCCAAAATCTTTTCCTAATTAAAATTCATTTTTTTTATTCATGTTGTGTCTTCTATTTCTATACTACCTATCATGTATTGATGATCACTGCAGATTATTATTATTATTTGACACCTCCAGGGAGTCCAAAGACTCATCGAGGGATGAGTGTACCAACAGCATCGAACAACTGGTGTCCCTTCCATTTACAAACCGCGCTTAAACTTACTTAACTGAGCCATTAGTAGCAGAGGCTCTACCAATCGACCAACCTTGGCAGGTGGTGCTCACGCATAGGTCGTATATCGTAGTGTGTATTCGTAAATCGTCTACTCAACTCATCCCCCCCCAAGATTAAATCTTGAGTGCTCGGCCTCCCCCCACTAAGATTAAATCCTGAGTGCGCCACTGGTTCCACTTATAAAAAAGTATTAAAAAATTTTTAGAAGTTACTAAATTCTTAGTAACTTGTAAAATGCAAGAATTTTTTAAACTTTAGTTTTAGTTCAAATAAATTTTAACTTTAATTAAAATTCATTTAAATTTTGTTAGCGATTCGGGTCGGTGACAAGGCTGTAATCCCTGTATCATTATATTCAACGATAAAAGTGAAGTGGCTTTATTAAAATTTGCTTTAACTTTTGAGAATTTTTTGAATATTCGGGTTTTTAACGATTATCCTTCCTAGTTCAGCACCTCCGGTTCGTTACATTTAGCGAACTAACGTTTGGCTGTTCGGTCAAAATTTATTTTAAAAATTTCAAATAATTTAAATAAATTTTTATTATCGTAAAAGAACCGTACACGCTCGGATCGTTTCAGGGGCGCTTAGATAGAAATTGCATACGGGCGACAAAGACCCTAGCGCTGGCACTGCCTGTATGTTAATGATATTGGCGAAGATATTCAGTTGTTTGCAGGCGATGCAAAGTTGGGACGAACTATGAAGAGTAGAAAAGATGTTGTGGCCTTACAAGAAGACTTGAATAAATTGAGTGAATGGGCACAGAAATGAGAAATGAGGATGCCATTTCAACCGTGCAAAATGAAGGTTTTAAAATTTGGGAAACAAAGATGGAATGTAGAATTTATGCTTGGTGGAGATATATGTTGTAGGTGGAGGAAATAAGAGATCGTGGGGTGATAGTGGATAAGGATCTGAAATTTATGGGACACATTGCTAAAACTGTGAGGACAACGCAAAAAATTCTGGGAATGATGCGGAGGGCACTGACTTGTAGAGGTAAGGAGATTCTTGTTCCATTGTATTAATTTGATTAGGCCACACATGGACTTCTGTGCACAGATTTGGTCACCTGGTTTTCAAAAGGATGAAGATATGCTGGAAAGGGTCCAGAGATCAGAAACTACTAAGGTAGTTTCTGATCTCTGGAATGCCGAATACGAGAAAAGGTTGAGAAGATGGAATTTACAGTCTAGTGGATAGGAGGAAGAGGGATGATATGATAGAGACCTACAAGTTAGTAAGGATTGTTATAGGATCGATGGTGGAGGGGTTTTACAGCAAACAATGGGAGATAGGGGAAGAACCTGAGGACATCCCTGGAAGTTGTATAAGGAGGGTGTGAGAAGCAGGTTTTTTGCATGCAGAGTTGCAAATGATTGGAATGCCTTGCTTGAGAGTGTGGTGTCTGCTGAGAATTTGAGTATGTTTAAGTATGATGAGCTGTGTGTATGACAAAAGGACCTCCTAGATGAGTCTTTGACTTCATGGTGTCTTGGGATAATAATAATATGTTGATAGATTGGAAAAGGCCTGCATTTGATTCTCATCGTAATAAGAGGAATCTTTATATGAGCTTTCTTCAGTTGAAGGTTAGCCAATCTCATACAGAGGTAGCAGAGTTTTTTCTCCCAGAAACTCGGGGTTTTTCATCCTGTCTATAAATTGGCCGTTAAAACACATGCAATTTGCAGACAAAAAAATATTATTGGTAGTGATGATGGGCAGTAGATGGCATTGGTGATAATGTCATTTCATATTGTTGAAGAATTAAGTTGTTGGTGAAATGTGTATAGTGGAGATCAGTGGCACACCCAGAGGGGGGGGGGGGGGCAAGGAGCCCGGGCACCCCCCAAAGAAAAGAAAAAAACACTAGAAAAATTTCCAAAAATCTTTTCCTAATTAAAATTCATTTTTTTTATTTATGTTTGCTACTTATGAATTAGTGATCACTGCAGATGCTCAGTTATAGGTCATATGTGATGTGTAGTGTGTATTGGCAAAACGTCTACTCAACTCGGCCCACCCCAAAGGTAAAATCCTGAGCGCTCGGCCCCCTCCAAGATTAAATCCTGAGTGCACCACTGGTGGAGATAGTGGCCTACTGCAATGAGTCCATGGAAGTGTTGCGTAATAATATGTTCATTTCCTTTGCAGACTTCAAGTCTCTCAATGTCACAGTTTTAGATTCTATTATCTTATATATAGTATTTAAATATCATATATTTCAAAAATGAAAATTCCACCTATATGTAAAAAAAAAAAAATGCAATGTACTTTTTTAATTTAGTCATAGTATGCCTATGACTGAATAAAAACTATGAAGGTTATTGCCAACTGTCCTTGCATGAAAATATTAAAAACAAACTAAAGAAAACTAGGCATATACAAGAAACAGGATAACAAACACTAATATCGAAAACAGAGTTGCTGAATGTTGGGATTACACCTGTTCTCTGCTATGGCTATTCAGTTCTTGCAGCCATTCTCTAGAATTTGCTGAAGGAAAAAAGAAATCTGATTTCATAGATTTTGCAAATTCACAAAATTGCCACATCACTAGGAAGCACTCAGTTCTTGGATCTTCAGCCAAGAGTTTTCTAATCCCACTAGAGTGGCATTCTTTCTTACTATGCTCTGCCTGTGTGATGATAGTGCATAGTGAGGAGAACATCAAATTCCTTACTCACTGAATTTATCAAAAAAACTAGTAAGGTTTTATTAATAGATCAGTTACATCAAACTAAGAAACAGTTTTGTTATTTTGTTATCTTCAGCTAGACAGGCTCAATTAAAAAATGAAAACTTGAGATTGATTTGGAAATATAAATTAGTAGAACAAATTAGCTATCATACTGAGCCATTACCTGCCTCTTTAACATGTAGGTATAAATTTAAAAAACAGACCAATCATATATCATGAATTGAAAGCCCTATCAAAGTGTCCTGAATTTGCTTTATCCCCTCAATAAATATAAAAAACCTACTTGGAAATTAGGAAAAGGTATCAGAATATTACACACAAATGAAGCAAACAAATTTGAAGTTGATGATTCCATACAAAACAAAACTTTCTTCCTTGAATATGTACTTTTCTCAGTAACTGCAAACTCTTCATCTTTACTATAATAGATTTAGTTTAATCCTTTATCCCAGTGAGAGCAAACAAAGTTTGCGCCTGAAAATATCTTCAGGACTAAATATAGTGTTGTACTATCTTATCCAGTAAGTAGTGCAACACCAAGGCAACTCGTGGCAAAGGTGGAGCAAGCTACCAGGCACTTCTAACCCAGTATCTCCCATAATGCAAAACACATTTCCTATGTGGATATGTATACTGTTATGCATTAAAGTGATTGGCCATCTACCCAGACTAGTTTCGACCTTTATTGAGGTCTCTTCAGTGGGAGCCAGGCCCAGAGCTGGAGATACCAGGCAGAAGCAGTAGCAAGTCATCTGTGCCTAATGGGAGTTGCCAAAAGGTTTATCACCTTTTTTTAAAAATTACTCTGGATTTAGAGAAAGATGTTGAAAATTTATTTATCACTAGGTTAGACTATAATAGATTTAGTTTAATCCTTTATCCCAGTGAGAGCAAACAAAGTTTGCGCCTGAAAATATCTTCAGGACTAAATATAGTGTTGTACTATCTTATCCAGTAAGTAGTGCAACACCAAGGCAACTCGTGGCAAAGGTGGAGCAAGCTACCAGGCACTTCTAACCCAGTATCTCCCATAATGCAAAACACATTTCCTATGTGGATATGTATACTGTTATG
The DNA here is from genome assembly GCF_054136105.1 of Typopeltis vanoorti. NCBI lineage: Eukaryota > Metazoa > Arthropoda > Arachnida > Uropygi > Thelyphonidae > Typopeltis > Typopeltis vanoorti. Next base: position 25,287,375 of record NC_143549.1, read on the forward strand.
CACTAAAGGGATTGGCCATCTACCCAGACTAGTTTCGACCTTTATTGAGGTCTCTTCAGTGGGAGCCAGGCCCAGAGCTGGAGATACCAGGCAGAAGCAGTAGCAAGTCATCTGTGCCTAATGGGAGTTGCCAAAAGGTTTATCACCTTTTTTTAAAAATTACTCTGGATTTAGAGAAAGATGTTGAAAATTTATTTATCACTAGGTTAGACTATAATAGATTTAGTTTAATCCTTTATCCCAGTGAGAGCAAACAAAGTTTGCGCCTGAAAATATCTTCAGGACTAAATATAGTGTTGTACTATCTTATCCAGTAAGTAGTGCAACACCAAGGCAACTCGTGGCAAAGGTGGAGCAAGCTACCAGGCACTTCTAACCCAGTATCTCCCATAATGCAAAACACATTTCCTATGTGGATATGTATACTGTTATGCATTAAAGGGATTGGCCATCTACCCAGACTAGTTTCGACCTTTATTGAGGTCTCTTCAGTGGGAGCCAGGCCCAGAGCTGGAGATACCAGGCAGAAGCAGTAGCAAGTCATCTGTGCCTATGGGAGTTGCCAAAAGGTTTATCACCTTTTTTTAAAAATTACTCTGGATTTAGAGAAAGATGTTGAAAATTTATTTATCACTAGGTTAGACTATAATAGCTTGCTCCACCTTTGCCACGAGTTGCCTTGGTGTTGCACTACTTACTGGATAAGATAGTAACAACACTATATTTAGTCCTGAAGATATTTTCAGGCGCAAACTTTGTTTGCTCTCACTGGGATAAAGGATTAAACTAAATCTATTATAGTCTAACCTAGTGATAAATAAATTTTCAACATCTTTCTCTAAATCCAGAGTAATTTTTAAAAAAAGGTGATAAACCTTTTGGCAACTCCCATAGGCACAGATGACTTGCTACTGCTTCTGCCTGGTATCTCCAGCTCTGGGCCTGGCTCCCACTGAAGAGACCTCAATAAAGGTCGAAACTAGTCTGGGTAGATGGCCAATCCCTTTAATGCATAACAGTATACATATCCACATAGGAAATGTGTTTTGCATTATGGGAGATATGGGAGATACTGGGTTAGAAGTGCCTGGTAGCTTGCTCCACCTTTGCCACGAGTTGCCTTGGTGTTGCACTACTTACTGGATAAGATAGTACAACACTATATTTAGTCCTGAAGATATTTTCAGGCGCAAACTTTGTTTGCTCTCACTGGGATAAAGGATTAAACTAAATCTATTATATTATATAGTCTAACCTAGTGATAAATAAATTTTCAACATCTTCATCTTTACATTGCAGTGCTAATATTGTTATCACTATAGCTAATAAAAGTAATGCTAGTGTTCTGATGGATACTACAGAAATACAATCATAAATCAATATTTTACTCAGAGAGAGAGATTAATTGTAGTGTAATTGACAGAGATCCAACTCAGAGCTAATCAACAAGTAAATATTACTGGAATGAGTATATTCTTGGGATGCTTTCACTGCTCATCCTCCATGTATCTATGGTCTTCCCAATGTTCATAAAGAAGGTAATTCATTACATTCTATAGTTAATTGTATTGACTCTGTGCCACTTACCATCTTGCTAAATATCCTACCTTACTGGCCACACTAGTTATTGTAGTAAACAGAACTAACTTTAAAGATCTATGTTAGCTGAACTAAAAGTAAATTAATAATTTCTTTTGATGTAATTTCCCTATTCACTAACAACAGCAACTTCAAGAATTGCTTCATTCCTTACAAGTTAACAATAATTACAATACAAGAAGTTAACAGTAATGCAAATTGGAATTTGCATTACTGTTAACTTCTTTAAATTCACTATCAATACAGGCTATTTTGTGTGGCAGAATAAGTTGTACAAGCAGATTGAAGGAACTAGCCATGGGCAGTTCGGTTTCACCAGCTTTGACTGACATTTATAGCATATCAACTGGAAGGTCAACTCTTCAGTTTTTCCTCAACTATGAAGCATCTGGCTTCAGTTTCAGGGATTATATTATATTCTTACAGTTTGGTCCTACCTAGAAACAGAATTATTACAATTTCTGGATAAAATAAACTCCATATATCCCCATGTTAAGTTAACTATTAAATGTTTTTCCCTTTCTGAATACTTTAATAATCTGTAGTAGGCAGTATTCAATTTTCTGTTTATAAAAAAAAAAAAAAAAAAAAAAAAAAAGCTTCCTTTATTGGCAGATATATATATATATCCATCCATCCATTCTCACACCATTCCATCACAGAAGATAGGTATTATCAAAACTTATACACAGAGCTCACCTGTTCTTTTGATTCTCTTTTGTTGGAAGAGTTCAATAAAATAAAAATAGCCTTGACTACCTAAAAATGTACATAACCAAGCTGCCATCCAGAAACTTATCACTATCATCCATCAACCAGACTACAATCTGATGTAAAAAGAGTTTTCATATCCTACCTTAAAAAAAAAACACTGAGTTATACAAGCAAAGAATTCACCCTTGTCAATAACATGGGTGAATTCTTTGCTAGTATAATCTGTGCACCATTTTCAAACCAGTTCAGAAACTATCTTCTTTTCTTCCATCTATTAAAGATAAATCACCACCTGTCTCCTTTCCTGATGTTTATCAAGTGCCTCGTTCATGTCAACTTTGTTATTTTGGACAGAAAAGACAGACTGTTATGCTGGTATTAGAATCCAAGACCATCAGAACTATATCAAATTCCTGAAATCTGATAAGTCTGACCTTACTTACCTTGTGATTGACACTGGACAGTGCTTTAGAAACAAACCAAGATTCTGCATTCTTGATTTAAATATAACTGTAGTTTCTCGAAACTTATTCAAGTTTATGACCTTGTCTGAATCATAGCCAATATGATTGCATGCTCATCTCAAATTATGGAAGTAAACACAATTAAGTGTTCATAATTTTATTTATTATTATTTTTTTTTTTAATAATGAATAAGTTATGTAATCTTGTATTTGAATTACAAAAGCTAACTACTCTTTTTCTTTGAACTCTAATAGTGTATTTTCCAGTTTACTTTACTCAGCCGTGACTGATACTAGCAAGTAAACATGCTAGTTGACAATAATGAAAACATGACTCATGTTTTGAATGTTGTTAACCGATCTCTCTCCCTGATGATGACCTTGTAACAAGAAAGAAATATATAAGCATTAATAAATTCTATTTTGCTACATATATGTCAACCATTCTACTATACCATGTTTCTTTAAACCATCTAGTAATATAAAATGTGGCATATATATATATATATATATATATATATATATGTAAACCACAAAAAAAAAGTTTATTATAATTCAGTATGCTATCTCTCAAACCATTATCACAGAAGAATCACAAGTATTCATAACAGGAATAGGATTTATTCTTCATTACATCTATTATTGGCATTTAATAACATGAAACATTGTCAGTTTATTCTTGAGTACTTAATCTTTATTATACAAAACTTTTTTCTTAAATCCAAACTGTTATAATCACCCAGCATAATGGGTATTAAAATAGTTAGAGTTATCAACAATGGATGACTTTTTCTCCAGCACTTCATACCTTAAATTGTCCACAAGTTGCAATAAGCTGTTTCTGATTGGATAATCTATTGGCACATTTTCACTTATAACATGATTCAAGATATAATACCTATGATGGGGGAAAAAAATGAAGTAAAAAATAAAAAAAAACGTTCTAATTCATAAAGAGACTAAGCTGAAATTCAATGTTTATTATTATTATTATTTTCATTACCTCCATGGAGTCACAATCACAAGTCTGCTTTAAAGTCTATCATACCACTCCTTAAACTCATCCTAAAAATCATAAAAAATTATTTAAATAAATGAAATCAATTTTTTCAATCATTTGACTGTTATGAAAAGAGATTTATAGAATTTCACAGAAGGAGGCAAAATCAGTTTATGAAAGAAGCTAATGAGGCAGGCCAAAGGAAGTTGCAGGAGTTCTTTCACTACACTGTGAGTATAAAGAAGAAATGACTATGAAGGATAACTTTAATGAATGCTGATGGTAGGGAATGAGAAAAACAAAAGAAATAGTTGAATTACCCAATGGTCAGTTTGCAAGGATATATCAGCCAGGTGGAGATATTGTAGTGACAGGGATGATATGAAATAGACAGATGTCACTCGCCATGTGAGGAGAAGTATAAACACTATTTCTCCTCACATGGCGAGTGAGGAGAAGTAGTGTTTATACTGTGTTAAAAAAAAAAACGTGTTTTCTTAAATTATGTTGTATATTATTATTATTACACCCTCCATGGAGTCGAAAGACTGATCATAGGAGGTTCATTCAACTGACAACATATTTATCATATAGAATCTTAAAGTCCTTAACACTCCTTGCATTAATAACACATTCTGGCAATGCATTCCATTCACTGACAATTCTCCATGTAAAAAATCTACTCCTCACACCCTTCTTCACGACACTTTTACATAACTTCCTGGAATGACCTCTGTTTCTTCTCCTCTCACCTGCTACTTTTTTTTATAATTGCTGCTAGATTAATCTGATAAAATCCTCTCACTAACTTAAATGTCTCTATCATATCACCGCTCTTCCTCCAATCCACTAAACTCTGCAATTCACCTCTTCAACCTCTCTCCATAGTCAGCATTCCAAACTCCTGATATTGTCGTCACTCGTCTCTGGACCCTCTCCAATGTCTCCACATTACATTGAAAACAAGGAGACCAGATCTGAGCACAACAGTCCAAGTGTGGTCTGACCAGTGCCCTATACAGTGGCACTTCCTTATCCTTCTATGTTAGAGTACTTCTTATCATAGCAGCACTATGATGTGCAACCTCTAGCAATATGTCCTCTAAACTTTGGATATTGCCAGTAAACTACTGACTTAGTCTACTGTCAGCCATCACTCAGAAATTTTTAATATCATCCACTTCCTGCAGTATGGCGCCATTGATATAATACACACCCTTACATTTCTGCACTCCAAAATGCAACACCTTGCACTTATTGATATTAAAACCTACAACCTCACTCTTTTGTCCAAGTAAAAAGTCTATTTAAATCTTTGTGAGGGGATTCAGCATCAGCAGTGCTACTTATAATTCTTCCCAACTTTGCATCATCATCAGCAAATAACTGAAGATATCCAGTCAGCCCACATGATATATTGTTTACAAACAAGTTAAACGGCTGGGGCCCAAGAACAGAACAGGACAAGAACAGGGGCCCTGGGGCATGCCACTGGTTGCCCTTCTTTTTTGAGACACTGCTCCATCATACAAAACCTGCTGTATCATTCAGAGAGCCAATCCCTGATTCATCTAGCCAATATACTGTCTATTCCCATCCTCTGTAGCTTGATAGATTACCACATTTATCATGTGGTTATCTATCACGCTTTTGCAAAGTCTAAGAATATCACCGTATGTGATTCTCCCAGGACCCACCCTTTACAAATCCATGCTGCCCATCATAAAGAATGCCGTGTCCATCAACCCAATACAGTATTCTATTCCTTACCATTCTCTCCAACACCTTCACCACAACTGCAGTTATACAGACTGGCGTTTAGCTGGAGACTTCTGTCTTAGAACTATGTTTGTGGAGTGGTACTATTTTGCTTTCTTTTCACTCCTTAGGAACCCTACCCACTGCAAGACTTTAATAAAATTACCAGGTCAAGGGCATAATCAACTGCGGTGCACATTCCTTAAGCATACTTGGTGATATGTCATCCATTACCACACCCTTATTCATATCTAACCCAACCAACACCTAATATACCTCTGTTTCTTTCACTTTCAATTCTCCTAATACTTGCCTCTCTTCTATATATTGCACTGGATGATTTATACCAGTATGATATAGTGCTGATAAATGGCTCGTTCAATAATGCCACTATATCCTATAACAGCATCTTATCAGATATACTTAAGTAAGTATACTAACCTGTTTATTTCAACTTTGCACCACACAGATTCAAAATCTCTGCATGCACTATCAACTTCCACATTGCAAACACAATTCCTCTGCAATCATTAACAGCACCTCCCCTCCTCTTTTTGCATCTCTATCCTTCCAGAAAATTATATATCCTTCTAATTCTATTCTCGACATCACATCCTCCTCAGATAACCAAGTTTCACTTATTCCAATTACTTTTGGACATACCGTCTCAATCAATGCCACAAACTCAGCTCTCTTGTTTCGAATACTCCTTAAATTTGTATATAAACATAATAATAATCACTGTGTGTTTGAGGCCATCCTACCAGCACCAACATTCTCTATTCTAGCTGCTATACTACAGAATATAGATTTTGTAATGGTGCTTTTGAACGATAGATAAAAAAAAAAAAACATTTTTTTTTTATTATCCCATGGTGTTATTACACCAGATCATAGAGGTCAAATTCATGTATTTTATACAGCACTTTTTCTGGGTTATTATAAATTTAACATTTAGATGCAAGTTAGTAAATGCACTGGCGATGCTTCCTTGATGTTACAGATAGGGAACATTTTTTTGCCATTGCTAAACTTGACTGGTCTTATGTGTACAGTCTTGAAGCTAGGAGATCATGGTAGTGGCACAGCAATTAAAATTGGGATTGATGGTAGCTCCTGGTTTTTCTGCTATATACCAGTGGTAAGTCGTGTCCTGGAGAATCATTCTTTTTACATTTTCTTTTTGAGTAGTTTTAAAAAGCTCAAAATCTGTGCAATCACTTGATGTTGCAGAATACTACTTCATCTGCAGTTTCATTTCCCTGAATATTCATTTTCCTGAAATTTCTCTTTCATTTCCTATCATGGAGTCAAATTTCAGTGAATATAAGTGTTGTACTGTTGTATTGTGATATCAGAATTGTTTGCTTTGGTTGTCAATGTTTGGGTTAATATGCTAGTTAACATTAAATAATTGGTGGTAAAGCACATACCAACAGTGTGGAAGGTTTCAACTCTGAGAACTTAACAATATTTGCAGTGTATCCACTGCAAATATTGTTTAAGTGTATATACCCCCAAACAAAATATTTATGGACTATTAGATTAAATGAGAAGAAGGAACACATTACATTGTGTAATACAATAACATGCCAGAGCAAGTTTCCCAACTGGGATTCTCTGGAATCCTATTGTTCCTCAAGAGGTCACTATAGAGATATGGTGATAGTTTGTGATTGAAAAATAAAATAAATGTACATATAAATACAATAATGATAATATATAATGTATACTGAATAATATATAAATGGGGGATTCCTTGACACCTGAAAATTATTTCAAGGGTTCCACCAGGGTAAAAAAAAGATGGAGAAGTGATGGACTAGAGCATTCCAAAATGCTCTAGTCCATCACCAGAAGTAATCAGTAAATGGATGGAAGTGCTAGTAGTGATAGTAACAGAAATGAAGTCCTTAGGCAAGGGTAGATGAAAATAAAGTCTGGGGTTAAATATATTATTATTATCATATCATTAAGATAGACCTACAGGGACTCAGTCATCAGGAAGGCCACACAGTACATGCACCAGCTATCATACTTATTCTTGAATTCATTCACACTGCTCTCACACACAACATCCAATGGCAATCCATTCCAATCATGCACCATCCAATGAGAGAAAAATCAAGCCCTTACCCCTTCTTGGGGTGAAGGCTTGATTTTTCAGCATTCATTCTCAGCTTCCAAGGATGCACTCTTGTCTTTTCCCAACCCTCAATAAAATGAAAACTTCCATCAACTGAAATCCTGTATGACCCTTTCAGAAGTTTGTATGTCTCAATCATATCACCAATCTTTCTCCTGTTTGCTAATGTTTTCAGTCTACAAATTCTTAATCTGTCTTCATAATCAGTATTTCACAATTCTGATATCATTTTTTTACACTCTCCTTTGCACTCTCTCCACTATATATCAATATCACAATGGAAACTTGGACGCATACTTGTCCAAGTGAGGTCTTATCAAGGCCTTGTAAATAGGCAAAATGGCTTCCTTATCTTTACATGTTAAGGTTCGTTTCAGAATGCAATTATTCTCTGAATTGTATTTACAATTTTTTCTGTGACTCTTGAATTTCAACTTCCTGTCTACCAAAACTCCAAGTTCCCTAGCCTGATCAGTTTCTTCAAGCATAATCCCATCAATATAATACAACATTGGATATCTAATCACACCAAAGTGCATGACCATACATGTATTAACATTGAACTGATAACTATTTTCACATGTCCACAATTCCAGTATTCAATCATTCTGCAAATACTGCATATCACAGCATTCCTGATTAAGATACTTCTCTTTGCATCATCAGCAAATAGCAGTATGTCACCTGTCAAATCCTTCCCAATATCATTAATGTACAGATTGAATAACAGTGGACCAAGGAGTGATCCTTGTGGTACACCAATAGTTTTTTTTTTTTTTTTAATAATCTTTGTACTGGTTATGGGCAGTACTACCCTTACATCACATCCAGACTTGATGTAGACCTAAGCCTTTACAAGTGTTTTACCCTATGCCTGTTCTAGTTATCATTGTAGTCATTCTCTGGCGGCAATGCCATGCCACCAGTGTGCCCTGTAGGGCCCTCAAGGAAAGAACTTTTATATCCTTCTGCATAAGCCCAAGCTGTTTTAAGTCCTTATAGCTATCTGCGCTCCATACGCCATGTAAAGATATGTGTAAACATGGTGGTGCTGGTAAACCTCGGAGTTGCCTCATGCTCCTCCCGTATCTTACTAACTCGATCTTGGTTATTCTTGTAATAGTTTACCTTATTATTATGGCTATAGGCTAGTGGGTGCCCTGTTTTCACTACCTGGGCATCAACTCCCAAACATCACCATCTCTTTTAATCACTAAGTCTGGCTTATGCAAACCAGCGGAAGCCCTATAATGTGGTTCCACCATGGTCTCCCAACCTTTGTTCTTAAAGTGGTTGTTCAGAAAGGAGACCACGGTGTCATGCCTCTGCACGTGGACTCCATGGGTGCGGAAGCAACACTGGGCTATATGAGACAATGTTTCACTGTAGTGGCAGCCAGCTCTACAGTTTGAGTCGTCACAACCCCATTGAGCTGTGTGGGCTTGAGTAGGCAGGGCATTGATCCTCGTCCTGATAAGGTCAATATACTTGAACCCAGGGAGGAGTTTAGTGCCATCCCTTACCCAATCATGCTGGGGAGACACCAGATATGATTCTTTTAAAGGAGCACTATCTACAGAACAGTGCAACAGAGGCCCACCTCTTGTGTTCTGCAGGTACTGACTCAATTAAGGTACCTTGATAATGGGACCAGCCTTTAGCCCACCTAAAGTCTTCTTGTATTAATGGGCTATAGAAAACCTCTCTGCAGATAGGGAAAGAAGATAGTTCTAACTTCGCGATTCTTGAAAGCCACAGGAGTGGGATCAATCATCTAAGTGATGGAACCCTGAGCCCACCGTCCTTCACTCTCGCATGGAAATATGTAGTAGGGGTGTCAGGCGGCAGTCGGAGCCATGATCTCATGGCTGAACGGATAGCCCTGTCCATTCGGGACAGTACCGAGATATATGTCCTACCAAGCACCAACTTGTAGTAAAAGCAAGGTAGGAGATAGTGAGAAAGGAGAAACAGTCTTTGCTGGGGCTTGCGAGGAGCTTTCCTCAAAGAAGCGATCCCAGCTAGGATAGAAGGGACAGAAGACCTTCCCTTTGGGGTGAACATGATACCGAGGTATCTCCACTCTTCCAGGATGGTCAAAGCATGCAACGGCCTCCCATACTGGGAAAACTCTATAGTCTCGACCTTAAGCTTCTTGTCACGACCAGAGGGGACAAGAGCTAAAGAGCAGGAATTCTCTATATTAATAGAAAGGCCTCGAATAGAGAAGTCAATTGCCCGGTCAAGGAGTTCCTGCAAACCTATCTTAGTAGAGGCTACAAGAATAAGATCATCTGCAAAGGTCATAGCATTAAAGGAAGAAGCGCCTGGAGAGTAACCTATATGGCTAGGAGGAGAGAGTAAAGAAACTCATCTATGATGCAGTTAAAGAAAAGGGGAGATAGAGGATCACCCTGGCGAACACCCTGCACTGCGGGAATAGAAGTTGCATGGGACCCTGTAGTGATAGTGATGAAGCTACCCAAGTATAGCTCCATAACATAGGAAAGAAAGGGTTATGGACATCCAGCAATAGACAGCGCTTGAAGGAGAGCAGGAAGGGAGACGCTATCAAAGGCCTTTTGGAGGTCTAGCTACACAATATTATTATTATTCCTGACACCTCCAAGGAGTATGAAGACTCATCGCAGGAGGACACCTACAAGTTGTCTCAACTGATACAACTGTCTCCACTACACCGAACCTCTACTATGAATCATCTCCATCAACGCCATCTATCATCCATCTCCACCACAACTGGTATTCTATGTCTGTAAATTGCGTGTGTTCTGAAGGGCCGATTTGTCTGTATACGGGATGAAAAACCCAAGTTTCCAGGAGAAAAAACCCTGCTACCTCTGTATGAGATCGGCTAAACCTTCGATTGAAAATCGTCCGGATAAAGATTCCTCCCGTTGCGACAAGAATCGAACTTAGGCCTATTCCAATCGAAGGGCACAACGTATTGTTGTTCTTCCAATTGCGCTATGGAGGCAATTATATAGAGGCTTAAGGTGGCATCGGGAATCAGAGAGGAGAAGAAAGAAGATATATATTCTCGGCACAGCTGTCCGAAGGGACAAAAGCTCTCTGTCTATAATCACGCTGTATATGTTGCTGAAGTCATTTAACTAAGATTTTATGACAGAGTCTAAGTATACAGGGGAGATGGTAATAGGTCTAAAGTCTGATGCACAGCTTAAAGTTTCTTTCTTCAGAATGAAGATAGTGTATGGTGATATTGCTTTACTGGAAAGGAGAATGTCCACTAAGTCTTGAAGAATCTTCAACGGCACCTTCGGAGCCTAGACGCAGGAAAGCCATCAGGTCCAGAGGCAGAGAAATTAGATGGAAAAGCTGCTTTAATCTCCTGGATGGAGACAGGCTGGTATATATTTGAAGGGCAAGAATGGACCTCAATATCATAGGTTGGTCATATAATCAGGGAAGTGTGGAGGTGGAGCAGAAAAGACTGTACTCCAGAATTTAACAAAATCATCATGTACGTCTGCTAGAGGCGGAGAGGAAGCACTATCAAGGATGGTTTTGGCACATTGCCCTCTATTCTTTTTATAGAGGGCCTGCATAGCTGCATAGGCCCTCCTCCTCTGCTTCCTATTTGACAAAGTCATTGTAGAACGAGATGTAGGCCAATGTTGATGAGGCATGAAGTGTTTGGAGAATTCAGCATGGAGGTAGTCATTCAACTGATCTGTGATATCCATTCCCAGAAGGTGAGTCTGGATGAGAGATTTAAGAATTTGATGGTTATATTCCAGAAGAGGAGGATCATTTAGAGATGATGTCAGTCTGAGAATCAAAGCTGCTTCTTCGACAGCAAGATGGTGGCTGGAAGATGGAGAGGCAGGGACAGGAGATACGAAGATATGACCTGTCCCTACCTGTGGTGGATGGGCTGCCAATTCTTGAACTAAGGCTTTGTAACTGGCATTCCATCTGTGACACTTGATGGCATCCAAGGATCTTAACGGGAACACCTTAAATAAAGCCTCATTAAGTTTCTTTATCCCTCGAGCCATCAACTTGATCTCATGAGTGGTGAGGATCTTTTCTTCTTTAGCAGTCCAATGTGCTTTGATGCGCTCCGTTCTTATTGTAGTGTTGGCTTCGGCTGGATGTTTTGAGGTGCAATGCACGCCAAGGCAGACTACGGTGGAGAATGCACGATCGCAGACCTGACATATGAAGTGTCTGAGATTGGGAACTCCTTGACCAGGAGTTCCCAAAGATATGGAACAAGCATGATGAGAACTTGAATAAATGGGTTGATGACAGTCCTTGCAAAGCTTTCTTTTAACTTTCTTCCTGAGGATGCTGCTGGGACGGGTGGCAGGATTACATCCAAACAAGAAACAGACATCTGGATTCACACTCGATGAGTTTCCTGGCTCCGGCCTATATGAGTCGGAGCTTTCATCTGATGAGTTATTGCAAGCATAAAACTTAACCCTAACAAGGCTCCTGGAAGGGAGGAATAGCGTAGCAGGCCAGTCAGTCACCTTAAATCTTGCGGCCTCACATCCCTGTATACCACTTTTTGATATCTGCCAGTCAGTCATCTTCTTATCCACACTAATATTTTATAATCCTCATTAATCCTATATTAAACATGATGGGAGATTTTAATGCCAAAATTGGGAAGTTCACCCCAGGCATGGAAGATGTGATGGGCAGGTTTGGAGTTGATAACAGAAATGAAAGAGGACAAAGATTATTAGAATTTTGTAAAGCAAATAATCTATATGTCTGTAATACCCTTTTTTCCATGGACCTTCCCACAAATACACATGGACCTCACCAGATGATACAAAAAAACTGTGTTGATTACATTTTAATCAAATCCAATTGGAAATCATCAGTACAAAATGTTAGAACTTTAAAAACTCCAGATTTTGACATTGACCATGAACTGCTTGTGGCAAAAATTAAACTAAAATTCAAGTACTGTAAATCAAGCTCTTATCAACAAAATGGACCTGTCAAAACTGAAAGAGAAATTCATGCAAGACAACTATCAAACACTAATAGGAAATGAGCTTAGATGAGCTTAGACCTATGATAATATAGAAAATACATGGAATCAAGGTAAAAAAATTGTTACAAGTACTGCAAGAAACATACTTGGTACAACATCAAAGCTAAATCATGAATGATAACCCCTGAAATTTTAAATACTTTAGAAGAAAAGAGCAGCAAAGCATGTATTAAATATAAAAAATACAGAAGAAAATAAACAACATTATAAGAATCTTAAAAACAAAATTGATAAAATGTGTATATCTGCTAAAAATAATTGGTTGGAGGAAAAAGCAAAACTGTGTGAAGAAGCTAATAAAAGAAATGACAATAAAACTGCATATAAAATTATAGAAGAATTAACTAAGATCTATAAAGATAAACCACTAACAATGAAAAATAAAAACAATCTAGAAACAGAATCAATACAAAATATTAAAACAATTTGGAAGGACTACCATCAAACATTATTTCAAAAAGAATATGAGGAGGAAATTATAACAGAAGAGATGATATATGAAAAGGCAACACCCATAACCACAGCAGAAATTATAAATGCAATAAACCAAATGAAACTTTCGAAAGCTACTGGCAAAGATGAAATATCTATAGAACTCTGGAAATATGGTGGCAAGGAAGCCATTAACTTCTTCATGAAATTATTTAATCAAATTCTTTATACTGGAGTAATTCCAACTGACTGGAAAACAGGAGTTATTATACCAATTCACAAAAAAGGAGACAGAAGAATATGTGAAAATTATAGACCCATAACACTCTTAAGTCAGTTATAAACTATTCATCCGAATTATACAAAAGAGAACACAGGTGCTTACAGAAAAAATCATAGAGGAAAACCAAGCAGGATTCAGGCCACATAGATCCACTATAGACCACATCGTCACCATTAATAATATAACAAAAATATCGGGAATACAACCTGCCCATATACTGTTGTTTTATAGATTTCAAGCAAGCCTTTGATTCAGTTAATAGAAACAAATTGATCACTATCTTAAAAAACGTAAAAATGGATTCGGATATTTCAACATTTATTACATATTATTGTGGAGACACCAAAGCTTTTGTTAAAAACGAACAACATTAAACCCGAGGATTTCAGAGTTTAGAAAGGTGTAATAATGCAGGGTTGCCCTCTCTCACTTCAACTCTTTATCATCTTCCTAGATGATAAAGAGTTGAAGTGAGACCATAAATATGGTTTTACAGACCATAAAAACTTATGGTCTGTAAAACCATAACTGATGAACCAGGCATAAAAATCAATGGTACCAACATTAATCACATTAAATACGCTAATGACATCATTATCTTAGCAGATTCTAAATTACAGTTAGAAAAAACTATTAATATTCTAAATGACTCCTGTAAAACTTATGGTATGAAAATAAATCTTCATAAAACAAAAATAATGAAGATAGGTAGAGAAGAAGAAAATATTTCCATAAATCTCGAAAATCACCCATTGGAACAAGTTAATAAATATGTTTATCTTGGTAGTCTCATTTCTAGTAACCTCAACAATATGGAAACAGTAAAACAAATGCTAAACCTAGGATGGACCAGCATTAATAAACTAAACAAAATATGGAAAAATAAAAAAATACCCTAAAAAGTCTAAAATTAAAATTATATAAAACAATTATCATCCCCTCAGCTACTTATGCTTCAGAAGCCTGGAGATTAACTCAACAACCAATCAAGAAACTTCAAGCATTTGAAATGAAATGCCTCAGAAAAATTAATAACACCCACTGGATGCAACACAAGACTAATGATCAAGTCAGAATAGAATTAAACTTCCCAGATGACATAATAGGTACAATCATTAAGCATCACCTGAGATGGTTTGGTCACATCCAGAGAATGCCCCCCCTCCCCCCTCATAGACTGCCATATTTAGCTCTGAATGGATATATAGGAAGTAAAAGACCTAGAGGCAGACCAAAACGTACTTGGATAAAGTTGCTGAAAGAACATTCCCATCTGCCTGGCTATAGAGTCACAACTGAGATGGCTAAAGACTGCAATAAGTGGAGAACCTTTCTTCTTAGTGGACTCAACCCATTATCAAGCAGATGAGATGATGATTATGATGATTTTATAATCCAAACCATTATTCTCCAATTTATGCAACAGTCTTCCGTGTTGTATTCTATCAAAAGCCTTAGCGAAATTCAAAAGTCTCATGGTGTATCCATTCCCTTATCTAGTTCAAGGATAACATTATTATAGAATGTGAGCAAGTTGATAAAGAGGAAGAAATGAATGTCTGAAGGATTCACTGATGTGAATGAGAAGGAGATTAATAGGAAGAAGCAAATGTCTGAAGATAATAGGTATGTTTCAGTGGCAAGTTGAAATGAATATCTTTGTGTGAAAGGAATGTCAAATGGGATTTGAAGTAGTTACAGGAGGAGAATGATAATATTGTCATTGAGTATTGTGGTTAATATGTTGTCTAAACATAACAGTGAATTGAAAAGGAAAGCAATGAATAACAAGATAGTTGTATTTGTGTCATACAAAGGGTTTTCAATTTGTGAATGTATGGAGTGAATTTGAAGTGAAGTTAGAATGATTTAAAGCATCAGCTTTAAAGAATTGCATTTGAATGGATTTGTTGTTGGACATTTGGAGTGACTGTTTTGCTAACAGTACACAGTGTCCATATGAAATTTGCATGGGTAAGTGCCATAGAGAGAGAGAGAGAGAGAGAGAGAAACAGGTTATTGAAGGACAGAAAGAAGATGAATACAAAAATGATTATGACAGTGCAGCACAGGGTGATGTAGTGCAAAAAGGTGGAGATCAAGTTAGGAATGTAAATCAGACTCAGGATCAGGGAAATGGTGATGGTCCGATCAAAGCGAGGTGTATTATAACAGCAGAGCGATAGAGTTGGTGGGATTGCCTCAAAGAGTGGAGAATTGGGGAATTGTTACATTTGTGAATATATGAAATAAAGGAGCTGAGTTTGTAATACTGATCATCGGTATGCTAAAGATAATTGGTGTAAGTGAAACTTGGTTATCTGAGGATGATATACTTGTTGGACTAGAAATGGTAGGATACTGAATTTTCTGAAAGCACAGAAAGCTGGAGAGAGTGGGGTAGAGAGTGCTGTTAATGATAACAGAGGAAATGTGTCCTTTAAGAATGGAACTGAAAAATAGTAGTACATATGATGATTCTGAAACTCTTTGGTGTGAAGCTGAGATCAATAGAATAGTATATCTAATAGCATGCTGTTATAGGCCAGAGAATATGGAGAGCACTGATTATTAAATATTTAAACAAATTAGTTGGGAAAATAAAAGTGAGATGAGCCCAATGGGAGATTGTAATTATAGGAATGTGAACTGGAAAGAAGAGATAGTGTATGGTAACAGGGAGAGTGAATTGGTTGAGTTTCTGCGATAACTAGAGAAGTTTTCTATGAGGAAGGATGCAAAGGAGTTGTTAGAAAATGCAAAACTGAAGAATGAGAAGGTGAAGATTGTAAGTCTCCTGCCATGCTATAACAGAGCCTAACTGAGGAGAAGGGTACTGATAACCAATAAATCAATACGTAGGTTGTGCAGAAGAGGAATGATGTATGATTTGTGGATCTGTGGTCTGCGTTTGATGGAAAGAAGGATTTGTATAATGCTGATGGACTGCATCTAAATGGGTTTTGTATTAGGTGTCTAGAGAGCTTCATTCACCAAGCATGTTGAAGTGCAAATTCAAGAAAACTTAAGAATTAGGGTGGAAGCAGGTGAGTTTGTGTGAAAGCACTCATGAGGCAAGTGAGTGTAAGAATGACCAAGTGCAGAATCTAGTCTCCCAAGCAAAAATAATAGGTTGTCAATTCAGGAAGTAAAGGTAGGTGGAGGCTTAAAGGGATGCTGCAGTTTCTGTATACTAATGCCAAAAGTACCAGGAACAAGAGGGAGGAATTTTTGGCATTGGTTAGTGCAACCTTGCCAGAAGTTATAAGCATTAGTGAGATTTAGCTAACAGTGGATGATGAGGTTATAAGGATAGAATGTGAAGGATTTAGTATTTTCAAGGAAGATAGAGAAGATAGGATGGGGGGGGGGGGGGAACACCGTTCATGACAGCAGATGAATTGCAGCCAAAAAAAGCAGGAGGATGGCTGTTCATTTAAAGCCATCTGCTGTGAGATCAAGGCCAGTAAGACATAATATACAGTTGGTAGTTGCTATAGGCCAGAGAGTTCTATGAATGATCTGGAAGACATGCATAGCCAAATTAGTACAATGAGTATAGGTCGAGTGATTATTATGGGAGACTTCAACTATGAAGATACAGCCTGGAAGGAAGAAAGATCATAAGGCAGGAAAGAAATGGAATTTATACACTTACTGGGAGATAATTACTTGTGGCAGCATGTGATGAAGGGGATTAGGTGAGTGAGAATATTAAACCTGGTCATAGGATCAGAAGGGCTATCCATAACCAAGGTGGATACATTGTCTCTGATTGACAAAAGTGACCATGTAGTCTTGACTTGTGAGATTGTAAAACATGAGGAATATTCTGTCAAGAAGCAGTATATGTGGTACAGAGCAGATGATTATCACAAACTTAGGAAGAAGCTTAAATCTGTGCCTTGACATGAAACACTGCAAAGTAAGGATGTTATTAGTGCATGGAAGATAGTTAAGGGTCATCTAGAGTAAGCAGTATTAAATTGTATACCTAAAGAAAGGAAGATTAATCAGGTGGGAGTTAGATGGATGAATAATATCATTAAGCATGAGTTGCAGAAAAAGAAAATGCTATGGAGGGCAGTACAGTAAGGAGGGTATGAAGCGCCTGTGGCAAGTGTCTAACTTGCACCCCCCCAACCCAAAAATGACAACAATTTTGTCATAAGCAATATGTTAAATACTTACTATTAACCCCCCATCAAAATGAGTTGCAGTGTGTCCGTTTGTATGTCTAAAGTGGCGTATTGCCGAAATTTAAAAATACAATATAAAATAGCGGACTTTTATATCTATTTATTTATTTTTATTTTTTACATTTTTTACGTTTTGTGCCCCAAACCTAGTTGCACCCATGGCGGACGCCTCTTTCGCCATGGCCTCGTTACAGCATTGATGGAGGGTATGTAAAGAGAAAGATGACCAGAACACTCATGAACAGTATGATACAAGGCTCAGGCAAGAAAGGTGACCAGTATGGCAAGGAAGACAAAATCAGATTATTATTATTGAGGCTTCCATGGAATCAAAAGACTCATCATAGGCGGTCCTTCCTAGAAACACAAAGTCTATCATACCACTCCTTGAACTCATTGACCGTTCTTGCTCTCAGCATTCTATCAGCCAATGCATTCCACAGTTCAACCACCCTCCATGCAAAGAAACCACTCTTGACCCTCTTGTTCACAGCTACCTTTTGCAACTTCCAGGGATGGCCCCTTGCCATCGCTCCTTCCCACTGTTCCACCAAGTGAAAGAACTCCCCAGTATCAACCCTGTAACTATCTCTCAACAATTTAAAAGTCTCAATCATATCACCCCTCCTTCTTCTATCTACCAAATTCTGAGGTCCACATTCCCTCAGTCATTCTTTATAATTAACATTGTATAATCCTGAAACCAGTTAATTTATCCCCTTTAAATCCTGGGGACCAAATTTGAGAACAATAGTCTAAATGTGGTCTGATCAGTGTCCTATACAATGGAATGATAACTCTTTTATCTCTTTACGTCAGCTTCCTTCTCAGTATTGCAGCAATCCTCTGAGTTACCTTCACTACTTTTGTACATCATCACCCCAAGATCTCTTGTCTCCCCTACTTCCTCCAATCAAGTATCCCAAACTTCAGTACTTTACATTTTGCTGCATTAAACCGAAACCCCCATTCATTTGCCCATGTCTAGTTTATTCAAATCCTCTTGCAGGACTGCCACATCTGCTCTATTACTAATAACCCTTCTCAGCTTCACATCATCTGCAAACAACTGAATATCCCCCTGCAATCCATTGACAATCTCATCGATATAAAGATTAAACAATACAGGTCCCAGTACTGAGCCCTGTGCGACCCCACTTGTAGCCTTCTGCCTCCTTGATACTGCCCCACCATACACAACTCTCTGATACCTATCAGAGAGTCAATCCTGAATCCAGTTGACTAACCCGACATCTAAAATCACATGCTGCAACTTAAATATCAGCTTATCATGTGGCACCCTGTCAAATGCCTTTGCAAAATCCCAAAAAAATGGCAGTACACCCAATTCTTTATTTACACGGTAGATTGGTTCCAGAAATATCCGTGTAAATGAAAATCATGTAAAAAAGAATACAGTGCATATAGTAAAATAGAAGAATGATTCCAAATGTGAAAACCCTATACAAACAATAAGTTATTTTCAAACAAAACATATGAAAATCATTGAATAAAATACTATTTAATTTTAATGGAATATTTTTTATTTTAAATACTTACTTAATGTATATATGTATCTTTCTTAAAGAAAATAGTGTGTCACTAATAAAACAGAAATTCAAAAAGACCCAAATACACCCATGCATATGGTTATTAATTATTAAATTTTATTCCCCATCACTTTCTGATAGTAGCCGCATTCTTTTGTGTGAGACTGGAATGGAATCACTTCCATCACTTGAAACACTTTGGCTATCCTGTTCATACAGGCCGTTCTGTATGAACAGGATAATAAGGCTGTGGGACTTCATAATGTATCACCGCGTATTCTGAAGGAATGTGCCGAGAGTTGACATCTGCCTTGACATATTTTTTTAATACGAGTCTTGCACTTGGTCAAGTTCCTAAAGAGTGGAAGGAGAGCAAGATTGTGCCACTTCATAAAGGAGGTGATCGAACTCAAGCATCAAACTATAGGCCTATCTCTGTTTCAGATGTTGTGGTTAAGTTGTTGGAGAAGCTTGTGAGAACTAGGATCCAGAGTTGGGTTGACAACAATGGTATAATCTTTGGTGGACAGCATGGATTTGCTAAAGGGAGGTCATGTTTTAGTAATCTACTTACTTATTACGATAAAATGACTGCTTCTTTGGACAGAGGAGAAGGATACATAGTAATACACTTGGATTTTGCAAAGGCTTTTGATAGAGTACCTCATGATAAGTTGACATTGGATTGGAGACTGGCTATCTGATAGGTATCAACAAGTTGTGTATGGGGTGCGATATCCAGGAAAAGGAAAGTCACTAGTGGAGTGCCTCAGGGGTCTGTTTTAGGGCCATTACTATTTAACTTGTATATTAATGATATTGGCGAAGATTTGGATGGAGATATTCAGTTGTTTGCAGATGATGCAAAGGTGGAACGAACCATAAAGAGTAGTGAAGATATTGTGGCTTTGCAAGAAGACTTCAATAAATTGAGTGATTGGGCAAGCAAATGGGGATGTGAGTTCAATGTTGCAAAATGTAAGGTTTTAAAATTTGGAAAACAAAGATGGGATGCAGAATTTATGCTTGGTTAGAATATATTGTTGGAGGTAGAGGAAATAAGAGATCTAGGGGTGATAGTGGATAAGGATCTAAAATTTAGGGGACACATCCAAAATTGTGAAGACAACACAAAGACTTCTGGGAATGATGCGGAGGATGCTGACATGTAGAAGTAGGGAGATTCTTGTTCCATTGTATAAGACTTTGATTAGGCCACACACATGGACTATTGTGCCCAGATTTGGTCACTGGGTTTTCAGAAGGATGAAGAGAATGTTGGAAAGGGTCCTAAGGCGACTGACTAAGGTAGTTTCTGACCTCTGGAATGTTGAGTATGAGGAAAGATTCAGAAGATGTAATTTGCAGAGTCTGGTGAAGAGGAGGAAGAGGGGAGATATGATAGAGACCTATAAGTTGGTAAGGGGTTGTTATAAGATCAATGGTGGAGAAGTTCTACAGAGAATAGTGGGAGATCAGAGGAGAACCAGAGGTCATCCCTGGAAACTGTATAAAGAGGGTGTGAGTAGGGGAGTGAGAGGCAGGTTTTTTCATGCAAAGTTGTGAATGATTGGAATGCCTTGCCTGAGAGTGTGGTGTCTGCAAGGAGTTTGAGTGTGTTTAAGACACGGTATGATGAGATGTGTGTGTGATAAAAGGACCTCCCAGATGAGTCTTTGACTCCATGAGGTCTTGGGAAATAATAATAATAATAATACTGTAATGGTGAAATATTTTCTTCAGTAAAAGGAACTAAATTAGCACTAATTTTTAATAATTCTGAAGGTCGATTTTTTTTACCACGAACTCTGTAATTAATCGTTGATATCCTGTTTTAACGAGATCTTTGTATAATTCTTCATGTCGCACCATACATGACTTCAGTTCATATTTAAACTGTTCAGCTCGTTCAGTATTTGGATCATATGTAAGAAAATGACTTCACAATTTACTAGCCATTTGAAGTCCTTCTTTAATTAATCTTGCAGTGAGCGGAATTCTCTTCATCATCATCACTTTTTTCTTTTTCACACATTTTGGCCAAGCAGCTTTCCAGCATGCATTTAAAATTGATGGTTTCAATTCTGATAATGACAACTTAGCAAGTTTGATGCAATCCAAAACAGAAAATTTCTTCCACACATCAATAACTGTCAGTAGGTTATTTTTATCCAAAATGTAATAAGTTTAGTTTAATCCTTTATCCAAGTGTGAGCAAACAAAGTTTGTGCCTAAAAGTATCTTCAGGACTGGGGTAAGGTAGTAGGGAGTGATGAGAACTTTCTCCACCTTTGCAATGAGTTGCCTAGTGTTGTACTACCTTACCCCAGTCCTGAAGATACTTTCAGGTGCAAACTTTGTTTACTCACACTTGGATAAAGGATTAAACTAAACTTATTATAGTCTAACCAAGTGAAAAATAAACTCTCATTATCCAAAATATATTGAAATGGAATCTTCTTATTTAGTAAGTTTTGAAGATAGCGATCACACCCTGGTCTAGTGGTTGTATTAAGGATGTTGTATTAGGTGGCAGAAAACAAAATTCCACATTTGGGTGTTGTAAAACAGGTTGGCCAAGTGCATTGTCTATAATGAATAAAACATTAGTCCAGATTTTTTCCCCCATCAAATAGCGTTTAACTTTGGAACAAAACATTGAACCATTCATTAAAATTTCTTTTCTAACCCAACCTTTTTTGTTTGCCTTTCAGTGCACTGGTAATGTGTCAAAATCCACATCTTTCATTTCCCTGCCCATGGTCTTAGATACAAACTCTATTGCACAAACAAAACTTTCATGAACAAAACACAAGACATGTAACCATTTTGAATTGTAAACAAGAAATGATTGTTTAGCAAACAGCTTAACTCCTTCTAAGCAGCTTTATTTAGGTGGGCCTCCCATAATGGACCAACTTATTTTCGAGGAATCAGCATAGCACCCTTTTGCTTCCAGTAACCAATGGCAAGCAAATCTGTTGGCTTAACTTTGGGGAATCGTAACTACAAAAATTGAATTTTTTTGAGTCATTTGTGAGTGTTTTGTCTGAAATGGATTGAAGGAGAGGTATGATAGATTGTGTGGATAGTTTGGGTCTCCTGCAATGAGTCTTCGGACTTCATGGAGGCACCTGTACAATAATAACAATAATAACTGTCTTAAGCAGCGAAGCAGCACAAGGTTTGCAGGTGTTGGATTTGGTAAGATCATCACAGAATGTGGTTGTAAACAAGGTATCAACACTGCTATCTGTAGGAGAAGTCACCATAAAGTACTGATTTGGAAGATAGTCAAACAGGAAACGGTCATTATTGAGAAGCCATATGTGTGTGGAACCATAAGATGGGCGATTACGAGAAGCTCCATAGTCAACTAGCATCAAGATTGACAGTGTATTGGAAATGATAAGGCAGTATCTGACACAAGCAATACATAAATACATAGCCAGCCTGGTTGGCTGAGTGGTTAGCATACCCGCTCTCCAGCCAAACAGTTATGGGTTCAAATCCCGCCATGGGCATATATTTTGTGATTGTCTGTGAAAACACTAGTGGTGGTTGGTTGGTTGGTTGGTTTATAGTTTATTTGGCACAAAAACTACAAAGATCATTGGCACAGTATGACCTTTGTAGTTTTTGTCATACTGTGCCATACTAAAGGTTACATCATTAGCATTTACAGAAAATTTAAAAACAAGTCCGTTTAAAGACATTTAAAGACAGTTTAAAAAATGTCTGTACAAGAGAATCTAGTTTCACAAAGCAGCATCTCTAGGTAAACAGAACTGCTGCAGAGGGCCCAGCAACACACAAGGTGGTCAGAGGTTATTACAGTAGTGCAAAAATAGTTAATTTTTGGTGGTTTCCCGTTGCCTTCCTTGCCGTAAGTATTTGTTTTGTATTAAAGGCAAGGGGCCAGGCCCCTTGCCTTTAATACAAAACATCATACATCCCCTTCTTGGAGATGTGTTTTGGCATTAAGGGTAAATATTAAGTAGTGATCAGATCTTGCTCCACCTTTACCACGAGTTGCCTTGGTCTTGCCCTACCTGTAGGATCAGCTAGTCTTGCATCAATTGCAGGCGCAAACTTGACATTTTGTCTGTTTGCTTACTTGGGAAAAATGGAGTAAAACCAGGTTTAAAATTGCTTGGTATCTTTAACATAATACAACAAACATTGTTATACTAATACATAAAAGAGTGAAAGGAATTATTATACAGCATTGATGCATAAAATTTAAGTTTAGCATTATGGTATTTACATATTAACAAAATTACAGCGGGGTGATACAAATATACAAGATCAAGGCCCATGGTAATACATAATTGGTCAGATTTAACCTAATGAATAATATATATGTATAAAAGTTAAGTTAAGCAAAAAAAAAGTATTTACATATAAACAAATTTATGGTCAAATGTGTTTGTACAAATGAATTCTTACTAAAAAATTAAAAACACCGTGCAATTTGCCTGAGTCTGCAAGCATTTCCCTGAGTGTGTATGGCTTGGTTAGATAGGTGAAAATTTCATTCCTCTCTTGTGTAATTTTTTGACAATCTACCAGAATATGATTAATAGTGAGATGTGTGTTGCATTTTTCACATATGGGAGGGTCATCAGCTCTCAGTAAATGAGAATGCGTAAGGTGACTGTGAACTATGCGGAGCCCAGCAAGGATAACCTCCTCCCTTCTCTTTGTACGTTGACTAGAATGCCAGTGTTTAATTCCAGGTTTAATGTTATATAATTTGTTTGTTGATGTTTCTTGCCATGTTAACTCCCACTGAGCAATTAGCTTTGATCTGTTGTCCGTAGTCTGTATATGGAACTGTCAAATAGTATGTGGAGAAGGTATGGGCTGATTTAGCAGCAGCAGCCTCATTTCCTTTGATTCCGATGTAGCTGGGAATCCAGCAGAACTGAACATCGAAATTTAGGATTTTCATTTTGTGAAGCAGGTGTAGCACTTCATAAAGTACTGGATGAGGATTATACATAGGAGAAGAGATAGCCTGTAAAGAGCTCAATGAGTCTGTATAAATTATACACTTTTGGTAGCAGTTTTCTTTTATATGCACAAGTGCAAGCTGAATGGCATGTAACTCTGCTGTATAATTACTGCAATCTGGTGGGATCTGATTTGAGATAATAATGTCAGGGAACACAGCAGCACAGCCAACAGAGGTGTTAGTTCTTGAATCATCAGTATAGATGGGTAAGAAATCAGCATGTGCTTCTCTGTGTTCATTAAACAATTGTAGTAAATGGATGATGGGGTATAAGATTTCTGTAACTGACAAAGTGAGAGGTTTTGGGATGGTGTGCAAACCTGCCATGGAGGAATGTTGTTATGTTTAGTGTAGCTAATGTTGTCAACATTTATACTAACAGTTTGCACAGTTTCTTTAATACACATACCAAAAGGATGTATAGCAGTTTGATGTGTGTGATATTGAGCTTCCCAATGCAGAGAAGAAGATACTATTCCATGTACGGTGATCTGGGAGAGATTTTATTTTTAGGGCGTAATTAAGAGACAACTGTTTCCGTCGAAGTGATAGAGCCGGTTCATTTGCTTCTACATAGCGACTTCGAGTGGGTGAGGTGCGAAAGGCACCAGTATACCCTGATGATGGATGGAATCTGTATATCTGTATACCCTGATGATGGATGGAATCCAACCATCGTAGGTTACTCTGTCTTGACAAACCATAGACTTAGGACCCATAATCCAGCTTTGAACGTATAAGTGCATGATAACGATGGAGCAATGAAGCTCGATCAGCACCCCACCCAGTAGAGGATAGAGTGTGGAGGAGGTTCAAAGTTCTTTTGCACTTTTCTCTTAGTTGATGAATGTGTGCTAGAAATGTGAGTTTTCGGTCAAAAATGAGTCCCAAGAACTTGGTTTCTGTAGTTACTGGAATAACAGTAGGTCCCATTCTTAGTTCAGGATCTGGGTTATGAGTGCATTTTCAACAGAAGTGTACTCAGACAATTTTTTCTGTCAAAAACCGAAACTCATTATTAAGAGCCCACAGAGAGACATGATCATTTGCTTGCTGAAGTTGTCTTTCAATTACCCTCATGTTATGTGAGTGACAGTAAATTGGGAAGTCATCAACATATAGAGCATTGTCTACAGTGGGAGGAAGCTGTTCAATAATTGAGTTGATTTTAATAGCAAAAAGGGTTATACTTAAGACAGAGCCTTGGGGAACACCTTGTTCTTGAAGATATGGTCGAGATAGCGTACTTCCCACTCTGACTTGGAAAGTTCGCCTGGACAGAAAGTTTTTAATAAATATAGGGAGGTGTTTTTTTAGACCTAGGTTATAGAGGTCTTTTAATATGACATATTTCCAGGTTGTGTCATAAGCTTTCTCCATGTAAAAAAAAAAACCGAGACAAGATGTTCTCGCTTCAGAAATGCATCTCTTATACAAGTTTCTAACCGAACTAAATGGTCTAAAGTTGATCGATGTCTACGTAAGCCACATTGTATTGGAAAGAAGACTGTTGCTTTCTAAATACCAGAGAAGTCTGGCATTAACCATTTTCTCTAGTATCTTACAAAGACAGCTGGTCAGAGCAATGGGTCGATAATTATTTGCTTGTGTTGGATCTTTTCCTGGTTTTGGGATAGCAATGACAATTGGCTTATGCCAAGAATTTGGAAACTCTTCCTCTGCAAGTATTCTATTGTATAATAAGAGAAGAAGATCCATAGAATATGATGGTAGATGTTTTATCATTTCATAATGGATGTCATCAGGTCCTACTGCTCTAGGGTGAGACTAGGAGTGCTCTTTTTAGTTCCTCCTTGACAAATGGCTGATTATATGGCTGAAGAATGTTGGGAAAAATTAAGCCTTTGTTTCTCTTGCTGCTCTTTCAGTATTAAAAATTCTGGAGAATATGAAGCTGTTGCTGAGATTTTAGCAAAAGTTTCTCCCAAAGTATCTGCAATAGCTTTGGAATCAGCAAGAACACTTCCATTATAGTCTAAGGTGGACAAACAATGTGTAATATATCTGCCTTTCATTTTTCGGATTTTATCCCATACAATTTTTGGATTGGTCATTTGATTAATTGATGTAGTAAATTGGATTCATGATTATTTTTGACTCTGATGTCTTACAAAATGTGCTTTGGCTCAAGCAAGCATGCTTGAAAGTTATTAAATTTGATGTGGCGGGGTATTCACGAAATATGCTCGATGCTCTGTGTTGATCTTTTTTTGGCTGCCTGACATTGTCAGTTCCACCAAGGCTTTGGATAGACTGGAAATCGAGATGATGTTTTTGGGATGGAGGTTTGCTGCTGCTGCTGCCTGGACAATGCATTCTGTTATATATTTTACAGCTTCATTGATAGGTGTTTGACTGATGGCATTAGCATTAAATTTTGCAAGATGAGAGAAAATGTTCCAGACAGTCTGGTCCATTTTCCATATAGGTATCCATGTGGGTGAACATGGTTCCTGTGAAGACATTGGACAAAGAACAGGAAAGTGATCACTTCCATATATGTTCTCTTCAAAGTCTCACATGAGCAGTGGAAGAATGGAAGGGGAACAGATTGTAAGATCAATTGCAGAATATGAGCAGGTAAGCATATGGAAGAAAGTATTGAGTTTATTATGTAGAAGGGAAAGGTTATTATTATCAGGAATTTTTTTAATGATTTGACCTAGTCTATTGGTGTTGGCACTACCCCATAGAGTATTTTGACCATTATGGTCACCCATCAAAAGTATGGGTTCAGGCAGTTGCGAGATAAGGTTATCAAGATCAATTTCATTTAACTCGGCATTTGATGGTAAATAAATTGAACATACTCTAATAAGAAATCCCACAGAGAAGCGAATCACTACTACTTCCAGTGAAGTATTAAGTTGGACCTGATGGAAAGGAATATGACTGCCCACTAGGATAGCTACTTCTCCATGAGCAGGACCACTTCCAGTTCTGTCCTTACATACAATAGTGAAATTCCTAAAGGTACGGTCCTCTTAGGGTCTAAGTATGGTTCCCGTAGACAGAAACAGAAAGGTTTGTCTTTCTGCAACAACATCTTGATATCGTCAATATTCTGGCGGATCCCATGACGGTTCCATTGTAAAAATTTTCCTATTGTTTTGATTTTATTGACTTGTCTGGTTTTTGAGAGGTTGAAGGCTTACCTTTGTCAGATTTATATTTATCCATTGTTTTAGGGAAGTATGGACAGCCAGTGTCCAACTCTTCCTGTGGTAGAGTGTTCAAAACATCAAATGCGTTAGGGTCAGTTGGTATACTTAGTTTGCTTTCAGTGGGTATCGAGGTATCCATTTTTTCTGTGCAAGTGTCTGGTGGTTTACCTTTGAGTGAAGTCTCCACCATAATTTTTTTGACATATGAGTTTTCATTGAATGGGACCATTTTTGAAGTTGTCTCTGGAGTAAGGCCATAGGTCTTGTGATTAATGCACTCAACAGAGAAGCACTTGCAATCGTAAAGTTCAGATATGGTGAAATTATCAAATGGTGGAATAGACATACATGTTTGAGTTGCTGTAGGCACTTTTTTAATTGTTACTTTTTCAGCATAAGAGGATCGTAGAACAGGTGTAATGGTGGCTAGCTTTCTTTTTTGCATCCTGATATGTTATATTTTGTTTTGTTTTAATTTTTTGTATTTCTTTTTCATCTTTCCATTTCTGACATGCACGAGACTATGTTGGATGATCTCCCTGACAGTTGACACATTTAGCTTTTTTTTCACAGCAAGATTTATTTTCATGTTCTTTACTACCACATTGGGCACAGGTAGTAGAACCATGACAGGCAGTTTGGGCATGTCCATATCTTTGACATTTAAAGCATCTCAGCAGGTTAGAGATGTATATTCTAACAGGACAGCTGAGATATCCTGCTTTTACAGATGTTGGAGGCCTAGGTGTATCAAAAGTAAGGATGATGTTCTTGGTTGAGACCAGGTGACCATCCCTGCATATCAGGATGCGCCTCACACCCGTCACTCCTTGATCTTTAAGCTCTGAACATATCTCCTCATCAGGAACATCAAGGAGATCCCATTCTGATATCACTCCTCTACTTGAATTAGTGATCTGTGAGGTGTTACTGCAATTTGTATTCCACCCATTGTCACTGCTCTCAATAGTTTCTCAGAATGTTGTTTGCACATTGTTTCCACGAGGATATCACCAGAACGCAATTTCTTGACAGTTTTGGGAGGTCCTGCCAGTCCTTCTAAACCTTTTTGAATAAAGAAGGGTGACATTTTCCCAATGGGTTTTTCACTTGTTGCATGAATGATTAAAAAGGTTGGTACATTTATGTTAGTATCCGATATCTTTTGTTTCTTACTTCTGTTTCCATATGCTGTGTCTATATTATCAGTGCTTGGGCTGGGACTTTGTTATGGTCCCTGAAACATTTGAGGATGAAGAATTCATATTTAAGGAATTTTTAATTCGCACCAGAGCTCCCCACCCACCACGGAGCTACACATGGATGCCCACTACTCGGCAAGCAAAGACTGCGCTCAGGAGTGGAATGGCAGGGCTACCCTGGATGCTATACCGGCACTGTAGCAGGTCTAGGATCCTGCTATCCTGGCTGGGCCATCCAGGACCACCTCTTGCCGAAGCAGGGGCCAAAGTAGTGCAAGACCACCAGGATCCCCCTTTCTGGATGTCCACGGGTCGCATCACATGGCAAACATGGCGGCAGGGCGTTGGATCCCAGTGATGGTGGTCTGGAAAAAGACTCAGGAGAAGTAGAGCAAAGAATATGGGAAGAAAAGCAAAGAAAAAGAGGAAGAATGAAAAGGGCCAGTACCATCAGTGGGAGGTCCCCTCCACCACGAACAGGTGCCCCACACGGAAGGGCTAGTGGTGGTGGTTGGCAGTAGATGGCGTTAGTGTAGTTGTAGTTTGTTGTAGTGAAATGAGTGGTGGAGACAGAGAGTTGCAGAGTAGGTGCCCTCCCTCGATGAGTCTTTGGACTCCCTGCAGGTGTCAAGTAATAATAATAATAATAATAATTGTATACCAAGAGTTAAGATAACAAACAGCATAGGATGTGATGGATGAACAATGAAATCAAGCAAGCAGTAGCAGAGAAGATGTTATGGAGGAGATACAAGACAGTTTGTAGTGATCAGATGTATGAATATACACACCAGGCCAGAAAGGTAACAGGCATGGTTAAAAAAAAAAAAAGGAAAAGTAGAATATGAGAAGAGATTGGTCAGTCAGGTCAAAGATTATCCAAGGGAATTTTTCTACTATTCTGTGGCAAGGGACAGTAGGAATAATTATGGAAGGGTAACACTAGTAGATAGTTATGATAAAAAAAAGTGACCATAGCAAAGGATATTGTGGAGTTATTTAATGAGCAAGTGAATTCATATATATCATCGATATATATCATGCTAATGTAAATGATGCTGTGCAATGTGCAGAAGGGAGGCAAATATTAGAGGTGAAAGAATTGGAGGCATGCCTCAGGTTCTATTCTTTTGTCCCTTCTATTTAACTTATTTGTTAATAGTATTTCATGTGGATTGACTGGGGATCTAAGTTAAGTAGAATTATCAGGAGTATTGCTGATGTTAATTCTCTACAGAAAAGTTTGAATAGTCTTTTAACTTGGACAGATGAGTAGAGTTTTATTCTAATACTAATAAATGAAGGTATTATACTCTGGGGTACAGAGATATAAGACTATATACTGTATTGATGAAGCTGTATTTTAGGAAGTGAATGAGATTTGGAATCTTGTGGTGATGGTAGATAGTGGACTAAAGTTCTGAGGACATATTGTAAGTTTTGCAAAGACTGCATATCGCATTGCTGCTATGGTAAGAAGTACACTGACACATTGAGATAAGAAGTGGTGGTGCCTCTGTAATAAAGTATTGGATAGATCACACATGGACTATTGTGCTCAGATTTGGTTGCATAGTTCTCATTATGATGTAGAAACTCTAAAGAGGATCCAAAGGGAAATGACCAAAGTGATATTGAGGACTGTGGAGTGTTGATAATGTAGAGTGGTTGAAGAAATATAGATTGCACTGTTTGGTGGACAGAAGGAAAAGAGGTAATATGACAGAGACCTTCAAGTTAGTTAAGATATTTTACCAGATTAATAAAGAAGGAATTATTAAAAGAATTGATGGGAAGAATGAGAGGCCATCCTTGGAAGTTGTATAAAAATATGGTGAAGAAGAGTGTGAAGAGTAGATTTTTTAAATGGAGAGTGGCTGGTAATTGGAACACATTGCTGGAGTGCATTATGGATGCAGAGAGTGTAAATTATTTCAAGGCTCAATATGATAGACATGTCAATTGTTGAGCGAGTCTCCCATGACGAGCCTCCTGATTCCATGGAGATTACCATAATAATAATAAACTGGAAGTGCTTAGGAATACAACAAAACTTCATTGTGAATATTCATAGAATTGGAAGAGATATCGGATTATGTTATAAAAATATGATAGATAATTAGCAATACTCTAGTATAATAGACTTGATTGAGAAAGGAAATTATAGACTGAAGAGTATCTCATGAGTGAACAATTACAGCATTGGAAAAGTAGGTTAAGAGTAGAATTCAGGAATGTGATATACTATGCTGTGATGTGGAAAGCATAACTTTGTGAAAGATAGGTTTTTTTTTCTGCCTTATTAATTTTATTTCACTTTTTATAATAAAGTGCATACTGCCAGACTCTTCAAGATATTTGACAGAATATTACATGGAACTCTACTGAACAAATTGAGATGGATAACAGGATAGCTGATGGACATATTTCAAAGAGTAGTACAGTTAACTTTCACTTATTGGGACTACAGTGATAAGTTGTTATAGTGAATTTTTTTTCGACTCACACATTATTTGTGATTTTTCTAGTTTCTTATAGTGAGTAAATCTGTAATAATGGTGTTTGCTCTAGTCAGAATTAACTGTATGGTAGGGTAAAATCTATGTGGGAAGTGTGTTACAAGCAAACCCCTTCGGACTCACTTAAGATAAAAACAGATTGGAGAAAACAAGATTATTATTATTGTTATCCCAAGATCCAATGGAGACACAAACTCATCTAGGAGGTCCCTTTTGTCATACAGTTCAGCAGCTTAAACACATTCAAATACTCTGCAGACACCATGCTCTCAGGCAATGCATTCCAATCATTCAAAACACTGATGCAAAAAACCTGCTTCTCACTCCCCCTCACATCCTCTTTATATAACTAACTTCCAGGGATGATCTCTTATTCTTCCCCAATCTCCCACCATTTTATGAAAAACCTCTTCAATGTTAATCCTATAATAACTCCTTACTAACTTGTATGTCTCTATCATATTGCTCCTCTTCTTCTCATCCACTAGACTGCAAATTACATCATCTCAAACTTTCATCATATTCAACATTCCAGAGATCAGAAATATTTTGATCAATCACTCAACTCTGGACACTCTCCAACATTTCTTCGTCCTTTTGAAAATTAGGTGACCAAATCTGTATGCAATATGGCCTAATCAGAACCTTATAAAATGGAACCAAAATCTTACTTCTACAAGTCTGTGTCCTCTGCATCATTCCTGGAATTTGTTGTATTGTCTCACAATTTTGGCAATACATCCTGTAAATTTCAGATCCTTATCCACCATCACCCCAAGATATCTTATTTCCTCCACCTCCAACAATATATCTCCACAAAGAGTAAATTCTACATCCCAACTTTGTTTTCCAAATTTAAAGCCTTACATTTTGTAACATTGAGCTGGTATTCCTACTCCCATACCCATTCACACTCAGTCTATTCAAGTCTTCTTGTAAGGCCACATCTGCTTGACTCCTCATAGTACATCAGAACCTTTGCATCATCTGCAAACAACTGAATATATCCATTGAAATCTTCCCCAATATCATTAACATTAACAAAAGAAAAACATTTCCTTTTCTTAACTGTGCACTTTTGAATTCTCATTCCTCTCAGACAATCCATGCACTGACTCATTTATGATTATAGCTTTTCATCTCAGCACACCTCTATATCATACCATGCCAGTGAACTCACTGGCATGGTAGTGAACTCACAACTTTTATTTTGTCACTCTTTTTTATTTATATTAGCAACTCTTTCACATCTTCGCATGTGCCACACTTGTCACTTTCTAGATCATTAGATCATTCATAGCCAACAAACGTATCTTTCACCTTCCACTTTTGCATTCTTACATCATCATGAAGTCATGCTTCCCTTGAGCCAGATTAAGGATGTTAGTCATGGCTCAAGGGAAACGTGATTTCATCACACACACACACACACGCACGCACGCACGCACACTCCACAAGCATCAATAAATCACCATACAAAATTCTTTTTCTTCCATAATCTGCTTTCTCTCCCATCTGCCCCCCTCCCCCACTTCTTTCACTTCAGTGTTATACTATTTGACAGGGCATCCAACCATTCAGAATGATTAAAAAAAATTCCTTCCCCTGTTCCTTCGAAGCATATTTTGTCAGGACATCGGAACAAATGTTTCATTACCAATTCCTCATTTTGAAGGAGTATTTTTATTATTTTTTTTTCAATGTGGCTCTCACTCACAAAAGTTTCCATTAACTTATAGCACATTTGCACTGTAGGTGGGAAGAATTTTTTTTTCTATTTTAATTAACTTTTCTATTTTTTGTATTTTTTAATATTTTTTTTACATAGTCCAGAAACCCTAATCTAGACCAAAAGTAGAACGTTTTCAAGTCACTTCAGGTCTCCACTAAGCGGGCTTTAGTTTCACCAGCTGATGAAATTCATTTCCCACCTAAAGACAATCTGTATGAAATAGAAACTTTAAAGGAATGCAGAGAACCAACCAGGGCTTCTGACCTAATGTCCAATCCTCACCTTCTTGTGGTGCACCCTGTAAGGTATCTACCTGGATACTGAACAAACGAGGGTTGGATGGCAATTTGGGATTTAGCCAACCAAACTGTATTCTTATTGGCTTGAACGATAAATAAAATGATGGAACAAAATTACAGAATTTCTGCAAGCTGGAGCATCACCCAGTGAAACAAGGGCCCCTGCTGTTTTGCCAGGGAACCAGGACAAACACGAAACAACAGCTACTGGAACAAATCCTAAAACACACAATACCATCAGAGTTCAAGATTGGTACTATCAACATAAGAAGCCTGGATAAATACCAGACCAACGTAATGAGGTGACTGAAACAAAAAAGACAAAAAACTGGTGAGATCTTTCTGAGATATAAATACAAAATGTTATATTCAGGCAATGACAATCAAGGAAAAGAAGGAGTAGCAATAGTATTCAACATTAAATATGACGCTAATCTTCTTGAATGGCAGGCAATTTCAAGTAGAGTGAAGTGGGCAAATATCAGAATGGGGAACTGGACAATGAGACTTATTTGTGCTTATGGTCCCACAGAAGGTTTTACTAAGGTGGAAGTGGAGGAAGATTTTGAGGCTTTAGAGAAAGAAACTGACACAATGAAAAATTAAAAGTTGGTACTTGTTAAGGATCTAAAGAGCCGAGTAGGGAATGATTGTCAGACATACAAAAATGTTTTGGGAAAATTTTGGAGAAAAGAGTAAATCTAATAATAAGGGCAAATGCCTGTTGGATTTCTGCTCATGACATGGAATGGTTATTACTAACACCATGTTCCAACATAAAAATATGCACAAATTCATGGAGAGAAGAGGTAGGGAATAAGAAATGAGTCTCGTTGACTATGTTATTGTCGATAGTGATGTTTTCTCTCTGGTGCAGGAAACTAAATTGTACAGAGGATTTGAAATTGGAAGTGATCACCACTTAGTCTTGAGCAGAATAAAACTGAATTTCATATTGAAAAGAAGAACATATAAGAAAGTTTTAAAGCAAATAAAAGTTGAGCAGCTCTCAGATGTCAACTGTAGACTAAAATACACAAACATTATTCAAGACAAAATGAAAGGGTTTGTGAACAGGAACCAAACCTTGGAGATTAAGTGGCAAGCCCTGAAGAAAACATTGATTGATTCAGCCAGAGAAGCATGTGGTGAGGTTGTCTGCAAGAATAGAAATATCAGAACTCCATGGTGGATGCAGGAAGTTAAAGATGCAGAGAAGGAAAAGAAGAAAGCATATCAAAAGTTCCTGGCAAATAAGTCAGCTTGTGCTCTTAGAGAATACAGAGACAAATGTAAGAAATGTTTTCGCCAGGGAACCAGGGCGAACAGCGAAAAGTCAGCTACTGGAACAAATCTGAAAATAAACCCCAACTCAACATCACCAGAGTTAAAGATCGGTACTATCAACGTAAGAAGCCTGAATGGCAAAGAAATGGAGCTAGCTGAGGAATTAGATAAGTACCAGATCGACATAATAGGGGTGACTGAAACAAAAAAGATCAAAACTGGTGAGATCTTTCTGAGCAATAAATACAAAATGTTATATTCAGGCAATGATAATCAAGGATAAGAAGGAGTAGCCATAGTATTCAACACAAAATACGAGGCTAATCTTCTTGAATGGCAGTCAGTCTCAAGTAGAGTAATGTGGGCAAATATGAGAATGGGGAACTGGACAATGAGACTTATTTGTGCCTATGGTCCCACAGAAGGTTCTACTAAGGTAGAAGTGGAGGAATTTTTTGACGCTTTAGAAAAAGCAACTGACACAATGAAAAATGAAAAGTTGGTCCTTGTTGGGGATCTAAATAACAGAGTAGGAAATGATTGTGAGACATACAAAAAATTTTGGGAAAATTTGGAGAAAAGAGCAAAGCTAATAATAATGGCAAATATCTGTTGGATTTCTGCTCAGGACATGGACTGGTTATTACTAACACCATGTTCCAACATAAATATGTGCACAAATTCACATGGAGAGAAGAGGCTAGGAATAAGAAAAGTCTCATTGACTATGTTATTGTTGATAGTGATGTTTTCTCCCTGGTGTAGGACACCAGAGTGTACAGAGGATTTGAAATTGGAAGTGATCACTATTTAGTCTTGAGCAGGATAAAATTGAATTTCATATTGAAAAGAATAACATGTAAGAAAGTTTTAAAGCGAATAAAAGTTGAGCAGCTCTCAGATGTGAACTGTAGGCTAAAATACACAAAGATTATTGAATCAAAAATGAAAGAGTTTGAGAACAGGAATCAAACCTTGGAGATTCAGTGGCAAACTCTGAAGAAAACATTGATTGATTCTGCCAGAGAGGCATGTGGTGAGGTTATCTGTAAGGATAAAAAAATCAGAACTCCCTGGTGGACACAGGAAGTTAAAGAGGCAGTGAAGGAAAAGAAGAAAGCATACCAAAAGTTCCTGTCAAAAAAGTCAGCTTGTGCTCTTAGAGAATATAGAGACAAATGCAAGAATGCTAAACACTGTGTAAAACTAGCTAA
The DNA here is from genome assembly GCF_054136105.1 of Typopeltis vanoorti. Taxonomy (NCBI): domain Eukaryota; kingdom Metazoa; phylum Arthropoda; class Arachnida; order Uropygi; family Thelyphonidae; genus Typopeltis; species Typopeltis vanoorti. Next base: position 25,323,031 of record NC_143549.1, read on the forward strand.
ACAAAAGTCATGGGAAGACTTTGGCAAGAATATAGAAAATAAATATCAAGAAGGTGGCAAAATATTCTGGAGGTTGTTGAAGAAGCTTAAGAATAGAGGAAAGAGTGCTGTAAAAGGAATTAGAGATGATAAAGGTGACATGAAAACGGGAGAAAAAGATATCCTTGAAGTATGGAGTAATTACTTTGAAAAACTGCTAAATGAAACATGCAGTAATGACAGCACAGGGGTAAAAAAACACTGACCAGGCATGCAGTCAGGAATACATATCCATACTAGAAGTAGAAAAAGACATCAAAGGCTTGAAATGTGGAAAGGCAGCAGGAGTAGATGATATTCGACCAGAAATGCTGAAGTATGGTGGTATAAGAGTCTTACAGTGGCTGCACTGCATAGTTCAGAAAGCCTGGACAGAGGGACGAATTCCCGATGATTGGAGTAGAGCTCTCATAGTACCCATATATAAAAAGGGAAATAAAACTGCATGTGAGAATTACAGAGGTATTTCCCTACTGAGTGTTCCTGGCAAGATCTATGCAAGTATACTTGAGAAACGGTTGTGAAGAATTGTGGAAGAAAAGCTTGGTGAAGAACAAGCTGGATTCAGGCCAAATAGAGGCTGTCAGGATCAGATCTTCACTTTACGACAAATAGTCGAGAAAGCATGGGAATATAACAAAGATCTGTATTTAAGTTTTGTCGATCTGGAAAGGCATATGACAAGGTGCCAAGAGAGAAGCTATTCAATGTGCTGCAGTTATATGGTGTCAATGGGGCATTATATCAAGCAATACTTTGTCTTTATTTGAGTTGTAAGTCAGCAGTTAGAATTGAAGGAAGTACAGGAAGATGGTTTAATGTTAAATCTGGTGTGAGACAAGGATGTACATTATCCCCTCTGTTATTCATTATCTATATGGATCGCATTATGAAGGAACGTGGTATTAAACATGATATCGAAATTGGAGATGTTAATGTCAGCTCTTTGCTTTATGCGGATGATGTTATACTTCTAAATAAATCCGCTACATGTCTGCAAGATTCTCTGACTAAATTGAATAGCTGTTGTAATAGATATGGTATGAAGGTCAGCAATAAAAAGACAAAGACAATGAAAATAGGCAGAATCATTGAAAATGTCAACTGTGTTGTGAATGGAGAACCTGTGGAACAAGTAAAACATTTCAGCTATTTAGGCACGATTTTTACTGAAGACGGTAAATTAAATATAGAAATAGACAACAGAATCAGCAAAGCTGGTATGGTGGGAAGTCATCATCATCATCAAATTCCTGCCATGTACCCTAAAGGGGTGTACAGGATATGACAGTACTACATGAAAAATTTACATCATTACTAACTTCCTATCTACAATTTTCCTCCAAATCAGTCTGTTACTTGTCAAGACTCCAACATTATCAGATCTTATATTTCTATCATCTAAGGCACTTTGTACCGTATCAATCCACCTATATCTTGGTCTTCCTCTGGGTCGTTTTCCTGCCAACCTGGCAGAGAACACTTGTTTTGCTAATCTTTCCTCTCCCATTCTATTTAAGTGACCATACCATCTGAGATTAGCTCTGCTAACGCATTCCTGGATGCTGACAATGTCAAGTTCTTTCCTAATATCCTCATTTTTAATATCATATTGCCATTGATGCCATCTGTTCACGCCTCTAATCTTTCTCAGGACTCTCATATCTGCGGTCTCTAGTCTTTGGTCAAGTGTTTTACTTCTGACCCAGCTCTCAGATCCATAAGTTAAAATTGGTTTGAACACAGTCTTGTATACAGCTAATTTAGTGTTCCGACTAATTTCTTTCTTATTCCATATGAATTTATTCAATTGACTTCCCACAATACCAGCTTTGCTGATTCTGTTGTCTATTTCTATATTTAGTTTACCATCTTCAGTAAAAATTGTGCCTAAGTAGCTGAAATGTTTTACTTGTTCCACAGGTTCTCCATTCACAACACAGTTGACATTTTCAATGATTCTGCCTATTTTCATTGTCTTTGTCTTTTTATTGCTGACCTTCATACCATGTCTATTACAACAGCTATTCAATTTAGTCAGAGAATCTTGCAGACTTGTAGCGGATTTATTTAGAAGTATAACATCATCCGCATAAAGCAAAGAGCTGACATTAACATCTCCAATTTTGATATCAGGTGTAATACCACTTTCCTTCATAATGTGATCCATATAGATAATGAATAACAGAGGGGATAATGTACATCCTTGTTTCACACCAGATTTAACATTAAACCATCTTCCTGTACTTCCTTCAATTCTAACTGCTGACTCGCAACTCAAATAAAGACTAAGTATTGCTTGATATAATGCCCCATTGACACCATATAACTGCAGCACATTGAATAGCTTCTCTCTTGGCACTTTGTCATATGCCTTTTCCAAATCGACAAAACTTAAATACAGATCTTTGTTATATTCCCATGCTTTCTCGACTATTTGTCATAAAGTGAAGATCTGATCCTGACAGCCTCTATTTGGCCTGAATCCAGCTTGTACTTCACCAAGCTTTTCTTCCACAATTCTTCTTAACCGTTTCTCAAGTATACTTGCATAGATCTTGCCAGGAACACTCAGTAGGGAAATACCTCTGTAATTCTCACATTCAGTTTTATTTCCCTTTTTATATATGGGTACTATGAGAGCTCTACTCCAATCATCGGGAATTCGTCCCTCTGTCCAGGCTTTCTGAACTATGCAGTGCAGCCACTGTAAGACTCTTATACCACCATACTTCAGCATTTCTGGTCGAATATCATCTACTCCTGCTGCCTTTCCACATTTCAAGCCTTTGATGGCTTTTTCTACTTCAAGTATGGATATGTATTCCTGACTGCATGCCTAGTCAGTGTTTTTTATCACTGTGCTGTCATCACTGCTTGTTTCATTTAGCAGTTTTTCAAAGTAATTACTCCATACTTCAAGGATATCTTTTTCTCCTGTTTTCATTTCACCTTTATCATCTCTAATTCCTTTTACAGCACTCTTTCCTCCATTCTTAAGCTTCTTCAACAACCTCCAGAATATTTTGCCACCTTCTTGATATTTATTTTCTATATTTTTGCCAAAGTCCTCCCATGACTTTTGTTTAGCTAGTTTTACACACTGTTTAGCTTTCTTACATTTGTCTCTGTATTCTGTAAGAGTAAAAGCTGACTTATTTGCCAGGAACTTTTGATATGCTTTCTTCTTTTCCTTCACTGCCTCTTTAACTTCCTGTGTCCACCAGGGAGTTCTGATTTTTTTATCCTTGCACACAACCTCACCACATGCCTCTCTGGCAGAATCAATCAATGTTTCCTTCAGAGTTTGCCACTGAATCTCCAAGATTTGATTTCTGTTCTTAAACTCTTTCATTTCTTTTCAATAATATTTCTGTATTTTAGTCTACAGTTCACATCTGAGAGCTGCTCAACTTTTATTCGCTTTAAAACTTTCTTACATGTTATTCTTTTCAATATGAAATTCAATTTTATCCTGCTCAAGACTAAATAGTGATCACTTCCAATTTCAAATCCTCTGTACACTCTGGTGTCCTACACCAGGGAGAAAACATCACTATCAACAATAACATAGTCAATGAGACTTTTCTTATTCCTAGCCTCTTCTCTCCATGTGAATTTGTGCACATATTTATGTTGGAACATGGTGTTAGTAATAACCAGTCCATGTCCTGAGCAGAAATCCAACAGATATTTGCCATTATTATTAGCTTTGCTCTTTTCTCCAAATTTTCCCAAAATTTTTTGTATGTCTCACAATCATTTCCTACTCTGTTATTTAGATCCCCAACAAGGACCAACTTTTCATTTTTCATTGTGTCAGTTGCTTTTTCTAAAGCGTCAAAAAATTCCTCCACTTCTACCTTAGTAGAACCTTCTGTGGGACCATAGGCACAAATAAGTCTCATTGTCCAGTTCCCCATTCTCATATTTGCCCACATTACTCTACTTGAGACTGACTGCCATTCAAGAAGATTAGCCTCGTATTTTGTGTTGAATACTATGGCTACTCATTCTTTTCCTTGATTGTCATTGCCTGAATATAACATTTTGTATTTATTGCTCAGAAAGATCTCACCAGTTTTGGTCTTTTTTGTTTCAGTCACCCCTATTATGTCGATCTGGTACTTATCTAATTCCTCAGCTAGCTCCATTTCTTTGCCATTCAGGCTTCTTACGTTGATAGTACCGATCTTTAACTCTGGTGATGTTGAGTTGGGGTTTGTTTTCAGATTTGTTCCAGTAGCTGACTTTTCGCTGTTCGCCCTGGTTCCCTGGCGAAAACAACGGGCGCCTTGTTTAACCGGGCGACGCCCCAGCCGGCATGAAGCATGGTGGGAAGTCAATTGAATAAATTCATATGGAATAAGAGAGAAATTTGTCTGAACACTAAATTAGCTTTATACAAGACAGTGTTCAAACCAGTTTTAACTTATGGATCTGAGAGCTGGGTCAGAAGTAAAACACTTGACCAAAGACTAGAGACCACAGATATGAGAGTCCTGAGAAAGATTATAGGCGTGAACAGATGGCATCAATGGCAATATTATATTAAACACGAGGATATTAGGAAAGAACTTGACATTGTCAGCATCCAGGAATGTATTAGCAGAGCTAATCTCAGGTGGTATGGTCACTTAAACAGAATGGGCGAGGAAAGATTAGCAAAACAAGTGTTCTCTGCCAGGTTGGCAGCAAAACAATCCAGAGGAAGACCAAGATATAGGTGGATTGATACAGTACAAAGTGCTTTAGACGATAGACGTATAAGATCTGATAGTGTTGGAGTCTTGACAAGTAACAGACTGATTTGGAGGAAAATTGTGGATAGGAAATTAATAATGATGTAATTTTTTTCATGTAGTACTATCATATCCTGTACACCCCTTGAGGGTACATGGCAGGAATTTGATGATGATGATGATGATGATGTAAGAGATTGAAAAACACTGTGTAAAACTAGTTAAACAAAAGTCATGGGAAGACTTTGGTAAGAACATAGAAAATAAATATCAAGAAGGTAGCAAGATATTCTGGAGGCTGTTGAAGAAGCTCAGAAATGGAGAAAAGAGTGCTGTAAAAGGAATTAGAGATGATAAAGGTGACATGAAAACAGGAGAAAAAGATATCCTTAAAGTATGGAGTAATTACTTAAAAAAATTGCTAAATGAAACAATCAGTGATCAAGTGGTAAAAAACCCTCAGGTGGGCAATCAGGAATATATATCCATATGTGAAGTAGAAAAAGCCATCAAAAGCCTGAAATATGGAAAGGCAGCATGAGGTAAATAATATTCGACCAGAAATGCTCAAGTATTGAGATATAAAAGTCTTACAGTGGTTGCACTGCATAGTTCAGAAGGCCTGGACAGAGGGATGAATTCCAGATTAAAAAGGGAAATAAAACTGAATTTGAGAATTACAGAGGCTTTCTCTACTGAGTGTTCTGGTAAGGTTTATGCAAGTATAGTTGAGAAACGGTTGAGAAGCTAAACACTGTGTAAAAGAAGAATTGTCGAAGAGAAGCTTGGTGAAGAACAAGCTGGATTCAGGTCAAATAGAGGCTGTTGGGATCAGATTTTCACTTTATGACAGATAGTTGAGAACTCATGATAATATAACAGATATCTGTACTTGAGTTTTGCAGATCTGGAAAAAACATATGACAAGGTGCCAAGAGTGAAGCTATTCAAAACACCACAGTTGTATTGTGTTAGTGGGGCATTATATCAAGCAATACTTAGTCTTTGTTTGAGTTGTAAGTCAGCAGTTAGAATTGAAAGAAGTACAGGAAGATGATTTAATGTTAAATCTGGTGTAAGACAAGGATGTATACATTATCCCCTCTGTTATTCATTATCTATATGGATCACATTATGAAGGAAAGTGGTATCAAACCTGATATCAAAATTGGAGATGTCAATCTCAGCTCTTTGCTTTATGTGGATAATATTATACTTCTAAATAAATCCTCTACAAGTCTGCAAGATTCCCTGACTAAATTGAACAACTGCTGTAATAGATATATTATGAAGATCAACAATAACAAGGCAAAGACAATGAAAATAGGCAGAAGCATTGAAAATATCAACTGCATTTTGAATGGATAACCTATAGAACAAGTACAACATTTCAGCTACTTAGGCACAATTTTTAGTGAAGATGGTAAATTAAATATGGAAATAGACAATAGAATTAACAAAGCTGGCATGGTAGGAAGTCAACTAAATATGAAATAACAGAAAAATTACTCAAAACACTAAATTAGCTCTGTACAAAACAGTGTTCAAACCAATTTTTACTTATGGATCTGAGAGGTAGGTTAGAAATAAAACACTTGACCAAAAAAACTAGAGACCACAAGTATGAGAATCCTGAAAAAGATTAGGGTCGTGAACAGATGGCATCAATGGCAATATCATATTAAAAATGAGGATATTAAGAAAGAACTTGACATTGTTATCATCCAGGAATGTGTTAGCAGAGTTAATCTCAGGTGGTATGGTCACTTAAACAGAATGGGAGAGGAAAGATTGGCAAAACAAGTGTTCTCTGTCAGGTTGGCAGGAAAAAGCCTCAGAAGAAGACCAAGATATAGGTGGATTGATATGGTAAAAAGTGCCTTAGATTATCTGACAATGTTGGAGTCTTGACAGGGAACAGATTGATTGGGAGGAAAATTGTGGAGAGGCAGTTAGTGATGATGTAAATTTTTCATGTAATACTATCATATCCTGTACAGCCCTTGAGAGTACATGTCAGGAATTTGATTATGATGATGAAGTAGTGAAATTCAAACCCTCAGCCTGTTGGTTGGAGAGTTCAGATATATACTAACCATTCAGCTAGCTATGCAAGCATCCTTGATCATTATTTCCTAAATATAACATCCTATAATTATCATAGTTTTAGTCTTTTTTATCTCAGTAATAACAATTACTGAGTGTCACTTACTTTGTCTGCCAGTTCAGTTATTTTTCTGTTGATACTCCTTATGCTATGGTGCCATCTTCAGTTTTTTTCTAACCTTTTGTTTGTTCCAGTAGCTGCTGTTTGCTTTGGTTTCCTGATTATGCAAACAGCAGGGGTCTTCTTTAACTTGGTGACACTCCGGCTAGCATGACGTTTCATCATGTTGTACCATCATGCTTGTTTCTGGTTTAAGTCAGTATACACTTTAGACAGCTAAACCTCAAATATGACTCCATCCTCATTCGTTTAATATCCAGTGGTTGTCTGCTAATAGGGCGTACCACATGTCATTGAGGATGGGACATTAAGTCAGAACTGCCAGTCGGTTCTCCACATTCCTTAAAAGCTATGTGAAAGGTTCTTCCCCATTAAGCAATCTCTGAGAATTTTACAGCAGCTGCAAATCTCTCAAGATTTGTTACCTATAAAAAAAGTTGTTATATTAAACAGCTATAGAAGAGAGAGAGAGAGAGAGAGATTGGCGATGATAAGGAGAAAGAGGAAGTTAATCTTGTAAAAAAAGAATCATATGATAGTCATATATCAGTGTACGAGACTCAATCATTAGAGGTGTGATTACTAATAAAGTGCACAAAACATGCTTTCCTGATGGAACAATGAAGCAAATAACTGATGAATTGCAGAAAAGGAAATACCGGGTGTCAAAATTAGTGGTAGTCGTGGACAAAAATAACTTAGTTGGGGAGGAGAAGAAGAAGAAGAATGTAGATAGAAACTTGAGGAAATTGTTGCAGCAGGTAAAGAAGAATAGTGCTGTTGGGAAAGTTGTAAGCATGTTGCCCAGATGATAACAGTTGAATTGAGAAGGAGAGCATAGATAATGAATAGTAAGATGACTGAGTTGTGTAAGACAAAGGTGGTTCAATTTGTAAATCTGTGGAGTGAATTTGAAGGGAAGTTCAAATGGTATAAAGCTGATGGATTACATTTGAATGAGTTTGGTATTGGGCATCTAGATAGGCTATTGTTTTCTGAGAAGGCACAGAGTCAAGAAATTAATGTAGCAAATTATCAGAATCTACCTGTGAAACAGGATAGCACAAATCAGCAGATTCTACAGCAGGAGGAAGATGGATATGAGGTTGAAGATATGGTTGCAGCAGCACAAGGTGATGGAATGCATAAAGGTGAGGATGAGACAGGCAGGAATGGAAATGACAGTCAGGATCAGGGAAACGAGAGTGGTCAAACTGAAGAGAGAGGTAGGTATAGTATGGCAGCTAGAATAGAGAACGTTGGTGCTGGTAGAATGGCCTCAAACAAGCAGCGATTATTATGTTTATACACAAATTTAAGGAGTATTCAAAACAAGAGAGCTGATTTTGTGGCATTGATTGAGAAGGTATATCGAAAAGTAATTGAAATAAGTGAAAACTTGGTTGTCTGAGGAGGATGTGATGTTGGGAACAGAATTAGAAGGATATATAATTTTCTGGAAGGATAGAGATGTGAAAAGAGGAGCAGGAGTGCTGCTAATGATTGCAGAGGAATTGTGCCCACAAAGTGTGGAAGTTGATGGTGCATGCAGAGATTTTGAATCTGTGTGGTGCAAAGTTGAAATAAACAGGTTAGTATATCTGATAGGATGCTGTTATAGGCTGGGGAATGCAGAGAATACTGATTGTGAAATGTTTAGGAAAATTAGTTGGGCATGTAAAAAGAAGGCGATCCTGGTGGGAGACTTTATTTACAGGAATATAGACTGGAAGGAGGAGATAGTGTATGGGAACAAGGAGACTCATTTCTGAGTCTCCTTTTCTGAGAGATAAGAATCTTAAGCAGCATGTGATTGAAGCAACTAGAGGTTTTAATGTTATGGATTTGGTGATAACTTCACAAGATGTAGTTGTTAACGAATTGTTCACACTGCCACCGGTTGATGAGAGTGATCATGAGATTCTTGTTTGGGAAGTGATGAAACAAGAAAAGGTCACTGAAAAAATGGATATATGTGGAAGTATAAAGCAGGTGATTATAGGAAGCTCTGTAGTCAGTTAGCATCAGTACGTTGGGTAGATGAACTGAGCGGAAAAGATGTTGACAATGCATGGAAACTCACAATGCAGTATCTGACAAAACAATGTATGACTACATACTGAGGGTTAAGCGAGTAAATAGAGTGGGAGTGAAATGGATGAAGAGTGAAATCAAGCAAGCTGTGCTGGAAAAGAAAATGTTATGGAGAAGGTACAAGACAGTTGGTGGTGATCAGATCCACGAAGAGTATAAGGTGCAGGCTAGAAAGGTGACAAGCATCGTAAAGTAAGAAAAGCTGCAGTATGAGAGGAGATTGGCTGGTCAGGCCAAGTTTAACTCAAGGGAATTTTCCTACTACATGGCAAGCAAGAGGAAGAATAATTATGGCAGACTAACATTGGTGGATAGTCATGGCAGCAGACTAACAGCTGCAAAGGATATAGTGGAATTATTGAACGAGCACTATATCAGCGTATATAATACTGGTATAAATGATCTGGTACAGTATATAGAAGAGAGGCAAGTATTAGGAGAACTGAAAGTGGAAGAAATACAGGTGTATCAGATATTGGTTGGGTTAGATGTGAATAAGGCTGTGGGAATGGATGACATATCACCATGTATTCTTAAGGAATGTGCACCACAGTTGGTTATGCCCGTGACCTGGTTATTTAATGAAAGTCTTGCATTGGGTAGGGTTCATATAAGGAGTGGAATGAAGGCAAAATAGTACCACTCCACAAGCATGGTTCTAAGACAGAAGTCTCCAACTATAGGCCAGTCTGTATAACTGCAGTTGTGATCAAAGTGTTGGAGAGATTGGTAATGAATAAAATACAGAATTGCATTGATGGACATTGCATTCTTTATGATGGTCAGCATGTAAAGGTAGGTCCTGTTTTAGTAATTTACTTGCATTTTATGATAAGGTGACAAGTATGTTAGATAAGGGAGAATCATATATAGTGATATTCTTAGACTTTGCAAAAGCGTTTGATAGATTACCACATGATTAGATTTCGGGAGGCTTGCCTGGGAGTGCATATATTTTTTAATGTGGCAAAGTGTAAGGTTATGCATTTTGGGGTGAAAAGATTAGCAGCAGCATATCACACTGGTGGAACCGAACTCCAGGAGATTGATGAGGCCAGGGATTTGGGAGTGTTGGTGGATAGGAAGTTGAAGTTTAGGGGGCACATCGCAAAAGTGGCTAAATCAGCTCCTCAAATCACTTGGCTTCTGAAAAATACTTTAACAAGCAGAGACAAACAAGTTATTGTTCCTCTGTATCGAGCCTTGATAAGACCCCATCTAGACTATTGTGCCCTGATATGGGTGCCAGGGTTTCTTCTTGATGTGGAGGAGGTGGAGTGGATCCAGAGAAGAATGACCAAGATGATAGCAGGGCTGTGAAATGAACCTTATGAGAACAGGTTGAAGATTTGTGGGTTGCAAAAATTGGTTGATAGGTGGAAAAGTTGTGATATGATTGAGACATTCAAATTACTGAAGGGTTTCTATAGGATTAATCCAGAAGATATTTTTGAGAATAGGACTGGTGGTGGGAGGACTAGGGCCATACATGGAAGCTGGGCAAGAATGTGGTTAGCAGGGGTGTTAGAGCTAGGTTTTTTACTTGGAGAGTGGTGAATGAGTGGAATAAGCTGGCAGAGTCTGTTGTGGGTGCTATGACCATGAATGAGTTCAAGGCGAGGTATGATAGAGACTGTGTGAATATCGAATAGTTGTTCTTGACATGATGTTAGGGCCTCCCTTGATGAGTCTGTCGACTCCTTGGAGTTGCCCGAAATAATAATAATAATAATAATGATAAATTGGTGTACAAGCTACAGCGGATGGGAATAGATAATATATTGGTAGATGAATCAGAGATTGGCTCTCTGAATGATACCAGCAGGTTGTGTATGATGGAGCAGTGTCTCAAAAAAGAAGGGCAACCAGTGGCATGCCCCAGGGTTCTGTTCTTGGGCCCCTGCTGTTTAACTTTAACTGCTGTTTAAATGACATACTATGTAGACTGAGTGGGGATCTTCAGTTGTTTGCTGATGATGCAAAGTTGGGAAGAACTATAAGTAGCACTGCTGATGTTGAATCTCTTCAGTTGAATCTGCATAGACTTTTTGCTTGGACAAAAGAGTGGGGTTGTAGTTTTAATATCAATGAGTGCAAGATGTTGCATATTGAAGTGCAGAAATATAAGGATGTGTACTATGTCGATGGTGCCATACTGCAGGAAGTGGATGATAGAGATTTGGGAGTGATGATTGACAGTAGACTAAGACAGTAGTCTACTGGCAATATCTGACGTTTAGAGAGCATATTGCTAGGGGTTGCAAAGGGTGCACATCATAGTGCTGCTAAGATAAGAAGTACTCTAACATGGAGGGATAAGGAAGTGCCACAGTATAGGGCACTGGTCAGACCACACTTGGACTATTGTGCTCAAATCTGGTCACCTTGTTTTCAATGTGATGTGGAGACATTGGAGAGGGTCCAGGTATGAAAGACAATATTAGGAGTTTGAGTGTTGGCTAAGGAGAGAGGTTGAAGAAATGTAGATTGCAGAGGTTGGTGGATAGGAGGAAGAGAGTGATATGATAGAGATATTTAAGTTACTGAGAGGATTTTATCAGATTAATCCAGAAGGGATTATAATAAGAATAGGACATGAGGTGGAGATCCAGAGGTCATTCCCAGAATTATGTAAAAGTATGGTGAAGAATTGTATGAGGAGTAGATTTTTTACATGGAGAATTGTCAGTGAATGGAATGCATTACCAGAATGTGTTGTTATTGCAAGGAGTTTTAAGAATTTTAAGATTCTATATGATAAACATGTTGTCAGTTAAATGAACCTCCCACGATGAGTCTGTTGACTCCATGGAGGTGTAATAATAATAATAATAATATTGTGGTGTCAGCAAGTTTTTGCATTCCTGAATAGGAACATGATTAACTGCTTTTTGTCATTTAGTTATTCAGAGTCTCAAGATACTTATAGAGCTGAAAGGCTTCAATACTGCATAAATAAGACATTAGATGTGAGGATATTATAATGGATTCACCATATTTTATAGCAAATATAGAAAATAAAATAAAAAATATTAAAAGCTTTGAAATTTACCAGAGAGCTAAGGGGAATGCAACCTTCAGTTAGTGCTTAGATTAGGTTTCAGTTTTGCTGACCTGAAAGCTGTTTTGAACTATTGTTTCTCATCAGAAACCAGATTTGATCTTCTCAGTACCATAGCAAACACATAGTATGTTTCCTATGATACTGAATTCAGAAATATATTGTTTATGCCAAATTGAAGTCTTCTGGCTTCAATTTGGCATAAACCAAATGATACCAGCAGGTTGTGTATGATGGAGCAAATGAATCTCAAAAAAGAATACTGTATAATACTGTATATACTTATTATTTATTATTTGATTATGTATCTAAAGAAAATTCACTTATGATGAATAGAGGGTTTTTGTCTTCTAATACTATTACTATTATTATTAACATCACACCTTCATGAAGTCAAAACACCATTGGAAGAGGTCAGCTAAACCTTAAACCTATTCGAATTATTGCACTAACCACATTTTCAGCAGTGCATTCTACTCATCAACCACTTCATGCAAAAACCCTACTTCTCACACCCTTTTTATGCAGATCCCATGGATTGCCTCTTGTTCTGCTCATGTCTCTCTCTCTCTATGCTTGTGAAAAATCTCCTCTGCATTAATCTGATAACAACCCATTACCAACTTATGTGTCTCAATTGTATCCCTTCTTCTATTCACAAGGCTCTCTGAAATATTGCATTTCCTCAATTTCTCCTCATATCAAACATTCCATAGACCTGACACAAACTTAGTGAACCTTCTCTGGATCTTTTCAAAATATATACATATCGTTATTCCCTAGGAAACCAGGTGATCAAATCTTTACACAAGTATATTAGTCGTTTTATTCTAATCTTTAAAAGTATCTGTGGCATAACTATAAACAACAAAATTACACAATAACCACCACAGTAATAAACTTTAATGAAATAGTCATCACCCATGCATTCAATTCACCATGGAAAAAGAAAATGCTGGTAGCTTACCATTCTTGGACATCTTTCTTATTCACATAGCCTCCAGCACTTTGTCAACCAGTTTTAATCAAAAACCTATCTTTAGTGGCTCATCACACCTCTCGATTGATGCTATCAAGTCTTTAATTAACAGAGCCTATAATGTGTGCTCCTCTCCTTCAAGCTTACAACAAGAACTTTTCACTATCAAAACTTTAATGGAATTAAATGGTTACAACCTTCATCAAATCCAACAGATAATTGATTCCTATGGTCCAACACCTAAGGATTCTTCAACAAGTCACAGGGTTCCAATCCCTTATATTTCTGAACCTATTGGTGAAATTTTTAAGAAGAAGTACATAATTTTCGCATATTTTATTATCATCAAAATTTCTCATCTGCTACCATCTACAAAAGATAACCTGTCACCTTTATCTTTAGCTGGTGTTTACAGCTTCCTCGTGAATGTAACTTGACATACTTTGGACAGACAGGCCATTCTGTGGAAAAAAGAATTAATGAACATCAGTACTAGATTGAATATGTAAAACTTCAAAAGTCTGGTATGGCACAGCATAGTATTGACACTGAACATGGTATCCAGTGGGATAAAAAGCAGTTTTAAATATGAATGCCTTTTCAAAGAAAAGAAAGTTGTGAAGCCTGTTTGCATAGGCATAATCTAAATCGGAACAGTTCTCTTTCTCTCCTAAAAGTTTGGGAGATTCTTATTTTATGTAAACATTGAAAATAGTTTTAATATTATTTATTAATATTAATTTCTAGCTTGTGGTAACTGTTTTTAATAGGTAAACTGATTGTTGTATGTACCTTGTATTCCTGTTCTTTGATTTGCTTGTTTTTACACACTAATGATGTACTGATAATTTCAGTATGAAATAGCTATGCTTTCATTAAAATTTATTACTTTGGTTATCATGTAATTTTGTTGTTCATAGATGTTTTATTGTATTTTAAATGGTATAATTAGTTGCTTAGAAAAGTATTGCTACTCTACGATCATATAATGAAATCATTTGCCTTAAATTGTCTAATGTAAAAGAAAGCATATTCAATAATGTATTCATTTTCTCTACCCTTTGCAATAGCCTTCTCTTTGTATTTCCAAATACTCATAAAAATAAATACATTCTCACATCCTTCTCAATTTTATATCCATCCATGGTACTAAAGCAAATTCCATTAACTAAAAACAAAAAAACAAAAAAGCAAACTCACTATAACAAATTACTAAACAGTGGACCCTAGAAATTCTCTATGGTAAAAGAAAACTATTGTATTACAGATTTTATGACCTTTTGTATTTGATATTTAAAAAAAATGATCTAAAACATGCACATTTATAATAATTATGCTTTGAAAATTCCAATGAAATAATAATGCCTAAATATATTTACCTAAACTCTTCAGCAAATGTGTATCTCATGTGTAAAGCAACTGCAGGTGACTGAGTGACTAAGGTATGTATTACAGAAAATTGCTGATAGAGCAATACTGCTTGGCTGGGACTGAGTGGTGCTAAGTGAGATTTTGTTGAAATAACTAATATCTGGCACATTACTCTTGATATGAAGTTTTCCTATAATCAAGTTAAATAAGATAAATAAACCTGTGAATGAAAATTTACCAAGAGCACAGTATATCAAAACGAAAGAAATATTCAATTCTATATTATATTATATTATACTTGACAATAAAATACTGTATATACTTTATGTATTCAAGATACCAAGTAATTTTATATAAACTTGGTTTTTAATCCTATTTCCCAAGTAAGCAAACAGACAAGTAAGTCACGTTTGCACCTGCACGTAGTACAAGTCTGAGGCAACTCGTGGTAGTGCCAATCTGAGGCAATACTCTATATACTGTTCCTGTTTTGCCCATAAAAAAAAAAAATTATTATTATTAACTTGAGACTCTAGAGTCAAAAGATTCATCATGAAAGGTACACACCATGACACACATCATCATCATCATCATCATGAGTATCAAGGATTTAGGACTAGTGTGGCCTGTTCCGGCCTTAGAAGTCACTATTGAATCTTTTAAGAGGATATCCTGGTTTTCTTTTTTTCTCCTGGAAACTTGGATTTTTCATCCCACATACAGACAAATTGGCCCTTCAAAACACACGCAATTTACAGACAAAAAAAATACTAGTTGTGGTGGTGGGTGGTAGATGGTGTTGATTGGTAGTAGAGGTTCGGTGTACTGATGGAGACAGTTGTAGGTGTCCTCCCACGATGAGTCTTCGGACTCCAAGGAGTCCGAAGACTCATCGTGAGAGGACATGAATAATAATAAGGCGTCATGAATAATAATAATAATAATAATGATAATGGTTTGTACTTTAAGGCTTGTTTTGGTAATCTTTATATTTTCATTCTTCGAATGTGTTCCATCCATTTATGTTTATATTTTTTAATTTTTTCTATTACTGATTCTTGGTTTAATTCTTTCATAATTTATTTGTTTCTTTTGTGATTAAATAGAGTATGCTTTGCATTTTTTCTCATAAACTTCATTTCTGCTGTTATTAATCTTCATTTGTCTTTTTGTTTTATTGTCCTGATTTCACTTCCATACAATAAGACTGGTAGGGCTAATGTATTGTATTTAATATTTTAGTCTGGTTTGTTTTTGAACTAGATTTAGTTTAAATATAGAGTTAATTACACCTGTTATTTTTAAATATTTTACAATTTTTACATTTATATCTTTATCATTTTCATATGTGATCATACATCCTAGGTAGTTAAATGAATTCACATGTTCTAAGATCTTGTTATCTATTACTATCTTAGTTCTTGCTGGATCTTGTCATTCAACACACTCTCAGGCAATGCATTCCACTTGCCACCTCCTGTTTTACTTCCCCTTTCTCCTATTCTATGAAAAATTTTTTTCTACATTAATCTACTAACAACCTATTATCCACTTATGTCTCATCATATCCACTCTCCTCCTCCTAATCACAAAACTTTGCAAGTTGCACTCCTCAGTCTATCTTCATAACCAACATTACATCCCAAAGACTAGTTACTACCTTAGTCAAGCTTCTCTGGATCCTTTTCAATGTATCATCATCATGAAAACTAGATGACCAAATCTGTGCACAATAATAATCCATATGAGGTCTGTCAAGGCCCTCTGTGTTATTGCAAAAATCCAATATGATAATTTTACAACTTGTGCGACATAATTCATTAGTACTCCCTCTATCTTCAATTTACCCACAATTATATACTTTGCATTCCACTGTTGCCTACCAAATTTCAGTACCTTATACTCTGCAACATTGAACTGATAGTTCCATTCACTTGTCTACTCATTCAATCTATTCAAGTCATCCTATAAGGCCACAACATCTGCTTGACTTCTCATTGTTCCCTTAAATTTTGCATCATCTGTAAACAGTTTCATATCTCCAGTTAAACCTGTCCCAATTTCATCAACAGACAAGTCAAACAAAAATGGTCCCAAACTCTTGTTTGGTTTATTAGGATTTACTTCTGAAGTAACTCATTCTGTGAGGCCAGCTTATTATGTCTATTAATTGTGCTTGTTTTAATAGCCAGTTCCTGCTTTGCAGGATGAAAAATCAAAATTTTCAGGAGGAAAAGTCCTGCCACCTTCATATGAGACTGGCTAGCTCACCTTCAATTGAAAAACCCTTAGAATGGTTCTTTGTGTCCTAGACAGGATTCAAACCTGGATCTTTCCAAAAAATGAGCGTCATTGAAATCACCAGAGCTATGGAGGCCCATACTCCTGTAACACACCACTGGTGACTTTCCTCTTTTGGGATACCCCCCCCCATACATAATGTGCTGATAGCCAGTCACTACTATCCAACTCAGTAATCTAATATCTAATCTCTTCTGTTCTAATCTAGCTATTAAATTGTTATGTTGCAATCTATCAAAAGACTCGGCAAAATCAAAGTATATCACTGTACAAGTAAATACATTTTCCTTGTGAAATGCATTCACACCTTGGTGCAGTACATAAGTAAATTTGTAAACTGTCACCTCGCTTTAACAAACTCATGCTGACAATCACAGAGAATATTGCTGCTATTGTATCTTAGTTCTCATCAACCTCTCCAATACCTTAATTATAACTCCAAATATACAGATTGCCCTAGAATTTGTAGCCTCAGCCTTATCTCCGCCCTTTGTGGAGTGTAATAATTTTACCTTCCCTCTGTTACTTTGGGACTTATTTGCAAGATGGTTGTTAAACAGGTACGTTAAGGATGACACTAACTCCCTGGAACATTCCCTTAAGACACATGGTGATACTGGTAGCTGGAATGTTCCCAAATGCTAAGTTGTTTGGAAAAAAAACAGGGATATTAATTAGAAATTGAATTAGAAGTGGATTATTGTGATGGTAATTAGAATTAGCTTAATTTTGTCCTTTAATATAAGTTATTTTTTTGGTAAGTTATGCAGCATGGCATATAGCACCAATGCGAAGTGAAACAATGCCACTCAAAACATAAACATCTTTGTTCAAGGAATTAAACATGAAGGACTCATGCAGTCAATGTCTGCAAAATGTATTGTTACTGAAAGTGAATGGACTTTGGTTTAAAAGGGAGAGTGGTGAGAGATTATGCCAAAAATGTTATGAAAGTGAATGTCAGAAATGCAGGTTGATTTGAAAGAGAGAGAGAGAGGGAGAGAGAAAATCAGAACATGTTACAGGGAATGTACATGGAAGGGTGTGTGTGTGTGTGTGTGTGTGATGGAGTAGCAGAAGATAGGATTGAGAGAAAAAGTCACGATCAAAAGAATAGTAGCATGAAAGATATGAAGAATGAAGAGTTGGCTGTAATAAGGGAGATGGCATGCTTATGAAGAGTTGGCTGTAATAAGGGAGATGGCATGCTTATACAGAGTCCTTCACAAGATGAAGTATGAGCTTTAGTGAATACAGAAACATCTTGCTGGCAGTTCAGTTAAGAACAGAAAGAAAGAGGGTGTAAAAAGAGAAAGGAACTCAATTAAGTGAGAAAGGAAAAGTAAGGAGCTGTGTATATGATTCTGTTATAAGAGGTGTGCTTGATGGGAGAGTGACAAAATATCGTACTTCCCAGGTGCAAAGATTAATGATGTTAGCGAGGGTATTAGAATACAGAAAGACATAGTGAGAGTTAATTGTTTTGGCAGAAATGAATGATTTAAAAAGAGACAAGTTTGTTATCAGGGAGGATATAAAAACCTTACTGAAAGTGGCAAAAGAAAAGAGAGAGAGAGAGAATCAAGATAGTGAGTCTGCTGTAATAGTATGACAGAGGTGAGTTGAGAAGGAGGGGGTCATGATAGTGAACGAATCAATGTGCAGGTTATGCAGGAGGAATGATGTGGAGTTTGTGGATGTAAGGAGTGACTTTGATAGATGAAGGGATTATACAAGTTGGATGGGTTACATTTGAATGGATTTGGTGTTCAAAGTTAGAAAAAAGTGTTGCTGAATGAAATGAGACTGGAGGTACAAAGTATAGGTAAAGATCACCTTGCCATTGCTTCTGCCTGGTATCTCCACTTCTGGACCTGGCTCCCATTGAGGAGACCTCAATAAAGGTCGAAACTAGTCTGGGTAGTGGCCCTTCCCTTAATGCATAACATTATACATATCCACAAGGAGGTGTTTTGCATTATGGAAGATACTGAGATAGGAGTGATGTTAGCTTGGTCCACCCTTGCTACAAGTTTCCCAGTGTTGTACTACTTTACCCCAGTCCTAAAGATATTTTCAGGCACAAACTTTGTTTGCTCGCACTTGGATAAAGGATTAAACTAAATTTATTACAGTCTAACCAAGTGAAAAATAAACTTTCAACATTTAATTATACTTATCTTCATCTCCCTTCTACATATTGCGCAGCATCATTCACATAAACTATAACATACACTGATGGAGTCTCATTAAATTATTCCACTATATCATTTGCAATGGTAACTCTGCTACCATAACTATTCACCAGCGTCAACCTGCCATAATTAATTTTTCTCTTGCTTGCCACATAGCAGAAAAATCATTTTGGATTACCTATGACCTGAATGGCAAATCTCCTCTCATATTCTACTTTTTCTTTTTTTACCACGCTTGTCACTTTTCTGACCAGTATTTTATATTCTTCATGCATCTGTTCACTGCAAACTGTCTTGTACTTACTTCAGAACAACTTCTTTTGTAACACTGTTTGCTTGATTTCACTATCCATCCATTCATCCATCTCACTCCCACTCCATTTATTCTGCTTAACTCTTGAATGCAGTTATGCCTTGCTTGTGTTAGATACTGCTTATCATTTCTGATGAACTGTTAACACAATTCATCAACTCTATGTATTGAAGCTAGTTGACTTTAGAACTTCTCATAATCACCCTACCTTATAGATCCACAAAGGGAGGTCATGTTTTAGTAATCTACTTATTTATTACAATAAAGTGACTGCTTCCTTGGACAAAGGAGAAGGATACACAGTAATATACGTGGATTTTGCAAAGGCTTTTGATAGAGTACCTTATGATAAGTCGACAGACAAACTACAGCAGATGGGGTTGGATATTAGATTAGTGCATTGTATTGGAGACTGGCTATCTGATAGGTATCAACAAGTTGTGAATGGGGGTGCGATATCCAGGAAAAGGAACGTCACTAGTGGAGTGCTTCAGGGGTCTGTTTTAGGGCCATTACTGTTTAACTTGTATATTAATGATATTGGCAAAGATTTGGATGGAGATATTCAGTTGTTTGCAGATGATGCAAAGTTGGGACGAACCATAAAGAGTAGTGAAGATGTTGTAGCCTTGCAAGAAGACTTGAATAAATTGAGTGATTAGGCAAGCAAATGGGGATGTGAGTTCAATGTTGCAAAATGTAAGGTTTTAAAATTTGGAAAACAAAGATGGGATGCAGAATTTATGCTTGGTGAGAATATATTGTTGGAAGTAGAGAAAATAAGAGATCTGGGGGTGATAGTGGATAAGGATCTAAAATTTAGGGGACACATAGCCAAAATTGTGAAGACAACACAAAGGCTTCTGGGAATGATGCGGAGGACACTGACGTGTAGAAGTAGGGAGATTCTTGTTCCGTTGTATAAGGCTTTGATTAGGCCACATATGGACCATTGTGCCCAGATTTGGTCACCAGGTTTTCAGAAGGATGAAGAGATGTTGGAAATCGTCCAAAGGCGAATGACTAAGGTAGTTTCTGACCTCTGGAATGTCGAGTATGAGGAAAGATTGAGAAGATGTAATTTGCAGAGTCTGGTGGACAGGAGGAAGAGGGGAGATATGATAGAGACCTATAAGTTGGTAAGGGGTTGTTATAAGATCAATGGTGGAGAAGTTCTACAGAGAATAGTGGGAGATCAGGGGAGAACCAGAGGTCATCCCTGGAAACTGTATAAAGAGGGTGTGAGTAGGGGAGTGAGAGGCAGGTTTTTTCGTGCAGAGTTGTGAATGATTGGAATGCCTTGCCTGAGAGTGTGGTGTCTTCAAGGAGTTTGGGCGTGTTTAAGACACAGTATGATGAGATGTGTGTGTGATAAAGGGACCTCCCAGATGAGTCTTTGACTCCATGAAGTCTTGGGGTAGTAATAATAATAATAACTTTTTCTTGTTTGACTTCCTTCAATACAAGTACTTCATGTTCACTTTCAGCAACAGGTAGCAGAGTTGATACCTCATTCACAACTACATCCTCTCAAGAAATCACCAAATCTAACAATGATGAACCTTGTGTTGCTTCCATCACATGCTACTTTAGATAATTATCTTGCAGAAACTCAACGAATTCATTCTCCTTGTTACTATACACTATCTCTTCTTTCCAATCCACATTCCTATAATTAAAATCTCTCATTAAGATTACCTTCCTTTTATTTATTATTATTATTATTATTATTATTATTATTATTATTATCCAAGACCTAATGGAGTCAAAGACTCATCTGGGAGGTCCTTTTATCACACACACACAGCCCATCATACCATGCCTTGAATACATTCAAACTCCTTGCTGACACCACACTCTCAGACAAGGCATTCCAATCATTTACAGCTCTGCATGAAAAAACCTGCCTCTCAATCCCCTACTCACACCCTCTTTATACAGTTTCCAGGGATGACCTCTGGTTCTCCCCCCCCCCCAATTTCCCAATATTTTCTGTAGAACTTCTCCAGCATTGATCCTATAACAACCCCCTAACTAACCTGTAGGTCTCTATCATATTTCCTCTCTTCCTCCTGTCAACCAGACTCTGCAAATTATATCTTCTCAATCTTTCCTCATACTTGACATTCTAGAGGTCAGAAACTACCTTAGTCAATCGCCTTTGGACCCTTTCCAAGATCTCTTCATCCTTCTGAAAACCAGGTGACCAAACCTGAAACAATATCCATGTGTGGCCTAATCAAAGCCTTATACAATGGAACAAGAATCTCCTTACTTCTACACTTCAGTGTTCTCCGCATCATTCCTAGAAGCCTTTGTGTTGTCTTCATAATTTTGGCTATGTGTCCCCTAAATTTCAGATCCTTATCCACTATCATCCCAGATCTCTTATTTCTTCCACCTCCAACAATATATCCTCACCAAGCATAAATTCTGTATCCCATCTTTGTTTTCCAAATTTTAAAATCTTATATTTTGCAACAGTGAACTCACATCCTCATTTCCGTGCCCAATCACTCAATTTATTGAAGTCTTCCTGTAAAGCCACAACATCTTCACTACTCCTCATGGTTCATCCCAACTTTGCATCATCTGCAAACAACTGAATATCTCCATCGAAATCCTCAGCTATATCGTTAATATAGAAGTTAAACATTAATGGCCCCAAAACAGACACCTGAGGCACTCCACTAGTGACTTTCCTTTTCCTGGATATCGCACCCCCATACACAACTTGTTGATACCTATGAGATAGCCAGTCTCCAATCCAATGCACTAATCTAATATGCCCAACTGATTTTTCTAAACACTTCACAATCAGTACTCTCCACATTCCCTAGTTTATAACAGCATCCTGTTAGATATATAATACTATTCTATTGATCTTAACTTCACACCAAACAGCATCAAAATCTTCACATGTAGTACTATTTTCCACTTCCACTCATGAGGAACACAATTCCTCTGCTACCATTAGCAATACTCCCTCCTCCTCCTCACTTCATGCTCCATATCTTTTTGCAAAATTCTATATCCTAAATTTCAAATACTGACAGTATATCATTCTCAATCAATCAAGTTTCACTTATGCCAATTATCTTTGGGCATACTGATTAAATGAATGCTACAAACTCAGCCCTTTTATTTCTGATACTCTGTACATTAGTATACAAGCATAACAATTCTCCACTATTTGAGGCCATCCCATCAACACATTAACTCTTTGCTCTCTCTCTCTGCTATAGTACATCTCTTCCTGTTTGTTCTGACCATTCCCATTTCCCTGATCCTGACTCTGATTTTCATTCATATTCTTATCATTCCTACCATTTTGCACTGCATCACTTTGCCCTGCTATTATCACTTCTTCACCTTTTTATCTATCCTCTATCTGTCCTTCCACAACCTGTTTCTCAACATCTCTCTGACTCTTAATGGTACTAATTTCACATAAATCTTGTGTACTCAGTAAACGACAGTTGCTCTAAATGACCAACACCAAACCCATTCAAATGCATTCCATCAGCTTTGAACCATTCCAACTTTCCTTTGAATTCATTCCATACATTCATAAACTGAACAATTCAGGTATCTTGTCATTCAGTATGATTGCTCTCCTTCTCAGTTCACTACTGTCATATCCGGACAACTAACTAACCACTTAACCAGTAACACTATTATCCTTTACTTCCTGCAACAATTTCTTCAAATCCCTTTCCACATTCTTTGTCTCACTATCCAAGTCATTTGTGCCTGTCACTACCACTAATTCTAATGTCTTTTCCTTCCTTCTACAAAGCATCTGATATTGGTTTTGGTTTTATTGTCATAAAACATGTCTTATGCAGCTTATTTTTTACCACATTTTAATGATTGAGTCATCACCATATAGAGCAACTGAATCATCTGTTGTCACAATTGTCACCATATCCACTGCAAAGCCCAGGGAAAAACTTGATCTCCGAGTTGAGAACTTCCATATAGCTAGTGTAAGCCTCTTTACTGCAACTGCCACCATTTTTGTAACATTTACTAGCACTTCTGCATTGATCAAAATAACAACCTGAGTGAAAAATGAAATACTGTTATGATTATTTTACTGGTGAGTGCATGGAAGCACTGTGTATTCATGTTTCATTATTTATTACAGTACAGTAGTATATACTGCAATTTTATGCTATAATCTATATATTATATTATTTCACAATGAACAAAGAGTAAAATTATATTGTTTTAATTCTAAGATCAGAAGCGTGACTAGTATGGTAAGGAAGACGAAACTGGAATATGAGAGGAGATTAGCCCTAAGATCCAAAAAAAAAATCCTAGGGAATTTTTTAGATATGTGGCCAGTAGGAGGAGAAATGACTGTGGAAGAATGATATTGTAGGATAAAAATGGGAATAGAGTGACTGATGCAGCGGACATAGTAGAATTGTTCAATGAACACTTTATTGGAGTATTTCATCCTAGAGGAGTCAGTTTTAATGCTAGAGGGATAGGGCAGGTTCAAGGTTTAGAGGTACAGGAGGAGAGTGTGTTTCAAATACTGAGTACTCTGGATGTCAGTAAAGCTGTGGGACTGGATGGTATTTCACCACGTGTTTTGAGAGAATGTGCTAGGAAACTGACAGTGCCTTTGACCTGGCTTTTCAATGAAAGTCTGGCTGCTGGAAAGGTGCCCATGGTATGGAAGGAAGGTAAGATAGTTGCACTGCATAAGGGGGGGGGTAGCAGACTGGAAGTGTCTAATTATAGATCAGTTTGTGTGTCATCAGTAGTTAGTAAGATCTTGGAGAAAGTAGTGAAGGGCCGTATACAGCATTGGGCAGATGAGGGTAATGAGGATTTGTGAAGGGGTGCTCTTGTTTTAGCAATATGCTAGCCTTTTATGATAAAGTTACAAGAACATTAGATGAGGGAAGGGCATATACTGCCATTTTCTTAGACTTAGCGAAGGCATTTGACAGGGTGCCACATGATAAGCTGATATTTAAGTTACAGCACATGGGTCTGGATGTCAGATTGGTCAACTGGATTCAGGATTGGCTGTCTGATAGGTATCAGAGAGTTGTGTATGGTGGGGCAGTTTCAAGGAAGCAGAGGGTTACAATTGGGGTCCCACAGGGCTCAGTACTGGCACCTATATTGTTTAACCTTTATATCAATGACATTGTCAGTGGATTGCAAGGGGATATTCAGTTGTTTGCAGATGATGTGAAGCTGGGAAGGATTATTAGTAATAGTGCAGATGTGGCAGC
The DNA here is from genome assembly GCF_054136105.1 of Typopeltis vanoorti. Lineage (NCBI taxonomy): Eukaryota > Metazoa > Arthropoda > Arachnida > Uropygi > Thelyphonidae > Typopeltis > Typopeltis vanoorti. The sequence goes on from NC_143549.1 coordinate 25,347,614, forward strand.
CCTGCAAGAGGATTTGAATAAGCTAGATAGATGGGCAAATGAATGGGAGTATCAGTTTAATGCAGCAAAATCTAAAGTCTTGAGGTTTGGGAAACATCGATGGGACACTGATACTCTATGGGAGGAGTTATACTGGAGGAAGTAGGGGGAGACAAGAGATCTGGGGTTGATGATTGATAGAAACATGAAATCTAGGGGACATATTGCAAAGGTGGCGAATGTAACACAGAGGATTGCTGCAATAATGAGAAGGACACTGACCTGCAGAGATAAAACACTTATCATTCCATTGTATAAGACCCTGATCAGACCACACTTGGACTATTTTTCTCAGATTTGGTCCCCAGGATTTGAAGGGGATAAATTAACTGTGGAAAGGGTACAAAGGCAGATAACAAAGATGGTTTCAGGACTGTACAATGATAGTTATGAGGATCGGCTGAGGGAATGTGGACTACAGAGTTTGGTGAATAGAAGAAGGAGAGGTGATATGATTGAGACTTTTAAACTGTTGAGAGGTGGTTACAGGATTGACACTGGGGAGTTCTTTTGCTTGGTTGAACAGCGGGAAGGAGTGATGACAAGAGGCCATCCCTGGAAGTTACGAAAGGAAACTGTGAGCAAGAGGGTGAGGAGTGGTTTCTTGGCATGGAGGGTGGTTGAACCATGGAATGCATTGCCTGATGGAGTGGTGAGAGTGAGAACGGTCAATGAGTGGTATGATAGACTTTGTGTTTCTTGGGGGGGACCTCCCCTCGATGAGTCTTGATAGACTTTGTGTTTCTTAAGAAGGACCTCCCATGATGAGTATTTTGACTCTATGGAGGCCTGAATAATAATAATAATAAGATGCACATTTTAGAATTAAATATCAGATGAATTTGCAGTCAGAAAAGTTACCAATTATCAGCATGAGAGGAGAATAGTAATTGTCAAATGGGAAGCAGGAGGAGTTACCATGGGAATTGGGGAGAGGGTACAATTATGTAATCAGGGCGGGCGGAAGCGGCATGCGGGCACCGCTACAAAGGGGGCGCCGGAGCACGGATCATAAGTTCATTTTTAAGAAACAAAACTTTTATCATAAAAACAAAAAATTCTTAGAATGATCAATATTAAAATAAATAAGGCCTGATACACCGAATAAAAATTTTTAAAAAATTGTATATTGCCAGCTGTTTACAATTTTGCAGCGAGAGCAGGCTAAATGCTTGCCTCCAGAATCTAAAGTGAAACGGTGAACGGTTTTTATGTGCAGAAACGAATTTTCATACAAAACATTTGTTGCTACGTAACCAGTCATATGGTACTGTAAAAACTCGATTGTAGCTTAAATATTCCAAAGCACATGACATTCGATTGTTTACTTAGGTTAAGTACCATGTGAATATTGTAAAAATAAACTTTGTTTGTCTCTGTATAGTTTGTTTTAGATGTTATTGTAAATAACACTATGGAAGTTAACTGTATATACTGCTTTAATAAGAATATGTTAGAGTGTTAAAAACAAAGGCAATGTTTATATTGCCGAAGCTGCATGTAATAGATCTACATGGCGGCATTAGAAAGATTGTTATTAAAATTTGTTTGTATGAGAAAGGCTTGCAGGTTCTAAGTGTAAACATTCTGCTAAGTCAGTCAGAAAGGTTCAAACAACTTTCCAATGGCCGGCAACTTACAATTAAAAGAAAGCTGAGGAGAACAAAAGGTGTGCCGAACTTGAAAGTTAAGATGAAAGAATCATACTGATTCTTTGGGGGTTGCCAAACTTCATGCAAAGTCTCAGAGGAGGTATAATAAAAAGGGACTGAAGAAAACAGAAGGGGCTGCACGGATCCAGAGATTGCTGCAGAAGTAGAGGGGGCCCGGTTCCAGAGACGTTCACAGAGAGACAGGAGAGGCTGCCCGGTTCCAGACGCTGTCAAAGAGGAGGCAGCTCGGTTCCAGACATTGCTAAAGCTGCCCGGTCCCAGACGTTGCAGAAATGTAAGTACAACTTTGCATAGACATGAGACTAGTTTAGCTCACATGAAAAATTTCTTAAAATGGAAGGAACTTGATACAAATTTATAAAACAAAACTACTATTGATTGCCAGACTCAAAGCATGTATGAAATGGAAAAGAAACATTGAACGAGTGTTTTAGAATGCTTGATTGAAATTATAAAATTCCTTGGTAGCCAAAATTTAGCTTTTCGCTGATCATCTGATAAAGGAATAATGGCAATTTTTTAAAATTAGTCGAACTGTTTGCTAAGTTTGATCCCCCGTTATAGAAAATCATGTAAAAAGGGCCCTACAAGGAAACAATAGAGTACACTATTGAGTAGAGACAATCAAAATGAAATATTGGAAACTTTAAGTAATGCATTCAGGGATACAATTTTATTATCAATTCGAAAATCTAAATATTATTCCATAATTTTAGACTGAACACCTGATGCAAGTAAAACAGAACAAATGACCATTATTATTCGCTTTGTTTCCTGTGACAATGGAATTGTCAAGATCAGGGAAAACGTTTTAGGTTTTGCAGATATATCAGATTCTACAGGATGTGGTTTATGTGCAACAATAGTGGAACAACCGGAAAAATGGAATATTCCCATTGAAGACATGTGAGGTTAAGGGTATGACAATGGGGCAAATATGAAAGGGAAAAAATGTGGGCTCCAAAATTTGCTTTTGAACAAAAATCCTCGAGTTTTATACGTGCCATGTGCTGTTCAGACTCTAAATTTAATCATTAACGATGATTAAATTTAGAGTCTGAACAGCATTCACTTTGAATTAAATCCAAAGTGAATGCAGATACAATTAGTTTCTTTGCAATTATTCAAGAAATATACAATTTCTTTTCATTCTCTTACAAACATTGGGCAATCCTTTTAAAGTTCGTAAAAAATTTAACATTGAAACAGCCATCAGAAACACGATGGGAAAGTAAAATTAATGCAATCTGCCCTCTACGATATCACTTAGGAGAAATTTACGATGCACTTTTTGAAATTTTAAATAATGAAAATTTTAATAAAGAAACTCAGCATGAAGCACAAACATTATGTGCTAAAATGAAGGACTACAAATTTATTTGTTCTCTTATAATTTCGCATGATTTACTTAACAGAATAAAGCCTCTGAATAAAATGCTTCAAGACAAAAATATGAACATTACACTTGCTTTAGAATCTATAGAAAACTTAAAAATATTCTTACAAGAGTATCGATCAGATACAAATTTTAAAGAAGTTCTAAAAACGACAAAAGAACTGAGTGAAGAGGTGGATGGAGAACAAGAATTTAAAACTGGTATGGAAGTTCGACAATGAAAGAAGATAGATACAACAATTTGACTACGAGCATCATGACGAAACGCCACAATCACCAGAAGATAAATTTAGAGTGAATGTGTTTTATACACTTCTAGACATTGCAATGTGTTTGTTAATAGAACGTTTTGAACAACTAAAAACATATTATGATAATTTCAATTTTTTGTATAGATTACTACAAATTAATAACGAAGATTTACGAAAAAACTGTGACGATTTAGAGATTCTCTTGATGGACGGCGACAATAAAGACTTAAATGCAATAGAACTACATGATGAGTTATGTACTTTTTGGGATATTTTTCGAAAGGATAATTTAAATATTCAAAACCCTTTCGATATTCTTAATTTTATTGTGTCCAATAATTTATCTTTCCCTAACTTTTCAATTGCTTTAAGAATACTATTAATCTTACCTGTTAGTGTAGCGAGTGGTGAACGTTCCTTTTCCAAGTTGAAATTGATTAAAACCTACTTAAGAACAAGTATGTCACAAAAAAGCCTTGTTAGTTTGGCGTTAATAGCTATTGAAAATGATGTATGTGTGGAATTAGATGTTAAGACCATTATTTCTAATTTGGTGAATATGAAATCAAGAACCCTAAAATTTTAATAAAAAAATTTCAAGTATATTTATGTAATTTAATTTATTTTCTGTTATTCTATAAAGATTTTATTTTTTGAATACTTATATTAATATTAATAAAATGTTCTAATTATTATTTCTGAATTCTTTTCTTATTTTCTCATCTATCTTGAGTTTCTTTTATTTTCCTAAAAGATAGTTCCACTTATAAAAATTAGTAAAAATTTTTTACAACTTACTAAGAATTTAGTAAACTGCAAGAATGTTTTAAACTTTAGTTCAAATAAATTTTAACTTTAATTAAAATTCATTTTAATTTTGTTAGCCATTCGGGTCAGTGACAAGGCTATAATCCCTGTATCATTATATTCGATGATTAAAGTGAAGTGGCTTTATCAAAATTTGCTTTAACTTTTGATAATATCTTTTGAGAATTTTTTCAATATTCGGGTTTTTTTTAATGATTATCCTGCCTAGTCAACACCCCTGGTTCATTACATTTAGCCAACCAACGTGTGGCTGTTCTGTCAAAATTTATTTAAGAAATTTCAAATTATTTAAATTTTTCTTATCGTAAAAGAACCACACACGCCTGTATCGTTACAGGGGCGCTTAGATAGACATTGCATGCAGGCGGCAAAGACCCTAGCGCCGGCTCTGTATGTAATGGCTGTTATAATCAGCACATGTGTATCTTGGCCAACCTGGTCAGGTTGGCCAAGTGGTTAGCATATATGCTCTCCAGCCAATAGACTGCGGGTTCACCATGGGCATGGATCTTTGTGATTGTCTGTGAAAACACTAGTAGTGATGGTTGGTGGTAGATGTCATTGGTGTAGATGATGAAGGTAGTTGCGGTTGGTGGAGTGGTGGAAATGGAGAGTTGTAAAGTAGATGCCCTCCCTCGATGAATCCTTGAACTCCCTGGAGGTGTTGTGTAATAATAATAATGTGTATGCTTGTTTATATCTATAAATTAAAGATGCCAAGGAATTATATTATTGGTTTAGTCCTTTATCCAAGTGTAAGCAAACAAAGTTTGTGTGTGAAATATTTTCACAACTGGACTACTTGTATATAGGACCAATGACTTCACATCAATTACCTTAGCATAAAGCATGCCCTTATACATGATGTATATAATGCAATGCATTATGGGAAGGGCGACTATCCAGACTGGTTTCAACCTTTATTGAGGTCCCATCAGTGGAGATATTTCATGTGCAAACTTTGTTTGCTTACACTTGGATAAAGGATTAAGCCAAGAATATAATTTGTGAGCATCTTTTTCTATATTGCAATATGATGTTGCTATCATGACTAATGGTATCTATTCATCCAAATGAATAGATACCATTAGTCATAAGTAGTAAAAGTTTTTACCAAAACTTTTACTACTTATGGTCTTCTTAACAATGCTATCATTTTCCATATGAAAAACATGCCCTGCTAACTGCAACATTTTGAACTTGATTTAACTAGATATTATAGGTTCTTTAAAGAATTAATTATATCAACTCTTTAAAGAACCTATCATTAACTGAACCATTCTATAGTCACCATTATATATTAAAATGGTATTGAACTAAGAAATAAACTTTAACAAATGATAAATGGGAGGAATTGGAAAAATGTGTTTGAAAGTTCAGCTATGGTATGCAAATGTGATAAAGATACAAATGTCTTCAAACATGGTTATGTATGTGGCAAGGGACAGAAAAATATGCTTTGGGTTCGGACCTTTTAAGTATGTTTGGGAAGGGAAAAGAGAAAATTCTAGAACAAGACCAAATAGACTGCATATCTAATTATAAGAATAGGCTAGGTGGTAATTTATTATGTCTATACACAAATGCCAGAGCATCATAAACAAAGGAGTTGAGTTCGTTGCTTTATTGAATACAATGTGGCCTAAGATTGTTGGCATTAGTGAAACCTGGCTATCAGAATCAGATATGCAAGTGGGATCGAGTCCAGTTGGAGTAGAAATACAAGGAAACAATGATGGTAATAATGTCCCATGTAGTAGCGAGTTTAAGTTTATCTAGTGTGAAGTGGAGGTTAACAGAATGAAATATATGGTGGGGTGTGGAAAGGATGCAAAGAAGAGTTGGAAAGATTATATCTGGGTTATGGGATTTTGATTATGAGGACAGATTGTGAGTATGTGGAGTGCAGACTCTTAACAGGAGAAAAAGGGATGATATGATAGAGGTCTATAAACTTTTGAATGGGTGTTATAGGATATCATCTGATGAAATTTTTCATTATCCGGAAGGTGAGGAAAGAATACGGGAGCATCCATGGAAGTTAAGTTTGTTCACAGTCAAGAAAGTGGTAAGAGCTAAGTATTTCTCCCAGAAAGCAGTGAATGAGCGAGTGGAATAGTTTACCTTTAAGGATAGTGAGTGCATATAATGTGAATGAATTTAAAGGAAGGTATGACAGCTGGTTTGGGTGATTTATAGCCTCCTTTGATGAGTCTTTGACTCCCAGGAGGTCTCAGATAATAATAATAATAATAATAATAATAATAACAATCATAATTTTAAAAATGCAGGTTTGGAAATAAGAAGTAAATAATTACTTACCAGAGACTTTGCCTCAGATAATGTCCTTACTACCCATGACACACCATATGCCTTTTGGTTTGTTGCCATTTCTCTACCCTGAAAAATTGTAAATATTATTATTATTATTATTAACATCTTAACTCCATGGAGTCAGAGACATCATGAAGCTACACACTATCACACATAATGCTCATCCAGCCATGCCTTAAACTGATTCAATGTGCCTACATTCATAATACACTCAGGCAATGCATTCTACTCACCAACCATGCAAAGAACCTGCTCTTTGCTCCTCTGCTCCACACCGTTCTTATACTGTTTCCATGGCTGGCCTCTTGTTGTACACCCCTCTCCCGTTCTGTGAAAAAATCTTTATATCAACCTGATAACAATCCCTGACTAGCTTATATGTCTGAATCATATCCCCATCCCCCTTCTCCTATTCACGAGGCTTTGCAATTTACATTCTCTCAATCTGTCCTCATACTCTACATTTCAAACACCACTGACTACTTTTGTGAACCTTCTCTGGATCCTTTCTAACACATCCTCATCACCATGAAAACCCGGCGACCAAATCTATGCACAATAATCTATATGAGGCCTGATCAAGGCCTTATACAATAGCATCATAACCTCTTTGTTTCTGCATGTCAAGGTTCTCCACATCATTGCCATTATCCGATGTGACATCTTCACAACTTGTGCAATGTGGCCCTGAATTTCAGGTCCTTATCCACCTTGCTCCCAGATCTCTCATGTCCTCTACCTGCTTTAAAGTTTCCCCACCAAGCATATACTTTGCATCCCATTGCTGCTTACCAAATTTGAAAACCTTTAATTTTGCAACATAATTCCCATGCTATCATCAGCAGTACTCCTCCTCCCTTCTTGTCCTCACAAAAAATACTGCATCCTTCCATTTCTATTCCCATTTCCCATTAGTTTATTTGCCCCCAATGATTTTGGAGCGAATAAACTCAATCAGTGAAACCATTTCATCTCCCTTATTTCTCATTGTAAACAAACGCAGCAGTTTATTTTTAGGTCTATAGCTAGTCCTATCCAAGCCACTTGTTGGTTGTGATTTCCTCACCACAATTGCCCAATCACCTTTATCACCACTTACCATATATATATCCATGCAGTCTCAACTTACCCACCCACATTGCAATATACTCCATCTCTATACACAGTCACCACTACTTTCAACACCCACTCTCCACACTATGTCTCCTTGTCCATGGGGCTTCCCCCATTTCCCTGTTCCTTTTCCATTCCCTTTCTCTCTTCATCTCTCACGCTACTACTGTTTCCACATATTCCAGGTATTTTAAATCTAAAAGGATGCAAGTGAAGAATTTTCAAATCCAAAAAGTACAAAAATTATCTACAGACGTTTGTAAAAGAGTGTGGTTGTTGTTGTTGTTGTTGGGAATAAATTATCTGAGAATTTTGTGCTTAAAAGAAGCCTTTAAAAATTTTAATTATGAAATTATACTCAGCTAATGCGTGGCTAAGCATACTAAACTTATCTTACAATAAATCATCCTGATACTGCATTTTGTCTTTAGTAAACTAAGCACGAAAATAGATTCACAAATGAATGAAAACCTATATTTTATTTTTATTATCCAAGACAATTTATTAGTATATTAATATTATTATTATTGTACAGGCACCTCCATGGAGTTCAAAGACTCATTGCAGGAGACCCAAATCCATGCAACCTATCATATTGAAACCATTAACATACAAAGCACTCACAACTTACTCTTGCAACCCACTCCACTCATTCACAGCTCTCCAAGCAAAAAAAATCTAGTCCCCAAACCCCTACTACCCACACCTTTATTCAACTTCTGTCATATATATATTAAAGTAGCAGTAACCTCACAATGATGATATACCCTTGCAAAGTGGTCACTCAGTAACTTGACTATTTTATCTGCTTCTGTCACCTTGTGACAATCATCACTCATTAAGGTTAATATTCCAGTCATTATTTCTCTTACTTGTCACATAATGAAAAAACTCTTTAGGATTTCCTTTGGCCCGCTCGACTAGATTCTTCTCATAATGTGATTTTTCCTTCCTTGCTGTGCTGGTCACCTTTCTTACCTGAGCATTGTACTGTTCATGAGTTTGCTAGTCACCTTTCTCTTTATATACTCTTCACAGCAGTTTCTTCTTCTACAGCTTGTGCTTAACGATATTAGTCATCCATCTGACTCCTACCTGATTAACCCTTCTTATCTTAGGTATACAATTTAATATTGTTTCCTCCAGATGACCCTTAACTATCTCCCATCCTTACTTACTCTGCAGTATTTTATGCCATGGCACAGATTTAAGCTTCTTCCTAAGCTTGTCATAATCATCTGCCTTGTAGTTCCACGGTAAAGATTGATAGAAAACTGAAATTCAGGGAGCATATTGCAAACGTGGTGAAGGTAACCCAGAGGATTGCTGCAATACTGAGAAGGATGCTGACCTGCAGAGATAAAAAAGTTATCATTCCATTGTATAAGACTCTGATCAGACCACACTTAGACTATTATTCTCAAATTTAGTCCCTATCGTTTGAAGGGGATAAATTAACTGTGGAAAGGGTACAGAGGCAGATAACAAAGATGGTTTCAGGACTGTACAATGTTAGTTATGAGGATTGGCTGAGGGAATATGGACTGCAGAATTTGGTAGATAGAAGAAGGAGAGGTGATATGATCGAGACTTTTAAACTGTTGAGAGGTAGTTACAGGGTTGACACTGGGGAGTTCTTTCACTTGGTGGAACAGTGGGAAGGAGCGATAACAAGGGGCCATCCCTGGAAGTTACAAAAGGAAGCTGTGAGCAAGAGGGTGAGGAGTGGTTTCTTTGTAGGGAGGATGGTTGAATCATGGAATGCATTACCTGATAGAGTGGTGAAAGCAAGAATGGTCAATAAGCTCAAGGAGTGGTATGATAGACTTTGTGTTTCCTAGGAAGGTCTTTCCACGATGAGTCTCTTGACTCCATGGTGGCCTGAATAATAATAATATTCCTCATGTTGTACAATATCCCAAGTCAAGACCACATGGTCACTTTCACCAATCGCAGGCAATGTGACCACCTTGGTTATGGATAGCTCTTCTGATCCTATGACCAGGTCAAATACTCTCATATTCCTAGTGCCCTTCCTCATATGCTGCCTCAAGAAACTATCTGTCAGTAGGTGTATAAATATAAATACATTTCCTTCCTGCCATATGATCTTTCTCCCCATCATCCTGTTTTCTCTATCTTCCTTGAAAATACTTTACTCTTCACATTCTATCCATGTAAGTACATCGTCTACTGTTATCTAAGTCTCACTAATGGCTATAACTTTTGGTGAGGTTACACTAACCAATGCCAAAACTCCTTCCGCTTGTTTCTACTAATATTATTATTATTACTCCAAGATCTCATGGAGTCAAAGACTCATCTGGGAGGTCCTTTTATCAGACACCCACAGCTCATTAAACATGTCTTAAACACACCCAAACACCTTGCAGACACCACACTCTCAGGCAAGGCATTCCAATCATTCACACCTCTGCACAAAAAAAACCTGTTTCTCACACCCTCTTTATACAGTTTCCAGGGATGACCTCTGGTTCTCCCCTGATCTTCCACTATTCTCTGTAGAACTTCTCCACCATTGATCTTATAACAACCCCTTACCAACTTGCAGGTCTCTATCATATTTCCCCTCTTCCTCCTGTCCACCAGACTCTGCAAATTACATCTTCTCAATCTTTCCTCATACTCGACATTCCAGAGGTCAGAAACTACCTTTGGACCCTTTCCAACATCCCTTCATCCTTCTGAAAACCAGGTGACCAAATCTGGAACACAATAGTCATTATGTGGCCTAATCAAAGCATTACAGGAGTGGAAGGAGGGTAAGATCGGAACAAGAATCTCCCTACTTCTACACGTCAGTGTCCTCTGCATCATTCCCAGAAGCCTTTGTGTTGTCTTCACAAGTTTGGCGATGTGTCCCCTAAATTTTAGATCCTTATCCACTATCACCCCCAGATCAATTATTTCCTCTACCTCCAACAGTATATTCTCACCAAGCATAAATTCTGCATCCCATCTTTGTTTTCCAAATTTTAAAACCTTACATTTTGCAACATTGAACTCACATCCCCATTTCCGTGCACAATCACTCGATTTATTCAAGTCTTCTTGCAAGGCCACAACATCTTCACTACTCTTTATGGTTTGTCCCAACTTTGCATCATCTGCAAACAACTGAATATCTCCATCCAAATCTTTGCCAATATCATTAATATACAAGTTAAATAGTAATGGCCCTAAAACAGACACCTGAGGCACTCCACTAGTGACTTTCCTTTTCCTGGATATCGCATCCCCCATACACAACTTGTTCATACCTATCAGATAGCCAGTCTCCAATCCAATGCACTAATCTAATATCCATTGCTCTAATCTGACTGTCAACATATCATGAGGTACTCTATCAAAAGCCTTTGCAAAATCCAAGTATATTACTGTGTATCCTTCTCCTCTGTCCAAGCAAGCAGTCACTTTATTGTAATAAGTAAGTAGATTACTAAAACATGACCTCCCTTTAGCAAATCCATGCTGTCCATCAAAGATTATACCATTGTTGTCAACCCAACTCTGAATTCCTCACAAGCTTCTCCAACAACTTAACCACAACACCTGACACACAGATAGGCCTATAGTTTGATGCTTGAGTTCGATCACCTCTTTTGTGAAGTGGCACAATCTTACCCTCCTTCCACTCCTTAGGAACTTGACTGAGTGCAAGATTCGTATTAAAAAAATATGTCAAGGCAGGTGTCAACTCCCTGGCACATTCCTTCAGAATACGTAGTGATATATTATCAAGTCCCATAGCCTTATTAACATCTAGTTTACTCAATTCCCCAAACACCTCTTGTTCACTTACAGTCAATCTCTCCTCCCCATCATCAACTGCTTTCAATCTCTCCATGATGTCACATTCACAAGACTGAAAAATCTTTATGAACTTCTCATTAAGTATCTCCACCACACATTCCACAACAGCTGTCTTTATACCATTTTCTCCAATCAATGTCATCCTTCCATAATCATTCTTTCTTTTGCTGGCTACTATTGAAAGAACTCCTTAGGATTCTTTTCGGCTTCATTAGCTAACTGCTGTTCATACCTCTCTTTAACTCACCAACTGAGTCACCCTCCTTGCCTGATCTTTGTAGACCTCGTGGAATTGGTTATTTCCACTTCTCTTATGGTGCCTCCACAATACCCTTTTTCTCTGTATCGTATGCTGAATCTCTTTATTCATCCATCTCACACCTGCCTTATTTAACTATCTCACCCTTGAAACACATTTAGACATTGCATCTACTAGATAGTTTTTGAAAATCTCCTAAGCTGCATTGATCTCTTTTCCATCTAACTCCTCATTCCATGCTACCTGCAAGCTAATGCCAGATTACCCTATTCAATATGCTTGCTTGAGAGACTAGATTCTGCACTTGGTCATTCTCACACTCACTTGCCTCATGGGTGCCTTCACACAAACCTCACCTGCTTCCACCCTAGTTGCTTAAGATTTCCTGAATTTGTGCTTCAGCATGCTCAGTGAAAAATCAACATTGTACAAATTTTTTTATTTCTTTAAAGAAAGACCACAGATCCACAATATCATAGCATGGTAAGAGACTTACAATCTTCACCTTCTCACTCTTCAGTTTTGTCTCTTCTAATAACTCCTTTACATCCTCCCTTAAAGAATACTTCTCGCCTCTCAAATGATTTGTGCCAACCAAGATAATCAGTTTCTTCGACTTACCTTTTTGCATCTGGATGGCATGACTAATATCTTTAATTTTTACATGAGGGAAACACGATTTCGTCACACTTTCATTAAGTACTTCCCTGATCATTGAGTCTCCGTAAATAATTTTCTTCTTAACTTATTTTTTCTCTTTTGTTTGTTTGTCTTTATTATTACTTCAGACTGCTTCTTTCTCTCTGTTAAGCTCTTGCTGCTTCTGCAATTTTTCAATTCTGCACTTTTTCCTGTGATGGATAACATAAAATCATGCTATTTCTTTATTAATGTCATTTTATTGTCCTCTATTTAACTGGCTGCCCATTCAACAATAATATCATTTTCCATCTTACCATCGGTACTGTCCACTCTACTAACATTTGCTGTGTTCTCATCATTTAATAGGTACTCACTTTTGAAACATTTAATACACACACATACACTCTCTCTCTCTCTCTCTCTCTCCAGTTTTAATTTCTTTCCACATATCCTTTAATTTTCTCAATGAATACATTTCACACACACACACTGCACTGAACAAAATCCAGGATCAAATCACCTGACAACGTGGTCTTTGTCGCCATTGTTCTACCATACCGACAAATCATATTAAAACAAAAAAAAATAAAAATAAAATAAAATAAAAAATACAAGTTTTACTTACCAACTAAATAGTTCTGTCAATCACACGTGCCCATTTAAAACAAAAACTACAATACATCAACTCCACACACACAATATTCCACCTAACTGCGATCGATTTATTGTGAGATGCATCATAAGAGGTCCACTTTAGGAGCCACAACACAATAACACTCCTTGAACTCATCCACTACCCACACTCTTACCATCCTCTCAGGTATGCATGGAGAGAGGTGGATGCATCATCCACAACTCTCCATGAAAACGCTACTTCTCACTTCAACTAATTTTTGCCCAACCAGGAATATCTCCTTTATCCTTGTTTTATCCAATGAAAAATCCCTTCAGTTTCCATCTGGTAAATAATATTTCAAAAACATATCTATCAATCATACTATCAATCATATCAATCACACAAAACTATAAAAATTACATGCCCTCAGTTACTCTCTGAAGTTTCTTCATATCCAGGAAACCATATATCAGTAGTCCAGATGTTGTTTGATTATGTCTTTATGATTGTGATTCTCTCAGCTGTCTTTGTCATCTTCATGAACTTCAAATGTCTATCCACCATTAACTCAAGATCTCTTACTTCCTAAAGTTTAGTTCCACCAAATGAATATTCTGTCTTCTGTCTTCCAAAGTGCAAAATTGTATTAGTGGAATCAATGGAAATTTTCACTCAACTGTCCAAATTTCCAGACACTTCAAATCCCCTTGAAGGGCTCCTACATCAGCACTCTTACCCTATAACTACAGTGACCATATTTTTTTGGGGAAAATAAAGAACAAATCAGAAATTGTTCTATAATAAAAAAAAGCAGGTTGTGTTTATTTGTTTCACTAAAACTAAAAGTTTTATAACATTTATTATAAAATATAAACATATACATATACATTTTAAACAATCATATTATTACTTAAAAAAAATTAATTTTGATACTTTTCACAAGAATGAACTTTTTTTTTTAATAAATCAGGTTTGTGTTTTAAAAATTCATAAAACTGTATACAATCATGTCCAAGTTCCATTTAGTATAAATGCATGCTTTCAATGTTTCGATTTTTAATTGGGTTTTTCACTGGTTCACATATTGTTCACTAATGAAAATACTCATTCAGCGGGGGCATTAGATCCAGGAAGACATAAGAAAAACTTCAAGATGTCCACTCACTCCTAAAGCGGCTTCTACACTACACACACACAGTCAAGTATACCACATGTACACACGCACATGAACGACGCAGCCATATATGCCACACCGCTAGCAAGTGCCGGTGAAATGACAGTTTCATGTTTCTATGGGCTGTGTGCTGTGCCCCAATATTCAATTTACTATTTCAATTCACAAAATAAAGGATAAAATGGTCAGTTTAGAAGAAAAATAAATCTAAAGGACAGAGCAGTGAAATAAAGGACTGTCCTCTTAAATAAAGGATGTATGGTCACCGTATCTATAATTCTCCTCAGCTTAAAACATCAACAAACAACTGAATCTTAGACTGCATTCTATTGACATTGAGATTGAATAATAATGGCCCCAGTACTGAGCTCTGTAGCATCTCTTGTTAACCTTGCTCTCCTTGATACTGCAACTGCAGACTCTGATATCTCAGACAGCAAACCTAGTATCTAAACAACCCACTCAATGCAACCTGAATATCAATTTTCATGCAACAATCTGTAGAAAGAATATTTTTTTTAATGACAGTATACACATTCCCTTGTCAACTACTATTTTTAGGCTATTATAAAATGTGACCAGATTACTGAAAGGGCATCCTTCACAAAACCCATGCCGACCTCCAAAAATAATGTCACCATCAGCTGTTCATCTGTAAAGTAGCCCTTACTAATTTTTCTAAATAGCTTAACATCCACAGAAGAAATACTAGTAAAACTACTTTGTATTTCTTCTGCAGATGTTAATCTTTTGATGTTGCCATTTACTACCATGAGTGGTGGTAATTTGACAGGTTATGAGTGGCTGATCCTCCTTCACACTGCAAGAACTTAGGTATAATTTGAATACTGTTTCATTCCTCTCACTCTCAACACACCCACCCAACCACTTGGAATATAACCTGTTTCACCATAATAAAATGCCCTAATATATAGATCACCAGTCTTCCCTGTGTGAGACTACTACCTTGCTTACTGGAGGTATGAAGTGGCTTGAAAAAAGTTCCATGTTTGGCTTTAGAGCAAAGTTTCTGGATATTTAACTTAGCCTTTT
Source organism: Typopeltis vanoorti (assembly GCF_054136105.1). NCBI lineage: Eukaryota > Metazoa > Arthropoda > Arachnida > Uropygi > Thelyphonidae > Typopeltis > Typopeltis vanoorti. The sequence goes on from NC_143549.1 coordinate 25,362,826, forward strand.
CACTCACAGAACTAATACTAATGTACTACAGACTTCTAATCCAATGAATCTGCATTAAAAAAAAAAAAAGATTTATATTAAAAAAATCGAATCTACCCAAACACATCTATTAGCTGGTTCCCATATGATATTTACCTCTTCTCCTTCAAATTCTTCAGTCAGGATACTTCCTCAAGCTGGCTTTTAAGTCTGCTGTAATCACATGCCTTTAATTCTAAATAAACTCTTTTCTTCTCAAGACTGGTCCATGTTGATTTATTCCATGCAGTTGTCAAACGCAATGATCAAACCCAAAATTCTTGATTTCCTTGTTTTCCTCTATCACATACTGCCTAAGATAACTATCCTTCAAAAACTCCAGAAATAAGTTCCTTTATCCTTTATTACCATATGTGTTATAAAATTTTTACTACAGTATTATCATTATTCAAGAATCTTCATGGAGCCCAAGGATTCATTGCAGGATACTCCTCTATTCAACAACACTCATCATATCTCTACTTAAACTAACCCACTGATGATGCATTACCCTTTCCTGAGACAATCCATTTATTTTTAATCCATTTGTTAAGCTCATTCACTGTTTGTGCTCTCACTACCCAAGTGTTGGACCATGTAATGCAGGCAATGCATTACATGGTCCAACCACCCTTCGTGCAAAAAAAAAAGCTCCTTCTCATAATTTCCATTTGCGACTTCCAGTAATGGTTCCTTGTCCTGGCTCCCCCTCCCTTGTTCTGTCATATAAAAGAGCTTCCCCCTCAGTGTCAACCCTGTAACTTCTTCTCAACAGTTTACATGTCTCAATCATGTCACCTCTTCTTCATCGCTACCAAACTCTTTAGTCAGAATGCTCTCAGTCTATCCTCATAGCTAACCTTGATATCATTTTTGTTATCTGTATTTGCACTCCCTCCAAGATTAATTTATTCTTCAAATCTTTCTGACCAAATATGAGCATAATAATCCAGACATAGTCTGATCAGGGGGTTTATACAATGGAATCACCACTCTTCTATCTCTGCTAGCCAGCATCCTTCTGAGTATTGCAAGAATTCTCTGGTTACTGTCACCACTTTTGCAATATGTTCCCTAAACTTCAAGTTTCTATTCGATCATCAACCCAAGGTCCCTTGCTTTCTCCACTTCCTCGAGTACAGTTCTTATAACAGAGTATACTACATCCAATTTCCAATCAATGAATCTCAAACTTCAGTTGTATTTAATTGTATTGAACTGAAACACCCATCTGTTCAACTTATTCAAACCTTATTAAATGGATAAGAATCCTATTTTTTTATATAGCCAGTAAGTGAAACTCAAGATCGAGAACTCCGATCTAAGAGTTTCAATGCCGAAAAACTATCGGCGAAGGCAATTCAAAGCAAAGGTGGAGCAAGCTCCCTCACTATTCTTGATATTCTCTCATAATGTAAAACACAGCTCCTAGGAGATGTATTATTGTTTTACATTATGAGGAGAGGTCACTACCCAGACCGGTTTCAACCTTTTTTGAAACTCATTATCGGAGTTCTCGATCTTGAGTTTCACTTACTGGCTATATAAAAAAATAGGATTCTTATCCATTTAATAACTATTAAATTGCCAGAAAATTAGCCTTTTGGCTTTTAATTTTAATTATTCAAACCTTCTAAAGGGGGTACTACATCAGCAATGAAATAACCCTTCCCAGCTTCACATCATCTGCAAACAACTGAATGCCTCCCTTCCACAATCCACTGACAATATCATTGATCATTGCTGTCATCATCATCATCAGTTATTTTTAATCCACTGCTGGATGAAGGACTTTGCAAGACTGTCTGTCAATGACATTTCTTCCCAATCTCATGATTTCATCAATCCATTGCAATTTTAGACTGCACTGTGATTATTTTTCCTCTCTTAGAAACCAATCAGTGTTTCTTTTGTCCATCATTGGTCTTTTCTTAGGGCAATATGTCCAGCCATTTGCCACTTCAGATGTTTCATTCTTTCTATAATGTCAGAGACTTTGGTCTGAGCTCTTATCCAAGTATTCCTATTGCAATCTAGTCTTGTGATGCAAAGCTATATCTTTCCAGACTTAATTGCGTTGTTCTACAAATTTCTATTTTTTTCTATTAAAATTCAGCTTTTGAGTTTCTTTTGCATTTAATGTCCATGTTTCACAACCATATGTTAATATGGGGGGAAATCTTTGCTTTTCAGGCATAGTGGTATAGGAAATTTCCAAATGCTTTCCACCAAACACTGTTCACCTTTTGACTTCTTCCATAGTTGAACAACTGATATCCATTGTCCTAAGTACATGCAATGATCCACTTGTTCAAGCTCATTTTCATTGATTTTTGTTATTTCTGATTGTAGATAGCTATTGAATGTAACTTAGTCTGCTTTAGGTTTATCTTTAAGCCAGTTGTTTTTCTAGCAATTTGAATTTCACAGATATGAGTCTGTAATTCATATGGACTTTAGGCAAAGATAAATTATTATTATTATCATTATTATTATTGTTCCGGGCAACTCCAAGGAGTCGATAGACTCATCGAGGGAGGCCCTAACATCATGTCAAGAACAACTATTAGACATTCACACAGTATCTATCATACCTTGCCTTGAACTCATTCACGGTCGTAGCACCCACAACAGACTCTGGAAGCTTATTCCACTCATTCACCACTCTCCAAGTAAAAAACCTAGCTCTAACACCCTTGTCAACCACGCTCTTGCCCAGCTTCCATTCATGGCCCCTAGTCCTCCCACCACCAGTCATATTTTCAAAAATATCTTCTGGATCAATCTTATAGAAACCCTTCAGTAATTTGAATGTCTCAATCATATCACCCCTCCTTCGCCTATCGACCAATTTCTGCAACCCACAAATCTTCAACCTATTCTCATAAGGTTCATTCCACAGACCTGCTATCATCTTGGTCACTTGTCTCTGGATCCTCTATACTTCCTCCCCATCACGAAGAAACCCTGGTGCCCATAACTGGGCACAGTAGCCCAGATGGGGTCTTATCAAGGCTTGATACAGAGGAACAACAACTTCTTTGTCTCTGCATGCTAAAGTATTTTTCAGAAGCCAAGTGATTTGATGAGCTGATTTAGCCACTTTTGCAATGTGCCCCCTAAACTTCAATTCCCTATCCACCAACACTCCCAAATCCCTGGCCTCATCAATCTCCTGGAGTACGGTTCCACCAATGCAATATACTGCTGCTATTCTTTTCACCCCAAAGTGCATAACCTTACACTTTGCCACATTAAATTGACATCCATTTTTCCTAGCCCAGTCCTCCAAACTATCGAAATCATCCTGTAAAATTTTGACATCCTGTGCACTCATAATTGCTGTACCCAACTTTGCATCATCAGCAAACAAGTGAACACTTCCTCTCAAATCCTTTCCTATATCATTGATGAACAAATTGAAAAGCAGTGGTTCAAGAACAGAGCCCTGTGGCACTCCACTATTCACAAGCCGTCTTTTAGACTCCACTCCTGAATAAACCACTCTCTGGTATCTCTCCTTCAACCACCCTCCTATCCATCTCACCAACCCTATATCTATCCCCATCTGCTCCAGTTTACTGATTAGGGTTCTATGTGGTATCCTGTCAAAAGCTTTGGCAAGGTCCAGTAGTATCACTGTAAACCCACTACCCCTATCCAGTTCAGCCGTCACTGTGTTATAAAACGTGAGCAAGTTACCGAGGCATGATCTACCCTTCACAAAACCATGTTGTCCCCCATACAATATCCCATTTTCATCTATCCAATCCTGTATTCTTTTCTTGACTAATTTCTCTAAGACCTTGACAATGATTCCTGATATGCTAATTGGTCGGTAATTTACAACAGCAGCCTTGGAACCACCTTTATGCAGTGGAACTATTTTCCCCTCTTTCCACCCCCTAGGGACTAACCCAGACCCGAGACTCAAATTAAACAAAATGGTCAAGGGTACTGACAATTCTTTAGCTGCTTCTCGTACGACATGAGCTGGTATACCATCCAATCCCACGGATGTATTGACATTGAGGTTATGCAATAGACTACTCACCTCCACTTCATTCACCACAATTCCCGTATAATCTACTGGTTTATTCGTTTCTGCAATGTCACCACCTGGTTGATATATACTTGCAAAGTGCTCACTCAGTAACTCAACTATATCAACTGATTCAGTTATCTCCCTACGATCAGCATTCTTTAAAATCATTCTGCCATGTACATTTTTCCTTTTACTTGCTACATATCTAAAAAACTGTTTAGGATTCTCTTTAGCCTGCATGGCCAATGTTCTTTCGTAATCCTGTTTTGCTTTTCTTACCACACTCATTACCCTTCTGGCCTGTGCTTTATACCGTTCGTGTGCCTGCCGGTCACCTTTCTCCTTAAATTCCCTCCATAGTTGTTTCTTTTTTTGCAGCTCAAGCTTAATGGTGTTATTCATCCATTTAACCCCTAGTTGATTTATTATTCGGACTCTAGGTATACAGTCAGCCATTGCTTCATGCAAACACTTCTTAACTACCTCCCATGCATTATTGACTTCTAGTCCTTGCAGTTGTACATGCCATGGCACTGAACCAATCAAACTCCTAAGCTTGTCATACTTTCCAGCCCGATAATTCCACATGTACCCTGTCTTAATTGAAAATTCTACACCTTTAGCCACCTCCCAAGTCAAGACCCTATGATCACTCTCACCAATTGGTGGCAATGTGGTAATATTTGTTACAGCCAAATCCTCAGATGTAATTACTAGATCAAGCACTCTCTGACCCCTAGTATTTTCCATTACATGCTGTCGCAGATAGTTATCCCTTAATAACCGCATAAAATCCAATTCCTTCCTCCCGTGTGTCCTCTCCTCACTCCAATCAATGCGACCATAGTTGAAATCTTCCATAATAATCACCCTCCTTCCACTCATTTCTTCTATTTGCTTGTGCATACTGTCACCACCATCTTTTCCATCACCTGGTCTATAGCAGCACCCAATTGTATATTTAGTTCTGCTAGCCACAATCTCACACCAAATGGCCTCAAATGTGCTCTTTTCTCTATCCTGCAATTCAACTTCTATTCTCCTTGGCTGCAGCTCATCAGCTATCATCAACAATACTCCTCCCCCCATTTTATTCTCCCTGTTATTCCTGAACACACTATACCCATCACATTCAATCCCACTAGCTATATCATCTACAGTCAGCCATGTTTCACTAATACCAATAACCTGTGGTCTGGAAGTGCCAACCATGGCCAAAAACTCTTCCTTCTTGTTCCTAATACTCCTAGCATTAGTGTACATGAATTTAAGACCCCCATTACCCCCAACCCTACCTTATATTAACTTATATTAACTTATATTAGCTATAAATATGCCATAATATGAATAGGAAGAACAGTAAAAATATTTTTTTTTTTTGGAAAATATAATTATAAAATAGTGGATAGGAGGTAAAGGGGAAATATAATAAAGACCTCCAAGTTGGTTAAGGGATTTTATCAGATTAATATAGAGGAAATAAAAAGAGTGGATATTAAGATGGGAAGAAAGAGAGGACAACCCTGGAAGTTGTATAAAGATGTGGTGAAGAAGGGTGTGAGGAGTAGATTTTTTACATGGAGAGTTGTTAGTGAGTGGAATGCATTGCCTGAGTGAGTGCAAATAACTTCAAAGTTCATTATGAGAGACATGTTACTGGTTGAGTGGATCTCCCATGATGAATCTGTTGACTCCATGGAGATTACCAAATAATAATAATAATAATAATAATAATTTGATGGATTAATTTTTGTTACTAAAATGGCCCTTTATGTTGCCATATTATTTTTTGATTTCTTAAAGTAAAAAAAAAAAAATTGTTAAGAAAGCTATTTTTTTTGGATATGAAGACTTTTGACCAATAAGTATGATTATTGATTAAAATAAACTGGGTTTTATTTGGTTGTAAATATATAAATATAATGAAACCAACTAGTTTTCAAAGCCAAAAAAAAAACCCAAAGCCATTGATACTTATTGCTTCTTCTGAGTTAAAACTATGTATAAATAAAGTTGTTTTTTATTAAATAAAGAAAAAAATATTTTGATTTTGTTGTCTTCATCTACTCACTAAGTGAGTAGATGAGTATATTTATAGAATCCAGGTTATGAGAATAGATTGTGTAATCTGTTTGGTATTTGGTAGATAGAAAATAAAGGGGAGCAATGATATAATAGACATTTAAGGTGTTGAGATGTATATGTAACAGATGCATCAAGAGGATATTTTTAGGGAAGAAGAAAAAAAGAAGCCTTCCCAAGAGTTTGTGGGAAATGAGTCCCCCCCCCACAGAGAGTGATGTAAGGATGAGGGTTTGAATCCCGCTGTGGCCATGGATGTTTCTGTTTGTCTGTGAAAATACTACTGGTGGTGGCGGGCAGTAGATGGCATTGGTGTAATTGCGGTTCCTGGTAGGTGGTGGATTGAGTGGTAGAGACAGAGTTGTAGAGCAGGTGCCCTCCCTCTATGAGTCTTTGGACTCCCTGGAGGTGTCACGTAATAATAATAACGTATGTGAAAGCACTACATTTTGAAAAGATAGTGAAAGTGAATGCAATAAATAAGTTTATGGAGCAGTATAACAAACTTTGCACTGACTAGAGGACCTTCATTGAGTTTCATAACCATGAAGATCTCATAATGATTCCATAATAACAACAATGCTATCTGATAGACTATTCTTAGATTCATGGCAGAATTTAAATTGTACTGCATCAGCAGTCAAACTGTTGTGAATGATATCTTGTTCTGGCTCTGTTTCAATTATATGAATAAAGATCTAATGATAAAAAAATAAAAATCCAAAGATACCTGGTAGGCAAGCTGCACAAAATGGTAAACAACAGTAGTACAAGCATTGGTAAGTTCTGCTACTGACCGGATAAGCTGCAAAAAAAATCCATGTTTCATTAGCATATTGATAAAAATACATTCACACACCATCAACCATCACCCCCAAAACATGAATTTTTTACATCTTTTTGTACATTGCTCAGTAATCTCTATATATGTGTTTCTACACTTTTCATTCTATGCACACACTCACTTAATTAGTTACTAAATAATCAGCTATTCTCATTCATTATCATTCTCAATCTCCCCAAACTTTCTATTCCTTAAAAAAACATCAGAACATATATATTATTATATACAGGTAATGGACAAAAAAAAAACAAAAAAAAACCCTGAGCTATCAGGTGGCATTATCGGTAGTTGTAATACAGCATCTATGATGCACCAAACACAGATGCAGTTGATATGCAAATATACTCCTGACATTCCTAGGAAGGAGTGTATATAAGGGCAAATGGAAACATGCTGACATTTATTGCATGTTAGAATGGAATCCAGAGAGGACCTTAGTGATTTTGGAAGGGGCGTGATTATTAGAGCCAGGCTGGCAGGTGCATGTGTGACTAGAAGAGCTGAAATTGCACATCTTAGTAGTGGAACAGTCTCTAAGGTTATGTCAGCATGACAGTTGCCAAAATTGCTTACTGCAAGAGAGGCATAAGTGCACTGTACCACGAAAAATAGGCGAACTACTGCTGCTGAACAATTGTGCGAAAAATTCAATACTGGTTGTGAGAAACCCATTTCAAAAAATCTCTGTGCTGCGAACTACACAGAGTTGGAATGAATGGTTGGGCTGCATCACACAAGACTTTGATCACACCCATCAAAGCACATCATAGCGTCCAATGGTGCAAAGATCACAGGCAGTGGACTACACAACAGTTGATGGATGTGATATGGTCCAATGAATCCACATTCATATTTTTTGCTGCAAACAGATGAATACATGTGTGGCGTCAGCTGAAGGAAGTTTACCAGCTAGAGTGCTTGTTTCCAACTGTGAAAGGTTTTGGTGGTTCTGTAATGGTTTGGGTCCATTCTCATGGCATGGTCCACTTATTGTACTGGAAGGCAAAGTAGTGCTGCACATTATCTTTCAATCATAAGTGCTTATCTTCTTCCCATGTTGACATGCTTTTCTCCTGTGCAGCCAGCCACGTTTCAACAGGATAATGCTGTCATTCATCAAGCAAATTGGTCACCCAGTAGTTTGCAGAACATGTCAGTGAGGTGTCCTGTCTGCCATGCCCATCCCAATTACCAAACTTAAATCCTATAGAACATTTATAGGAGATTTTGAAGCAAGCTCTCAGGCATCGTTTCTCACCTCCAAAAAACAAAGGTAAATTGATCTGGTTTCTGTCAGAGAAATGGTCTAAAATTCCTCTTTTTGAGTTCCAAGCGCTGACAGAGTCTCTACTTTGAAGAATACAGGCTGTACCCACAGTGGACCAACAACCATATTAATCAAAATGCATCACTGTTTCCATTTTTTTGCCCATTACCTGTATATTATATTATATATATTATTATTATATATATAACATATTACTAGTTTTCTTCTGAGCTGCCCATTTGTAGATGTACAATAATTTTCTAGTCCAAAGTGTATAAAATGAAATTCCATTTTTATTTTGTGCCATTTTGAATTTTTGCTGAAGTCTACTGAACTATACCTCTTTTTGTGTGTGTGTGTGTGTGTGTGTGTGTGTGTGTGTGTGTGTGTGTGTGTGTGTGTGTGTGTGTGTGTGTGTGTGTGTGTGTGTGTGTGTGTGTGTGTGTGTTATGCAGTTCTTTTTAAGTGTTCATTAGAGATATTAATACATATTGGTGAAGATTTGGATGGAAATATTCAGTTGTTTGCAGATGATGCAAAGTTGGGACAAACCATGAAGTAGAGAAGATTTTGTGGCCTTACAGGAAGACTTGAATAAATTGAGTGATTGGGCAAGCAAATGGGGATATGAGTTCAATGTTGCAAAATGTAAAGTTTTAAAATTTGGGAAACAAAGATGGGATGCAGAATTTATGCTTGGTGAGGACATATTGTCAGAGGAGGAGAAAATAAGAGATCTGGGGGTGATAGTGGATAAGGATCTGAAATTTAGGGGACACATAGGCAAATTGTGAAGACAACACAAAGGCTTCTGGGAATGATGCACAGGACACTGACTTGTAGAAGTAGGGAGATTCTTGTTCCATTGTGCAATATAAGGCTTTGATTAGGCCACACATGAACTATTGTGCCCAGATTTGGTCACCTGGTTTTCAGAAGGATGAAGGGATGTTGGAAAGGGTCCAGAGGCAACTGACTAAGGTAGTTTCTAACCTCTGGAATGTCGAGTATGAAGAAAGATTGAGAAGATGCAATATGCAGAGTCTAATGAACAGGAGGAAGAAGGAGATATGATAGAGACCTACAAGTTAGTCAAAGGTTTTTATAGGATCAATGCTAGAGAAGTTCTGCAGAAAATAGTGGGAGATCAGGGGAGAACCAGAGGTCATCCCTGGAAACTGTATAAAGAAGGTGTGAGTAGGAAGTGAGAAGCAGGTTTTTTTCATGCAGAGTTGTGAATGATTGGAATGCCTTGCTTAAGAGTGTGGTGTCTTCAAGGAGTTTGAGTGTGTTTAAGACACAGTATGATAAAAGGACCTCCCAGATGAGTCTTTGACTACATGGGGTCTTGGGTAATAATAATAATAATATCTTGCAAACAGTGGAAAAACATCTCAGAAGAAAAATGAAAACATATTTTAAAAAATCAGTTGATAAATTTCTGTTTATTATATAACCAAACATTGCTCACTGGTGCTTCTCGATAAGTTTCCCAGTCTTGAGATACATATTGCTCGTGTGATGTCACTGTATGGATTGTAACATCCCGATATGGCAATGGAACCCAAGGTGTGCTTACTAGCAGAAGAAGTAGTTCTCTTGTCTTCTGACCACTGAAAAATAAATAATATATATATATATATATATATAAATAATAATAAATTTGTTGATAGAAAAAGTATATTTATCCTGCATGCAATAAGATTCCTTGTGGAAATCTTCATGCCAGAGCACAATACCTTTTACCTTTCTTTGAACACATTTTAGTGGCTGTGTGCTAACTGCTCATTGGCAATGTATTACCTTTATCCACCTCTATATTATTTTTTTTTCTGACCTCCATGGAGACACAGTAGCAGATTATGTTCCTTTGAGATCCTAGGTGCAATTTTGTTATAAGGCACTTTATGTAAAAGTTTTTTTTTTATATTAAAAAGACAATAAAATCCTTAAATAATAATAAGTTTTTTCTTTTTTTATAATTATTTATTTAATTTATCTAGTTAGTATTACAACTTACAATGTTATCTTTTGTGCTTTTAAATCTGCAAATTGATGGATAATGTTATCATAATTTAACATATTAACTATACAATAGATATAATAGAAGAGTTGATAATAACTGAAATGACATCTCTCCCACCAGTTGGAGAGAGTGACCATATGGTTTTGACTTGGAAGATGAATAGACATTATTATTATTATTATTATTATTATTATTATTATTATTATTCAGGCCTCCAAGGAGTCAAAAGACTCATCGAGGGGAGGTCCCCCCCCCTGAGAAACACAAAGTCTATCATACCACTCTTTAAACTCACTGACCGTTCTCGCTCCCACCACTCCATCAAGCAATGCATTCCACGGCTCAACCACCCTCCACACAAAGAAACCACTCCTTACCCTCTTGCTCACAGTTTCCTTTCGTAACTTCCAGGGATGGCCTCTTGTCATCACTCCTTCCCGCTGTTCAACCAAGCGAAAGAACTCCCCAGTGTCAACCCTGTAACCACCTCTCAACAGTTTAAAAGTCTTAATCATATCACCTCTCCTTCTTTTATCCACCAAACTCTGCAGTCCACATTCTCTCAGCCGATCCTCATAACTATTCTTGACAAGTCCTGAAACCATCTTTGTCATCCGTCTTTGTATCCTTTCCACAGTTAATTTATCCCCTTCAAATCCTGGGGACAAAATCTGAGAACAATAGTCTAAGTGTGGTCTGATCAGAGACTTATACAACGGAATGATAACCCTCTTATCTCTGCAAGTCAGTGTCCTTTTCATAACTGCAGCAATCCTCTGTGTTACCTTTACCACCTTTGCAATATGTCCCCTAAACTTCAGGTTTCTATCAATCATCAACCCCAAATCTCTTGTCTCCCCTACTTCCTCCAGTATAATTCCTCCCATAGAGTATGCAGCATCCCACTGATGTTTCCCAAACCTCAAGACCTTACATTTTGCTGCATTAAACTGAAACCCACCATTCATTTGCCCATCTATCTAGCATATTTAAATCCTCTTGCAGGGCTACCACATCTGCACTATTACTAATAATCCTTCCCAGCTTCGCATCATCCGCAAACAACTGAATATCCCCCTGCAATTCACTGGCTATGTCATTGATATAAAGGTTAAACAATATAGGTCCTAGTACTGAGCCCTGTGGGACCCCACTTGTAACCCTCTGCCTCCTGGAAACTGCTCCACCATACACAATTCTCTGATACCTATCAGACAGCCAATCCTGAATCCAGTTGACCAATCTGACATCCAGACCCATGTGCTGCAACTTAAATATCAGCTTATCATGTGGCACCCTGTCAAATGCCTTCGCCAAGTCTAAGAAAATTGCAGTATATGCCTTTCCCTCATCTAATGTTCTTGTAACTTTATTATAAAAGGCTAGCATATTGCTAAAACAAGAGCGTCCTTTCACAAATCCATGTTGATTCTCACAGATAACATTACCCTCATCTGCCCAATGCTGTATACGGTCCTTCACTACTTTCTCCAAGATCTTAACAACTACTGATGACACACAGACTGGCCTATAATTAGACACTTCCAGTCTGTTACCACCCTTATGCAATGGCACTATCTTGCCTTCCTTCCATTCCCTGGGCACCTTTGCCAAAGCCAGACTTTCATTGAAAAGCCACGTTAAAGGCACTGTCAATTCCCTAGCACATTCTCTCAAAACTTGTGGTGAAATACCATCCAGTCCCACAGCTTTACTGACATCCAGAGTACTCAGTATCTGAAACACACTCTCCTCCTGTACCTCCAGACCTCGAACCAGTCCTATCCCTCTAACATTAAAACTGACTCCTCTAGGATGAAATACTCCAATAAAGTGTTCATTGAACAATTCCACTATGTCCTCTGCATCAGTCACTCTATTCCCATTTTTATCCCACAATATCATTCTTCCACAGTCATTTCTCCTCCTACTGGCCACATAGCTAAAAAATTTCCTAGGATTTTCTTTGGATCTTAGGGCCAATCTCCTCTCATATTCCAGTTTCGCTTTCCTTACCACACTAGTCACTCTTCTGGCCTGTGTCTTATAATCCTCATGCATCTCTTCACCTGTCTCCTTATATCTCTTCCATAGCCTCTTTTTCGCATGCAATTCCTGTTTAATATTGTTTGTCATCCACTTTACTCCAAATTGCGTCCTCTTCTTCACTCGTGGTATACAGCTTACCATTGCTGATAACAAATATTCTTTCACAATTTCCCACGCACTAATGATATCCCGGCCTTCCAATTCCTCCCTCCATGAAACTTCCCGAAGTTGACGTCTAAGACTATTATAATCACCTGCCTTATAATTCCACATAAGTTCCCGTCTCTTTGATACTCCTGCATGTCTATTCATTTTCCAAGTCAACACCATATGGTCACTCTCTCCAACTGGTGGGAGAGACGTCAACTCAGTTATTATCAACTCTTCTGATGCTATAACCAAATCCAAAACTTTTGAACCTCTTGTTCCCTCTGTTACATGTTGCCTAAGACATTTGTCCCTCAAGAATTCTAGAAATTCCATTCCCCTATTGCTACATGCATCTTCCTCTCTCCAATTTATACTACTGAAGTTAAAATCTCCCATAACAATCATGTTTCTTGCACTTGCCAAACTTAGCTGTCTAAACATCTCCTGGTCCCCATCCTCTGTGCTCCTGGGTCTGTAGCAACACCCCACTAAATATCCTGTCTTGTCTACCTCTACCTCACACCATACACTCTCAAAATCATTTGTCTCACTTTCTTCCAAATTCTCCACTCTTAGAGGACATAGGTCATCACTTATCATAAGCAGTACCCCACCACCACGCTTTCCCCTCCTATCCTGACGAAAAATGCTATACCCAGCGACTTCTATTCCTGTTGTTATATCCCCTTCTGTCAACCACATCTCAGTGATCGCAATAATTTTTGGCCAGGCTGATGCTATCTGCGCCACCAATTCCTCTCCCTTATTCCGGATACTCCTGGCATTAGTATAAAGCATATAAATGCCATTGTTTCTATACCCAGCATTATCCCTTCTAGACTCCACTGGGCTCAGTGTTACCTGACATTGTCTCCCTTCTCCCAAGTATCCATTCCCACAAGAGGCCACCCCTGCTATCATCTTCCCTGGGACACACTGACTCGTTCAGAACAGCAATCTCTCCAGATGCCTACGTCCTTCCTCATTCAAATGTAAACGGTCTCTCACATACAATTCCTCTCTTTCCTCAAACGCACTCCAAGCATCCACATATACCCGTCCTCTCGTGTCACACATTCTCGCTATTATGCCATTCAATATCACCGCTCTTCTGCTCAGCTCATCATTATCATACCTAGGCAACACGCACACTATTTTTCCTCTCTCTGTCTTCTTCCGTACAGTCTCAAGCAAAAATCTCATATCTCTCGCTGCCCGACTTACATTACCACTCAAGTCATTCGTTCCTACCATCACAATCATCTCATCCACCCTTTCACCTCTCTTAATTGCCATAGCCACCCTTTCTATTGTTCCTCCTGGCAAACACTCCTCACGCATCCTATCTTGAACATCACGGATCATTGAGTCGCCATACATTATACCTCTTACCATTCCCTCGCTCCTATTGTTTCCATTTTCTCCTCTTCTTTCATTCCCATACCTCTCTCTTCTACTGTTTCCATTCTCTCCTCTTCTAGCACTCCCATACATCTCTCTCATTCCCTCTCTCCTACTGTTTCTATTTTCTCCACTTCTAGCACTTCCATATCCCTCTCTCATTCTGTCTCTCCTACTACTGTTTCAATCCTCTCGTCTTCTAGCATTTCCATACCTCTCTCTCATTCCATCTCTCCTACCGTTTCCATTCTCTCCTCTTCTAGCACTTCCATATCTCTCTCTCTCATTCCGTCTCTCCTACTGTTTCCATCCTCTCATCTGCTAGCATTCCCATACCTCTCTCTCATTCCCTCTCTTCTACTGTTTCCATTCTCTCCTCTTCTAGCACCCCCCCCCATACCTCTCACTCATACTCCCTAAATTCTCTCTCTCTCCTACTCTGATTCGCCTTGCATTTATCTCTTCCATTCTCCTAATCTTATCTTTCATACTTCTGCTCTCATTCACAAGACATTCCACCTCCTCTTTCAACTCATCTATCTTCCTCTGCAGGTCAGTCACTCTTAATCTAAATTCACTCTCCCAAACAAAACCATCTCCTAAACTTTCACAGTCACTCACACCTTCCACACTATCAACCATTATTTTCTCATTCTCTCCTATCACACTACTTGTCTTCCTACATTCATTCCCCGTTCCTGGAGCAACAAAGTCGGATATCGATATATCTAATGTACTTATTTCCTCCAACTGCCTGCATTTTGCGCACATACGCTCTCCACTCTCTTTAACAAGCCACATATGTAATTCCCGAGACGTATACATGCCGCAAGTACTGCATGCCACAAAGTCCCTTATGATATTGCTAATAATTGAGTTCTTAAATGGCGGAGGACTTGGCGTTACACCACTTGCGACTGCTGCTGAATCCACCATCATTCCTTACTGCCGAGTAGCGTAATCTTTAATAATTATTCAATTAATGAATAAGAGGGAAAAAAAAGTACAAACATCAGAACATTTAAGTACTAAACATAATTAAATAAAATGAAATATAACTAAATACAGTAACTTAGCTTCGTTTTGTCTTCCACCATTATGCGTTCGATTCCAACGGTACCAAAATATATTATATCGCGACAGCAATTAACTTCCAAAAAACAACCACTGAAGTACACTCGTATTCAGAGAAACAACTTAGCACTCAAAAACGGACTATTCACCGATTAAAAATCACTTTCTTCTGCACAGCTCAAATTCACCGCCCAAAAGAAGAAACTGCCAACAGTACTTGGTATTCCCAAGTGGAACCCTCCGAAGTACTAACCAAGCTCAACGCTGCTTAACTTCGGTGATCGGACGAGAACCGGTGCGTTCAGCGCCAGCTGACTGTTGACATGCAGAAGTATCAAAGAGATGGGAACGTATGTGGAATTATAAGGCAGGTGATTATAATAGTCTCAGATGTCAACTTGGGGAAGTTTCATGGAGGGAAGAATTGGAAAGACAGGATATCATTAGTGCTTGGGAAATTGTGAAGCAATATTTGTTAGCAGCAATAGTAAGCTGTATTCCATGAGTAAAGAAGAGAACACAATTTGGAGAAAAGTGGACGGCAAACGATATTAAACAGGAACTGCATGCGAAAAAGAGGCTATGGAAGAGATATAAGGAGACAGGTAAAGAGAAGATGCATGAAGAATATAAGACACAGGCCAGGAGAGTGACTAGTACGGTAAGGAAGACAAAACTGGAATATGAGAAGAGATTGGTTCTAAGATCCAAAGAAAATCCGAGGGAATTTTTTAGCTATGTGGCCAGGGAGGAGAAATAACTGTGGAAGAATGACAATGTGGGATAAAAATGGGAATAGAGTGCCTAATGCAGAAGACATAGTGGAATTGTTCAATGAACAATTTATTGGAGTATTTCATCCAGGAGGAGTAAATTTTAATACTAGAGGGATAAGGCAGGTTCGAGGTTTAGAGGTGCAGGAGGAGAGTGTGTTCCAAATAACTCTGGGTGTCAGTAAAGCTGTGGGACTGGATGGTATTTCACCACGAGTTTTGAGAGAATGTGCTAAAGAACTGACAGCGCCTTTGACCTGGCTTTTCAATTAAAGTCTGACTGTGGGAAAGTTGCCCAGGGAATGGAAGGAAGGTAAGATACTGTCATTGCATAAGGGCAGTAGCAGACTGGAAGTGTCTAATTATAGGCCAGTTTGTGTATCATCAGTAGTTGTTAAGATTTTGGAGAAATTAGTGAGGGACCGTAAACAGCACTGCGCAGATGGGGTAATGTTCTCTGTGAGAGTCAACATAGATTTGTGAATGGGCACTCTTGTTTTAGCAATATGCTAGCTTTTTATAATAAAGTTACAGGAGCAGAAGATGAGGGAAAGGCATATACTGCCATTTTCTTGGAATTAGCAAAGGCATTTGACAAGGTGCCACATGATAAGCTGATATTTAAGTTGCAGCACATGCATCTGGATGTCAGGTTGGTCAACTGGATTCAGGATTGGCTGTCCGATAGGAATCAGAGAGTTGTATATGGTGGGGCAGTTTCAAAGAGGCAGAGGGTTACAAGTGGGGTCCCACAGGGCTCAATACTGGGACCTATATTGTTTAACCTTTATATCAATGACATTATCAGTGAATTGCAGGGGGATATTCAGTTGTTTGCGGATGATATGAAGCTGGGAAGGGTTATTAGTAATAGTGCAGCTGTGGTAGCAATGCAAGATGATTTGAATAAGCAACAGCCATGCCTCAATTAACTTCATGGACTACAGCATTGCCATTTATTACCCCCCCCCAGGACCTGGGTGACAGCAACAGCCAAGCCTCAGTTAAAACTTCATGGGCTACAGGATTGCCATTCATCACCCAAGCTTCCAACCGGTTTCAACCTTTATTGAGGTCTCATCATTGGGAGCCAGATCCAGAGGTGGTGATACTAAGGTGGAAGTAATAAAGAAGTCATATTTACCTATACGAGTTGCCAAAAAGTGTCTCACCTTATTATTAAATTACTCTGGATTTAGAGAAAGATGTTAGAAGTTTTTTCCACTTAGCTAGACTATAATAAATTTAGTTTATCCTTTATCCAAGTGTAAGCAAACAACGTTTGTGCCTGAAATATCTTTAGGACTGAGGCATCTCGTGGTATAGGTAAATATGACTTTTCCATTACTTCCACCTGAGTATCGCCACCTCTGGGTCTGGCTCCCACTGACGAGACCTCAGTAAAGGTTGAAACTGGTCTGGGTGGCCCTTCCCTTAATGCATAGCATTATACATGTCCGCAAGGAGATGTGCAGAGCTTGGTCCACCTTTATCACGAGTTGCCTCAGTCCTGAAGATACTTCATGCACAAACTTTGTTTGCTTACACTTTGATAAAGGATTAAACTAAATTTATTATAGTCTAACCAAGTGGAAAAAAATTTCCAACATCTTTCTCTAAATCCAGAGTAATTTAATAATAAGGTGAGACACCTTTTGGCAACTCGTATAGATAAATATGACTTCTCCATTACTTCCACCTTAGCATCACCACTTCTGGGTCTGGCTTCCACTGACAAGACTTCAATAAAAGTCGAAACTGGTTGGAAGCTTGGGTGATGGATGGCAATGCCCATTATGTTTTAACTGAGGCTTGGCTGTTGCTGTCACCCAGGTCCTGGGTGGATGGGTGGGTAATGAATGGCAATGCTGTAGCCCATGAAGTTAAGTGAGGCACGGCTGTTGCTGTTATCCCTCAGATGACATATGAGCAAATGAGCAGCTCTGCTCGGTGGTGGGGTGAGCCTGCCATGGGTTAGAGCCAACACTGAGAGTTCTTCTCAATGGCAGGGTGAGCCTGTTACTGAGGGGAACAACGCTTGAGTTTCTGGAGTTTGACCTGTACTTGAACATTCAATAAAAGTCGAAACCGATCTGGGTAGTGGCCCTTCCCTTAATGCATAGCATTATACATGTCCACAAGGAGATGTGCTTTGCATTATGGGAGATACTAAGACAAGTAGTGATGAGAACTTGGTCCACCTTTACCACAAGTTGCCTCAGTCCTGAAGATACTTCAAGCGCAAACTTTGTTTACTTACACTTGGATAAAGGATTAAACTAAATTTATTATAGTGTAACCAAGTTAAAAAACAACTTCCAACATCATATTAGTCATATTAACATCATACAACAAAGAATTAATAAAATAAGTAATAAGCATGTTCCTAACAAACTAACGTCAAATTTTTTTTCCAAAAAAAAAAATAAAAATAAATAACATAAAATAAAAATAAATAAATATATATATATATATATATATAAAATAATGGGTTAATGGACTATTCCCAAGTCCCAAGTAATTTCCAGGGCCTATTTTGTTCACTAGTCTGCTGCTGATTATCACCTCTGGTAATAAAAATTTGCCATCTCTGTGTGAACCAGCTAACTCATCATCAGCTAAAAAATCATTATAAAAGATGCTTGTTTTGCCCATCAACAGGATTCAAACCAAGGTCTTTCCAACTTGAGGGTAAATATTGACTTATGTAATATTGTAGTAACTTCCTCTGCTACCTGTCAGGCAATCATCTTCCTATATGAGTCATCAGTCTTATTATTCTCCCCTCATCAGATTCAATTTATATAATAACCTGTCATGTGATATTCCATCAATGTCATTATGAAATCTAGCATTATCATCTATGTGTACTTCAACTAAAATGCAAATAGATTACTGAGACAAGATATAATATCTCCTTAGGAAACCATGCTCTTTCCTACAGTTTCATTTCTCTCTCTCTATCCATTCCTGAATTCTATTTTTAAAAGGTTTCTCACACTTTAATTACCAATCTAGAAATCCAAATACCTCTGCAGTTCAGTTACCTGTTTGCATTACCCTTGTCCAATGGATCAATCACACTTTCTTTACACTAATTTTTGAATCCTTGCCAACATGATAAGACATATCAAACCAGATCAAAAAAGTAATGACAGTAGTTCTTTAATATCCCATTATTATTATTATTATTATTATTATTATTAACATTAGGCCTTTGTGGAGTCAAGAGAATGTCCACACATTCTCATGCAAAAAGATCATAGAGCCATGCCTTAAACTCATTCACAGTTTCTGCACTCACCCATACTTTCAGGAAATGTTCCATTCACCTACACTACTGTCTATGCAAAAAACCTGCTCTCACTCCCTTATTCATACCCTCCTTATACAGTTTCCATGGATGACCTCTTGTTCTACCTCTATCTTTCTCTACACCAGGGTTTCCCAAATTGTGTTCCGCTGAAAGTGAATAAGTGTTCCGTGATGCCAGTGACCAAGCTGTGTATTTTTAAACATGGAAGTAATTCGGGGAAAGAGAATACTGCTGTTTATGACCAGTAATAGAAATTGCCTGCAAGCAAATTACAACAATGGGCAAGCATATCCTCTGTTCTCAAAACTGAATGAAAAACTTCAATTTCAGCAGAAAAAAATTTTCTGCTGAAATTGAAGATCAAGGTAACTCTGTATCCGGTTCTCAAATCTAGTCATACTGAACGCTTTATTCGCAAGTTCGTATTGTAGGGTGAAAGTGCTTGTTTTGAAGCCATAGTGCCATGATTTTTTAAAATAGGTCTATAGATTTAAATTTTAGCATAAATAAGAGACAAGGGACATGTTTAATTTTGGTGTTAAGAAAACTCTTATTGAAGGTAGTTTTGTGATGCAACAGATAGTGATTCATCCACCTCCAGCCTACAAAGCGATCTCCAGGATGTACAAAAGGACGAGGACAACTACCAGCACATAGGAGAAAAAGTACTTATTCACTCGTAAGTACTTAAGCACATTCACTTGCAGGTACTTATAATAATAATTTTGGTGATCAGAATGGGATATGTCAATGAAAATCAGCACAAATTAATTTAATGATGTGTGGCCTGAGGAAATTACAATATGCTTACAAGATTTCATTAGTCCAGTGATTTGATAACTGATTTAAAATGTAATTTTATATTTTTCAAGAGAGTCACACTGTATACATAAGTGCAGTACCGGCATACCAGTATTTTTCTTGTGTGTGTGCGATTAATGTTCCACACCTTTCCAAAAAAGGTATTTTTGAATAAAGTGTGAATAAAATAAGCAGGAAATGAAAAGCAAATAAAAACCGCTTTACAGTATAATGTTACCCTACGGATTAGGTCCCCACCCCCCCCCCCCCCCACCCCCCCCCCCCCCCACCCCCCCCCCCCCCCACCCCCCCCCCCCCCCACCCCCCCCCCCCCCCACCCCCCCCCCCCCCCACCCCCCCCCCCCCCCACCCCCCCCCCCCCCCACCCCCCCCCCCCCCCACCCCCCCCCCCCCCCACCCCCCCCCCCCCCCACCCCCCCCCCCCCCCACCCCCCCCCCCCCCCACCCCCCCCCCCCCCCACCCCCCCCCCCCCCCACCCCCCCCCCCCCCCACCCCCCCCCCCCCCCACCCCCCCCCCCCCCCACCCCCCCCCCCCCCCACCCCCCCCCCCCCCCACCCCCCCCCCCCCCCACCCCCCCCCCCCCCCACCCCCCCCCCCCCCCACCCCCCCCCCCCCCCACCCCCCCCCCCCCCCACCCCCCCCCCCCCCCACCCCCCCCCCCCCCCACCCCCCCCCCCCCCCACCCCCCCCCCCCCCCACCCCCCCCCCCCCCCACCCCCCCCCCCCCCACTTCTCCCAAGTATCCATTCCCACAAGAGGCCACCCCTGCTATCATCTTCCCTGGGACACACTGACTCGTTCAGAACAGCAATCTCTCCAGATGCCTACGTCCTTCCTCATTCAAATGTAAACGGTCTCTCACATACAATTCCTCTCTTTCCTCAAACGCACTCCAAGCATCCACATATACCCGTCCTCTCGTGTCACACATTCTCGCTATTATGCCATTCAATATCACCGCTCTTCTGCTCAGCTCATCATTATCATACCTAGGCAACACGCACACTATTTTTCCTCTCTCTGTCTTCTTCCGTACAGTCTCAAGCAAAAATCTCATATCTCTCGCTGCCCGACTTACATTACCACTCAAGTCATTCGTTCCTACCATCACAATCATCTCATCCACCCTTTCACCTCTCTTAATTGCCATAGCCACCCTTTCTATTGTTCCTCCTGGCAAACACTCCTCACGCATCCTATCTTGAACATCACGGATCATTGAGTCGCCATACATTATACCTCTTACCATTCCCTCGCTCCTATTGTTTCCATTTTCTCCTCTTCTTTCATTCCCATACCTCTCTCTTCTACTGTTTCCATTCTCTCCTCTTCTAGCACTCCCATACATCTCTCTCATTCCCTCTCTCCTACTGTTTCTATTTTCTCCACTTCTAGCACTTCCATATCCCTCTCTCATTCTGTCTCTCCTACTACTGTTTCAATCCTCTCGTCTTCTAGCATTTCCATACCTCTCTCTCATTCCATCTCTCCTACCGTTTCCATTCTCTCCTCTTCTAGCACTTCCATATCTCTCTCTCTCATTCCGTCTCTCCTACTGTTTCCATCCTCTCATCTGCTAGCATTCCCATACCTCTCTCTCATTCCCTCTCTTCTACTGTTTCCATTCTCTCCTCTTCTAGCACCCCCCCCCATACCTCTCACTCATACTCCCTAAATTCTCTCTCTCTCCTACTCTGATTCGCCTTGCATTTATCTCTTCCATTCTCCTAATCTTATCTTTCATACTTCTGCTCTCATTCACAAGACATTCCACCTCCTCTTTCAACTCATCTATCTTCCTCTGCAGGTCAGTCACTCTTAATCTAAATTCACTCTCCCAAACAAAACCATCTCCTAAACTTTCACAGTCACTCACACCTTCCACACTATCAACCATTATTTTCTCATTCTCTCCTATCACACTACTTGTCTTCCTACATTCATTCCCCGTTCCTGGAGCAACAAAGTCGGATATCGATATATCTAATGTACTTATTTCCTCCAACTGCCTGCATTTTGCGCACATACGCTCTCCACTCTCTTTAACAAGCCACATATGTAATTCCCGAGACGTATACATGCCGCAAGTACTGCATGCCACAAAGTCCCTTATGATATTGCTAATAATTGAGTTCTTAAATGGCGGAGGACTTGGCGTTACACCACTTGCGACTGCTGCTGAATCCACCATCATTCCTTACTGCCGAGTAGCGTAATCTTTAATAATTATTCAATTAATGAATAAGAGGGAAAAAAAAGTACAAACATCAGAACATTTAAGTACTAAACATAATTAAATAAAATGAAATATAACTAAATACAGTAACTTAGCTTCGTTTTGTCTTCCACCATTATGCGTTCGATTCCAACGGTACCAAAATATATTATATCGCGACAGCAATTAACTTCCAAAAAACAACCACTGAAGTACACTCGTATTCAGAGAAACAACTTAGCACTCAAAAACGGACTATTCACCGATTAAAAATCACTTTCTTCTGCACAGCTCAAATTCACCGCCCAAAAGAAGAAACTGCCAACAGTACTTGGTATTCCCAAGTGGAACCCTCCGAAGTACTAACCAAGCTCAACGCTGCTTAACTTCGGTGATCGGACGAGAACCGGTGCGTTCAGCGCCAGCTGACTGTTGACATGCAGAAGTATCAAAGAGATGGGAACGTATGTGGAATTATAAGGCAGGTGATTATAATAGTCTCAGATGTCAACTTGGGGAAGTTTCATGGAGGGAAGAATTGGAAAGACAGGATATCATTAGTGCTTGGGAAATTGTGAAGCAATATTTGTTAGCAGCAATAGTAAGCTGTATTCCATGAGTAAAGAAGAGAACACAATTTGGAGAAAAGTGGACGGCAAACGATATTAAACAGGAACTGCATGCGAAAAAGAGGCTATGGAAGAGATATAAGGAGACAGGTAAAGAGAAGATGCATGAAGAATATAAGACACAGGCCAGGAGAGTGACTAGTACGGTAAGGAAGACAAAACTGGAATATGAGAAGAGATTGGTTCTAAGATCCAAAGAAAATCCGAGGGAATTTTTTAGCTATGTGGCCAGGGAGGAGAAATAACTGTGGAAGAATGACAATGTGGGATAAAAATGGGAATAGAGTGCCTAATGCAGAAGACATAGTGGAATTGTTCAATGAACAATTTATTGGAGTATTTCATCCAGGAGGAGTAAATTTTAATACTAGAGGGATAAGGCAGGTTCGAGGTTTAGAGGTGCAGGAGGAGAGTGTGTTCCAAATAACTCTGGGTGTCAGTAAAGCTGTGGGACTGGATGGTATTTCACCACGAGTTTTGAGAGAATGTGCTAAAGAACTGACAGCGCCTTTGACCTGGCTTTTCAATTAAAGTCTGACTGTGGGAAAGTTGCCCAGGGAATGGAAGGAAGGTAAGATACTGTCATTGCATAAGGGCAGTAGCAGACTGGAAGTGTCTAATTATAGGCCAGTTTGTGTATCATCAGTAGTTGTTAAGATTTTGGAGAAATTAGTGAGGGACCGTAAACAGCACTGCGCAGATGGGGTAATGTTCTCTGTGAGAGTCAACATAGATTTGTGAATGGGCACTCTTGTTTTAGCAATATGCTAGCTTTTTATAATAAAGTTACAGGAGCAGAAGATGAGGGAAAGGCATATACTGCCATTTTCTTGGAATTAGCAAAGGCATTTGACAAGGTGCCACATGATAAGCTGATATTTAAGTTGCAGCACATGCATCTGGATGTCAGGTTGGTCAACTGGATTCAGGATTGGCTGTCCGATAGGAATCAGAGAGTTGTATATGGTGGGGCAGTTTCAAAGAGGCAGAGGGTTACAAGTGGGGTCCCACAGGGCTCAATACTGGGACCTATATTGTTTAACCTTTATATCAATGACATTATCAGTGAATTGCAGGGGGATATTCAGTTGTTTGCGGATGATATGAAGCTGGGAAGGGTTATTAGTAATAGTGCAGCTGTGGTAGCAATGCAAGATGATTTGAATAAGCAACAGCCATGCCTCAATTAACTTCATGGACTACAGCATTGCCATTTATTACCCCCCCCCAGGACCTGGGTGACAGCAACAGCCAAGCCTCAGTTAAAACTTCATGGGCTACAGGATTGCCATTCATCACCCAAGCTTCCAACCGGTTTCAACCTTTATTGAGGTCTCATCATTGGGAGCCAGATCCAGAGGTGGTGATACTAAGGTGGAAGTAATAAAGAAGTCATATTTACCTATACGAGTTGCCAAAAAGTGTCTCACCTTATTATTAAATTACTCTGGATTTAGAGAAAGATGTTAGAAGTTTTTTCCACTTAGCTAGACTATAATAAATTTAGTTTATCCTTTATCCAAGTGTAAGCAAACAACGTTTGTGCCTGAAATATCTTTAGGACTGAGGCATCTCGTGGTATAGGTAAATATGACTTTTCCATTACTTCCACCTGAGTATCGCCACCTCTGGGTCTGGCTCCCACTGACGAGACCTCAGTAAAGGTTGAAACTGGTCTGGGTGGCCCTTCCCTTAATGCATAGCATTATACATGTCCGCAAGGAGATGTGCAGAGCTTGGTCCACCTTTATCACGAGTTGCCTCAGTCCTGAAGATACTTCATGCACAAACTTTGTTTGCTTACACTTTGATAAAGGATTAAACTAAATTTATTATAGTCTAACCAAGTGGAAAAAAATTTCCAACATCTTTCTCTAAATCCAGAGTAATTTAATAATAAGGTGAGACACCTTTTGGCAACTCGTATAGATAAATATGACTTCTCCATTACTTCCACCTTAGCATCACCACTTCTGGGTCTGGCTTCCACTGACAAGACTTCAATAAAAGTCGAAACTGGTTGGAAGCTTGGGTGATGGATGGCAATGCCCATTATGTTTTAACTGAGGCTTGGCTGTTGCTGTCACCCAGGTCCTGGGTGGATGGGTGGGTAATGAATGGCAATGCTGTAGCCCATGAAGTTAAGTGAGGCACGGCTGTTGCTGTTATCCCTCAGATGACATATGAGCAAATGAGCAGCTCTGCTCGGTGGTGGGGTGAGCCTGCCATGGGTTAGAGCCAACACTGAGAGTTCTTCTCAATGGCAGGGTGAGCCTGTTACTGAGGGGAACAACGCTTGAGTTTCTGGAGTTTGACCTGTACTTGAACATTCAATAAAAGTCGAAACCGATCTGGGTAGTGGCCCTTCCCTTAATGCATAGCATTATACATGTCCACAAGGAGATGTGCTTTGCATTATGGGAGATACTAAGACAAGTAGTGATGAGAACTTGGTCCACCTTTACCACAAGTTGCCTCAGTCCTGAAGATACTTCAAGCGCAAACTTTGTTTACTTACACTTGGATAAAGGATTAAACTAAATTTATTATAGTGTAACCAAGTTAAAAAACAACTTCCAACATCATATTAGTCATATTAACATCATACAACAAAGAATTAATAAAATAAGTAATAAGCATGTTCCTAACAAACTAACGTCAAATTTTTTTTCCAAAAAAAAAAATAAAAATAAATAACATAAAATAAAAATAAATAAATATATATATATATATATATATAAAATAATGGGTTAATGGACTATTCCCAAGTCCCAAGTAATTTCCAGGGCCTATTTTGTTCACTAGTCTGCTGCTGATTATCACCTCTGGTAATAAAAATTTGCCATCTCTGTGTGAACCAGCTAACTCATCATCAGCTAAAAAATCATTATAAAAGATGCTTGTTTTGCCATCAACAGGATTCAAACCAAGGTCTTTCCAACTTGAGGGTAAATATTGACTTATGTAATATTGTAGTAACTTCCTCTGCTACCTGTCAGGCAATCATCTTCCTATATGAGTCATCAGTCTTATTATTCTCCCTCATCAGATTCAATTTATATAATAACCTGTCATGTGATATTCCATCAATGTCATTATGAAATCTAGCATTATCATCTATGTGTACTTCAACTAAAATGCAAATAGATTACTGAGACAAGATATAATATCTCCTTAGGAAACCATGCTCTTTCCTACAGTTTCATTTCTCTCTCTCTATCCATTCCTGAATTCTATTTTTAAAAGGTTTCTCACACTTTAATTACCAATCTAGAAATCCAAATACCTCTGCAGTTCAGTTACCTGTTTGCATTACCCTTGTCCAATGGATCAATCACACTTTCTTTACACTAATTTTTGAATCCTTGCCAACATGATAAGACATATCAAACCAGATCAAAAAAGTAATGACAGTAGTTCTTTAATATCCCATTATTATTATTATTATTATTATTATTATTAACATTAGGCCTTTGTGGAGTCAAGAGAATGTCCACACATTCTCATGCAAAAAGATCATAGAGCCATGCCTTAAACTCATTCACAGTTTCTGCACTCACCCATACTTTCAGGAAATGTTCCATTCACCTACACTACTGTCTATGCAAAAAACCTGCTCTCACTCCCTTATTCATACCCTCCTTATACAGTTTCCATGGATGACCTCTTGTTCTACCTCTATCTTTCTCTACACCAGGGTTTCCCAAATTGTGTTCCGCTGAAAGTGAATAAGTGTTCCGTGATGCCAGTGACCAAGCTGTGTATTTTTAAACATGGAAGTAATTCGGGAAAGAGAATACTGCTGTTTATGACCAGTAATAGAAATTGCCTGCAAGCAAATTACAACAATGGGCAGCATATCCTCTGTTCTCAAAACTGAATGAAAAACTTCAATTTCAGCAGAAAAAAATTTTCTGCTGAAATTGAAGATCAAGGTACTCTGTATCCGGTTCTCAAATCTAGTCATACTGAACGCTTTATTCGCAAGTTCGTATTGTAGGGTGAAAGTGCTTGTTTTGAAGCCATAGTGCCATGATTTTTTAAAATAGGTCTATAGATTTAAATTTTAGCATAAATAAGAGACAAGGGACATGTTTAATTTTGGTGTTAAGAAATCTCTTATTGAAGGTGTTTGTGATGCAACAGATAGTGATTCATCCACCTCCAGCCTACAAAGCGATCTCCAGGATGTACAAAAGGAGAGGACAACTACCAGCACATAGGAGAAAAAGTACTTATTCACTCGTAAGTACTTAAGCACATTCACTTGCAGGTACTTATAATAATATTTTGGTGATCAGAATGGGATATGTCAATGAAAATCAGCACAAATTAATTTAATGATGTTGGCCTGAGGAAATTACAATATGCTACAAGATTTCATTAGTCCAGTGATTGATAACTGATTTAAATGTAATTTTATATTTTTCAAGATGTCACACTGTATACATAAGTGCAGTACCGGCATACAGTATTTTTCTTGTGTGTGCGATTAATGTTCCACACCTTTCCAAAAAAGGTATTTTTGAATAAAGTGTGAATAAAATAAGCAGGAAATGAAAAGCAAATAAAAACCGCTTTACAGTATAATGTTACCTACGGATTAGGTCCCGCTTATACAAATTTTTTCAAGTTATATAAATTTTCAAAATAATATAAAACAGTAATATAAAGTTAAGAGATTTATTATATTTTTTTATTTATAGTAGTAAACCGACTTTTAGGGCTGAACCACATGCATCTGATCTGATTAAAATTATAATCGATTAAAATTATAAAAGTATACGGCCATTACACGGAACTCAACAATTAATCATAAGTTGATTTATTATTATTATTATTATCATTATTCAGACCTCCATGGAGTCAAAAGACTCATCATGGGAGGTCCTTCCTAAGAAACACAAAGTCTATCAAGACTCATCGAGGGGAGGTCCCCCCCCCCAAGAAACACAAAGTCTATCATACCACTCCTTGAACTCATTGACCATTCTCACTCTCACCACTCCATCACGCAATGCATTCCATGGTTCAACCACCCTCCATGCAAAGAAACCACTCCTCACCCTCTTGCTCACAGTTTCCTTTTGTAACTTCCAGGGATGGCCTCTTGTCATCACTCCTTCCTGCTGTTCAACCAAGAGAAAGAACTCCCCAGTGTCAACCCTGTAACCATCTCTCAACAGTTTAAAAGTCTTAATCATATCACCTCTCCTCCTTCTATCCACCAATCTCTGCAGTCCACATTCCCTCAGCCGATCCTCATAACTATCATTGTACAGTCCTGAAACCATCTTTGTTATCTGCCTTTGTACTCTTTCCATAGTTAATTTATCCCCTTCAAATCCTGGGGACCAAATCTGAGAACAATAGTCTAAGAGTGGTCTGATCAGGGTCTTATTTAATGGAATGATAACTGTTTTATCTCTGCAGGTCAGTGTCCTTCTCATTATTCATCCACATCATCACATGTTTGAGTGGCGCTAGCGTCGCTGTAGCACGTGGCGGTGAATTTGAGCTGTGCAGAAGAAAGTGATTTTTAATCGGTGAATAGTCCGCTTTTTCCCCCGTTTTTCTACGTTTTTGAGTGCTAAATTGTTTCTCTGAATACGAGTGTACTTCAGTGGTTGTTTTTTTTGGAAGTTAGTTGCTGTCGCGATACAATATATGTTGGTACCGTCGGAATCGAACGCGTAACGGTGGAAGACAAAACGAAGCTAAGTTACTGTATTTAGTTATATTTCGTTTATTTAATTATATTTAGTACTTTAAATGTTCTGATGTTTGTACTTTTTTCCCCTCTTATTTATTAATTGAATAATTATTAAAGATTACGCTACTCGGCAGTAAGGAATGATGGTGGATTCAGCAGCAGTCGCAAGTGGCGTAACGCCAAGTCCTCCGCCATTTAAGAACTCAATTATTAGCAATATCATAAGGGACTTTGTGGCATGCAGTACTTGCGGCATGTATGCTGCTCGGGAATTACATATGTGGCTTGTTAAAGAGAGTGGAGAACGTATGTGCGCCAAATGCAGGCAGTTGGAGGAAATAAATACATTAGATATATCGATATCCGACTTTGTTGCTCCAGGAACGGAGAATAGGAAGACAAGTAGTATGATAGGAGCAAATGAGAAAATAATAGTTGATAGTGTGGAAGGTGTGAGTGACTGTGGAAGTTTAGGAGATGGTTTTATATGGGAGAGTGAATTTAGATTAAGAGTGACTGACCTGCAGAGGGAGATAGATGAGTTGAAAGAGGAGGTGGAATGTCTAGTGAATGAGAGCAGAAGTATGAAAGATAAGATTAGGAGAATGGAAGAGATAAATGCAAGGCAAATCAGAGTAGGAGAGAGAGAGAATTTAAGGAGTATGAGTGAGAGGTATGGGGGTGCTAGAAGAGGAGAGAATGGAAACAGTAGAAGAGAGGGAATGAGAGAGAGGTATGGGAATGCTAGCAGACGAGAGGATGGAAACAATAGGAGAGACGGAATGAGAGAGAGATATGGAAGTGCTAGAAGAGGAGAGAATGGAAACGGTAGGAGAGATGGAATGAGAGAGAGGTATGGGAATGCTAGAAGACGAGCGGATGGAAACAGTAGTAGGAGAGACAGAATGAGAGAGGGATATGGAAGTGTTAGAAGTGGAGAAAATGGAAACAGTAGGTGAGAGGGAATGAGAGAGATGTATGGGAGTGCTAGAAGAGGAGAAAATGGAAACAGTAGAAGAGAGAGGTATGGGAATGAAAGAAGAGGAGAGAATGGAAACAATAGGAGCGAGGGAATGGTAAGAGGTATAATGTATGGCGACTCAATGATCCGTGGTGTTCAAGATAGGATGCGTGAGGAGTGTTTGCCAGGAGGAACAATAGAAAGGGTGGCTATGGCAATTAAGAGAGGTGAAAGGGTGGATGAGATGATTGTGATGGTAGGAACGAATGACTTGAGTGGTAATGTAAGTCGGGCAGCGAGAGATATGAGATTTTTGCTTGAGACTGTACGGAAGAAGACAGAGAGAGGAAAAATAGTGTGCGTGTTGCCTAGGTATGATAATGATGAGCTGAGCAGAAGAGCGGTGATATTGAATGGCATAATAGCGAGAATGTGTGACAAGAGAGGACTGGTATATGTGGATGCTTGGAGTGCGTTTGAGGAAAGAGAGGAGTTGTATGCGAGAGACCGTTTACATTTGAATGAGGAAGGGCGTAGGCATCTGGAGAGATTGCTGTTCTGAACGAGTCAGTGTGTCCCAGGGAGGATGATAGCAGGGGTGGCCTCTTGTGGGAATGGATACTTGGGAGAAGGGAGACAATGTCAGGTAACACTGAGCCCAGTGGAGTCTAGAAGGGATAAGGCTGGGTATAGAAACAATGGCATTTATATGCTGTATACTAATGCCAGGAGTATCCGGAATAAGGGAGAGGAATTGGTGGCGCAGATAGCATCAGCCTGGCCAAAAATTATTGCGATCACTGAGACGTGGTTGACAGAAGAGGATATAAAAACAGGAATAGAAGTCGCTAGGTATAGCATTTTTCGTCAGGATAGGAGGGGAAAGCGTGGTGGTGGGGTGCTGCTTATGATAAGTGATGACCTATGTCCTCTAAGAGTGGAGAATTTGGAAGGAAGTGAGACAAATGATTTTGAGAGCGTATGGTGTGAGCTAGAGGTAGGCAAGATAGGATATTTAGTGGGGTGTTGCTACAGACCCAGGAGCACAGAGGATGGGGACCAGGAGATGTTTAGACAGCTAAGTTTAGCAAGTGCAAGAAGAATGATTGTTATGGGAGATTTTAACTTCAGTAGTATAAATTGGAGAGAGGAACATGCATGTAACAATAGGGGAATGGAATTTCTAGAATTCTTGAGGGACAAATGTCTTAGGCAACATGTAACAGAGGGAACAAGAGGTTCAAAAATTTTGGATTTGGTTATAGCATCAGAAGAGTTGATAATAACTGAGTTGACGTCTCTCCCACCAGTTGGAGAGAGTGACCATATGGTGTTGACATGGAAAATGAATAGACATGCAGGAGTATCAAAGAGACGGGAACTTATGTGGAATTATAAGGCAGGTGATTATGATAGTCTTAGATGTCAACTTCGGGAAGTTTCATGGAGGGAGAAATTGGACGGCCGGGATATCACCAGTGCGTGGGAAATTGTGAAAGAATATTTGTTATCAGCAATGGTAAGTTGTATACCACGAGTGAAGAAGAGGGCGCAATTTGGAGTAAAGTGGATGACAAACAACATTAAACAGGAATTGCATGCGAAAAAGAGGCTATGGAAGAGATATAAGGAGACAGGTGAAGAGAGGATGGGTGAAGAATATAAGACACAGGCCAGAAGAGTGACTCGTGTGGTAAGGAAAGCGAAACTGGAATATGAGAGGAGATTGGCCCTAAGATCCAAAGAAAATCCTAGGGAATTTTTTAGCTATGTGGCCAGTAGGAGGAGAAATGACTGTGGAAGAATGATATTGTGGGATAAAAATGGGAATAGAGTGACTGATGCAGAGGACATAGTGGAATTGTTCAATGAACACTTTATTGGAGTATTTCATCCTATAGGAGTCAGTTTTAATGCTAGAGGGATAGGACTGGTACGAGGTCTGGAGGTACAGGAGGAGAGTGTGTTTCAGATACTGAGTACTCTGGATGTCAGTAAAGCTGTGGGACTGGATGGTATTTCGCCACGAGTTTTGAGAGAATGTGCTAGCGAATTGACAATACCTTTAACGTGGCTTTACAATGAAAGTCTGGCTTTGGCAAAGGTGCCCAGGGAATGGAAGGAAGGTAAGATAGTGCCATTGCATAAGGGTGGTAACAGACTGGAAGTGTCTAATTATAGGCCAGTCTGTGTGTCATCAGTAGTTGTTAAGATCTTGGAGAAAGTAGTGAGGGACCGTGTACAGCATTGGGCAGATGAGGGTAACGTTATCTGTGAGAATCAACATGGATTTGTGAAAGGACGCTCTTGTTTTAGCAATATGCTAGCCTTTTATAATAAAGTTACAAGAGCATTAGATGAGGGAAAGGCATATACTGCAATTTTCTTAGACTTGGCGAAGGCATTTGACAGGGTGCCACATGATAAGCTGATATTTAAGTTGCAGCACATGGGTCTGGATGTCAGATTGGTCAACTGGATTCAGGATTGGCTGTCTGATAGGTATCAGAGAGTTGTGTATGGTGGAGCAGTTTCCAGGAGGCAGAGGGTTACAAGTGGGGTCCCACAGGGCTCAGTACTAGGACCTATATTGTTTAACCTTTATATCAATGACATAGCCAGTGGATTGCAGGGGGATATTCAGTTGTTTGCGGATGATGCGAAGCTGGGAAGGATTATTAGTAATAGCGCAGATGTGGTAGCCCTGCAAGAGGATTTAAATAAGCTAGATAGATGGGCAAATGAATGGGGGTGTCGGTTTAATGCAGCAAAATGTAAGGTCTTTAGGTTTGGGAAACATCGATGGGATGCTGCATACTCTATGGGAGGAGTTATACTGGAGGAAGTAGGGGAGACAAGAGATCTGGGGTTGATGATTGATAGAAACCTGAAGTTTAGGGGACATATTGCAAAGGTGGTGAAGGTAACACAGAGGATTGCTGCTATTATGAGAAGGACACTGACCTGCAGAGATAAGAGGGTTATCATTCCGTTGTATAAGTCTCTGATCAGACCACACTTGGACTATTGTTCTCAGATTTGGTCCCCAGGATTTGAAGGGGATAAATTAACTGTGGAAAGGATACAAAGACGGATGACAAAGATGGTTTCAGGACTGTACAATGATAGTTATGAGGATCGGCTGAGAGAATGTGGACTGCAGAGTTTGGCGGATAGAAGAAAGAGAGGTGATATGATTGAGACTTTTAAACTGTTGAGAGGTGGTTACAGGGTTGACACTGGGGAGTTCTTTCGCTTGGTTGATCAGCGGGAAGGAGTGATGACAAGAGGCCATCCCTGGAAGTTACGAAAGGAAACTGTGAGCAAGAGGGTAAGGAGTGGTTTCTTTGTGTGGAGGGTGGTTGAGCCGTGGAATGCATTGCCTGATGGAGTGGTGGGAGCGAGAACGGTCAGTGACTTTAAAGAGTGGTATGATAAACTTTGTGTTTCTCAGGGGGGGACCTCCCCTCGATGAGTCTTGACAAACTTTATGTCTTAGGAATGACCTCCCTCGATGAGTCTTTTGACTCCTTGGAGGCCTGAATAATAATAATAATAATAATAATAATAATAATAATTATTGCAGCAATCCTCTGTGTTTCCTTTGCCACCTTTGCAATATGTCCCCTAAATTTCAGGTTTCTATCAATCATCAACCCTAGATCTCTTGTCTCCCCTACTTCCTCCAGTATAACTCCTCCCATAGAGTATGCAGTGTCCCATCGATGTTTCCTAAACCTCAAGACTTTACATTTTGCTGCATTAAACTGATACCCACCATTCATTTGCCCATCTATCTAGCTTATTCAAATCCTCTTGCAGGGCTGCTGCATCTGCACTATTACTAATAATCCTTCCCTGCTTCGCATCATCTGCAATCAACTGAATATCCCCTTGCAATCCACTGACAATGTCATTGATATAAAGGTTAAACAATATAGGTGCCAGTACTGAGCCCTGTGGGACCTCCACTTGTAACCTTCTGCTTCCTTGAAACTGCCCCACCATACACAACTCTCTGATACCTATCAGACAGCCAATCCTGAATCCAGTTGACCAATCTGACATCCAGACCCATGTGCTGCAACTTAAATATCAGCTTATCATGTGGCACCCTGTCAAATGCCTTCGCTAAATCTAAGAAAATGGCAGTATATGCTTTTCCCTTATCTAATGCTCTTGTAACTCATTATTGCAGCAATCCTCTGTGTTTCCTTTGCCACCTTTGCAATATGTCCCCTAAATTTCAGGTTTCTATCAGTCATCAACCCTAGATCTCTTGTCTCCCCTACTTTCTCCAGTATAACTCCTCCCATATGCTTTCATAAATGCTTTCAGTATATGCTTTTCCCTTATCTAATGCTCTTGTAACTCATTATTGCAGCAATCCTCTGTGTTTCCTTTGCCACCTTTGCAATATGTCCCCTAAATTTCAGGTTTCTATCAGTCATCAACCCTAGATCTCTTGTCTCCCCTACTTTCTCCAGTATAACTCCTCCCATATGCTTTCATAAAAGGCTAGCATATTGCTAAAACAAGAGCACCCCTTCACAAATCCATGTTGACTCTCACATATAACATTACCCTCATCTGCCCAATGCTGTATATGGTCCTTCACTACTTTCTCCAAGATCTTACTAACTACTGGTGACACACAAACTGGTCTATAATTAGACACTTCCAGATGATACATCAAAAAATAAAGAACTATTTTAGGTATATTTTCGTAAATATTAATCAAAAATCATAGTGATATAATCGGGTCCAGGATACAATTTCAGAATTTATTTGTTCATTTCCGGGAAGATCTGAAGGGGCCCGAACGGAAGATGACATACATTCATAATTATATGTACCATTCATTGTTTGTTTAACTTCTTATCTCATATTTTTTTACATCTTTTGGGCGCCTTTTCTTCTGTGGCACCTGTGTATATTGCACACTTCACACACGCCACCAGCTGGGCCTGCATAAGTGTACTAATACTCTTTATGATCATGCCATAATTAATTATTAATACATTACAAAATAACCAAGGTGTTCCATGAAAATCTCAGGATTTGTGAAGTGTTTCATCAGGAAAAATTTGGGAAACACTGCTCTACACTATGAAAATCGCCTCCACATTAATCTGGTATAAGACCTCACCAATACATCTCAATCTGCCCCTATGTTGTTCTACCCCTATCTTCCTCTGCATTATGAAATATCACCTTCACATTAAGAGACATCACCAACTCATACATCTCAATCATAATATTCTTCTCCTTCTATTCACAAGGCTCTACAAGGTGCATTCCCTCAATCTATCCACCTATCATAAACCTAGTATGGATGCCCGGATGTTGATGTTTCATGGAATACACCAAGACATCTTCATGAGCACAAAGAAATATAATAAGCACATGCACACACTGATTGTAATGGTGAGCTCCTACAGTATTGTGGGTGCAGCGATATGTTCTTGTTGAAGGTCTCAAAATGATGATCTCTCAGATTTTTGGTAGTGTGATGCAGCAAAATGCATTTACATTTGGGGAATGTTATGGTGCTGTCAAATTCCAGAGTCTCTCTGGCTATCAGTTATCTGTTTCTGCAAACTTTCTTTCATTGGATTGGGTGATCCATGGTCTGTTACCATGGAATGAGTGGTGTAGAGGAGGGACATATTTTCTGTGTTCTTCCAAATGGCTGTTGGCAGTTCTTCCTGTTTGTCCAAAGCATTTAAACTTGCAAGAACAAAAGATACTATAGACTCTAGAATGGTCCAGATGGTGGAGAAGATCTTTATGTAGCTAGTTTTTGGTTAAGTCTGAAGGACATATTTATGTTATGCCCTTTTTGGGGGAGGGGAGAAAAGTTGGTTGGGATGGATGGGCAGAGAACTCTGTTGATTTTGTTAAGGGGAAAGACATTGAATAAAAATGTTTCCTGCATCTGATGATTTCCATGCAGAGGCTGTTATGATGTAAGCAGATGGTTTTCTAGCTCTGTTTGCTAAGGTTTTGATAGCACCATACGAGTGATAGGTTGATGTACCTACCAGTATGAGTACGTTTTCTTTATATTGAAAAGGATAAGGATCTGGTAGCCAGATAACCAAAGTGTCAGGTTATGCCTAATCTATTTTGCATTGCATAACCTAGATAAAAATTTAGCAATATGGACAGACAGGATATCAGTGTGTATGCTAAAGGAAGGCACAACCGAACTGGCTAGGCCTTGACATGTTTATAAAATTTGAGTCTTATTTCAGGAAAGAATGTATGATAGTCCCATTGCACAAGGGTGCTGCAAAAACTGATGGGGATTTTAAACTATAAATGTATCAGTTTATCTCTTGAGTGGTTGTGATTTTAAAAAAGTTAGTAAAACTTGCATACAGAAATGGATGAACAAAGAAGCTATTCTTTGCAAGGAACAGCATGGGTTTACTAAAGGGATATAAAATATGAGCAATATGCTCATATTTTATAATAATGTTACAGCTGAGTTAAGTAATAGGAATAAATACTCTATGATGCTGTTGGACTTTGCTAAGGTATTTGATAGGATATCACATAAAGGGCATTGTGTAAACTGGAAAATATGGAAATGGAATGTAAACTATCAGCTTGGATAAGTGGGTAGCTGATGAACAGGTATCAGAAAGTGGTATACAGGGGTGAAGCTGGAAGATTTAAGGTGACCAATAATGCACCCCAAGGATTCCTGGGACCATTGTTTTTTTTATGTATATATCAATTATATATTTGAAAGGGCCTGACAGATCTCCAATTGTTTGCTGATGATGCAAAGATAGGCAGGACAATCAGATATGCTATTTGGCATGATGATCCAATATCATATTATATTGGTGGGATTATTATTATTATTAACACCAGACCACCATGGAGTCAAAAGACTCATCATGGGAGGTACACACTGTTACATACAAAACCCATCAAACTGTGCTTTAAACTCATTCAATGTATCTGCATTCACTACAATGTCAGACAATGCATTTCACTCACCTGCTCCTTATGCCTCTACTCACGCCCTCCTCATACATTTTTCAATCTCTTTGTTCTACTCCCTTCTCCCATTTCATGAAAACTTTCTTCTGCATTAATCCAGTAACAATCTTTTACCAACTTAAATGTCTCAATCATATCGTCTCTCTTTCTTTCTCCTATTCACAAGGCTTTACAAACTGCATTCCCTTAATCTGTCTTCATATCAGACATCCCATAGACCAGTTACCATCTTAATAAGTCTTCTCTGGACCCTGTCCAGTATATATTCTCATCATCATGATGACCATGCTTGGAAAAACTGATGAAGGCAGAGATCTTGGAGTTATGGGTGGACAGGAATTTGAAGTTCAAGAGTTACAAAGCATAGAATGCAATACAATTTGGAAGACAATTGCGATATTGAAGCAAACATTGGCATGTAAGGATATGGAAGTCATTTTGTCTCTTTACAAGGCCTTGATATGACTACACTTGGACACACAATTTGGTTTCCTGGCCTCCCTTGATGAGTCCCTGATTTTCTGGAGTTCTAATAATGAAAACGTCTGTTCAATTAGCCTAGCAGCTGTGCAATTCTCAACCATATGTGTGGGGAAGGAGTGTCCTAGGTTTGATTCCCATCAGAGATGCGAGTAACTCAAGGATCTTCCTCAGCCATAGCCAAGTTAGCCAGTCTTTTGCGTGGGCAGTAGGGTTTTCCCCAGTTTAGCTGGGGGTTTTTCATCCCGCAAACAGGCCCCATGAACACACACACAAACTACAGTCATGAATACCTCCATTAGGGATGCAGCAGAGGAGTGGCATGCCGGATGCATTATTTTACCATGACTCCTCATTAGGAAGAGACCCAACCCATCTGAAATCAGATGGAAGGAAGAGATAGATAGAATAATGAAAACAATAATAATAATATTGTGTGTTTGAGAAGGAATAGAGTTTAGGGTCTTGTTTTTAGAATGTTCCATGTTTAGATGGAAGATGAAATTTATTGCCCAGTGCAAGACCACCACCATGCTCACTGAAGGCCTCAAGTGGCTTGAAAGGTTCTACGTTTGATCTGTAGAGCAGAGTTTCCTGTGTAAAAAAAAAAAAAAGGAAAAAAAATCAATAAAAAAAAGTATTAAAAATTGTAAAATTAATGCAATGGAAAAAAAATCCTTAAACCAAGTACGAATATACTATCATAGACCTATAACCTTTTGTGAGTGGGAATCACATAAAAAAAAGTAAATATTTCCAAGGAAGGAAAAGAGGGAGACCAATACCTGTGCCTTCAATCTGCTTGTAGGTTTTCCTTGCAAAGTAAAATAGCCAGAATGCATGGTAAAGGTGAATAAGGCTGATATGTCTGGGAAAGAGAGACTCTCTATCTTCTCCAGAATATATTTATGAATGATTTCTGAGGTTTCTTTTTAGGGGGGTACATTAGTAAATAGGGAGGTTACATCAAAACTGACCATGATATTAGTGTCTCTGACGATCATATCCAACAAACAAGATTTGAAGTGCACAGAGTTTTTTACATGGGAAGAAGTATGGCCAGTAAGGAGGGAGAGAGAGAGAGAGAGAGAGAGAGAGAGAGAGAGAGAGAGAGAGAGAGAGAGAGAGAGAGCTTTTTGGCTAATTGTTTGGTCACTTTATAAATAGAGAAACAAATACTGTCTACTATGGATCTCAAGGGTATATTCCATTTGTGTTTTTAGCAACCCCACAAATTTGAGGAGACCTAATTATAAGTTTTTTATAGTTTCAGGAGGCTAGGAGAGCACTTTTTGATGATCGATCTCTGAGTAAGATTGACATTTTTTTAACATATTCAGAGTGATCACGTATTACAGTAGCATTGTCCCTTATATGCTTTGGTGATGATGATATTCATTCTTGAGTAAGTGCAGTGAATTCCACATAGGATAAGTTTCTTTTTGGAGGCTTTGACGACTTTAAAATGTTGGCTACATCTATCCACATATAATGCTGACAATATGGGGCAAGAGGCTGTAGAAGCTACATTCTATTTTTGCCATAATTTGCATGCTTTTGGAGTTGCAGCATAATTATTGCCAAGACTGAGCGCTTTGAAAGACTCTTTCTGGAGCTGAAAAAACAAACAACTTGTTAATTACCACATGTTCTATAGGCTTATTTATTTTCTGGAATACACCACAGTACTACAGCATTCCTCAAACATAAACAAATTTGGCTGCATTGTTATTATTATTATTATTATTATTCGTGACACCTCCAAGGAGTCCAAAGACTCATGTCTGACATGCTCTAGTTTGACTGTCAACTTATCACGAGGTACTCAATCAAAAGCCTTTGTGAAATCCAAGTATATATATTACATATATTACTGTGTATCCTTCTCCTCTGTCCAAGGAAGCAGTCACTTTATTGTAATAAGTAAGTAGATTACTAAAAACATGACCTCCCTTTAGCAAATCCATGCTGTTCATCAAAGATTATACCATTGTTGTCAACCCAACTCTGGATCCCTCATAAGCTTCTCCAACAACTTAACCACAACACCTGACACAGAGATAGGCCTATAGTTTGATGCTTGAGTTCGATCACCTCCTTTATGAAGTGGCACAATCTTGCCCTCCTTCTACTCTTTAGGAACTTGACCAAGTGCAAGACTCGTATTAAAAAAATATGTGAAGGCAGGTGTCAACTCTCTGGCACATTCCTTCAGAATACACGGTGATATATTATCAAGTCCCACAGCCTTATTTACATCTAGTTTCCTCAACTCCCCAAACACCTCTTGCTCACTTACAGTCAGTCTCTCCTCCCCATCATCAACTGCTCTCAATCTCTCCATGAAGTCACATTCACAAGATTGAAAGATCTTTATGAACTGCTCATTAAGTATCTCTACCACGCATTCTGCAACAGCTGTCTTTATACCATTTCCTCCAATCAGTGTCATCCTTCCATAATCATTCTTTCTTTTGCTGGCTACATATCGAAAGAACTCCCTAGGATTCTTTTCGTCTTCATTAGCTAACTGCTATTCATACCTCTCTTTAGCTACTCTCACCAACCAAGTCAAACTCCTTGCCTGGTCTTTGTAGACCTCATGAAATTGGTTACTTCCACTTCTCTTATGCTGCCTCCACAATGCCCTTTTTCTCTCTATCGTATGCTTAATCTCTTTATTCATCCATCTCACACCTACCTTATTTAACCTTCTCACCCTTGCAATACATTTAGACATTGCATCTACTAAATAGTTTTTGAAAATCCCCCAAGCTGCATTGATCTCTTTTCCAGCTAACTCATCATTCCATGCTACACCTGCAAGCTGTCTCTTGAGCTGTTCATAATCCCCCCCCCCCCCTTGTAGTTCCACACATATACCCTTTTTTCACAGGGGTCCTTGCACTGCTGGCAACCACCCAAGTAATCACCTCATGGTCACTTTCACCAATTGGTGGATGATTTGACACCTCATTTATAATTACATCCTCTGATGAGATGACCAAATCCAAGACCCTTAATCCTCGTGTGCCCTCTGTTACATACTGTCTGAGGTAGTTATCCCTCAAAAACTCAAGAAACTCATTTTCTTTACTTCCAGTTGCTATCTCTTCATTCCAGTCTATATTGCCATAATTAAAATCACCCATAATGATCACCCTTTTCTTATTTGCTTGGCTTATTTGACTATACATTTCACTATCACCACTATTCACATTACCAGGTCTATAACAACATCCCAACAAGTATTTGATTTTATTCACTTCTATCTCACACCATACCACCTCAAAACCACTGGCTCTATTTCCCTCTTGCATCTCTACCTTGTATGGACATAACTCTTTCTCTATCATCAATAGCACTCCCCCTCCCTTTTTACTCCTTCTATCCTCACGAAACATATCATACCCTTCCATCTCTATTCCTGTCAGGATGTCGTCCTCATCTAACCATGTCTCACTTATTCTGACAATCTTTAGGCGAACAGACGCAATCAGTGCAACCATTTCATCCACCTTGTTTCTTATACTTCTAGCATTGGTATACAAACACGACAGCTCATTTCTGGATCTACAGCTAGTGCCACTGATACCACTCATTCGATTAATTAATTTAATTAACTAAATAAATTTAGTTAGTTAATTATTAGCTTTAGATGTCTGTTTTATTCTGCAAACCATCACTGTGATACCACAGACCCTGACACCAACTTAGTGAACCTTCTAAGATATCATCATTCCTTGCAAAGCAGGTGACCAAATCTGCATATAATAGTCCATATGCAGCCTGATCAAGGCCTTATACAAGAGGACCAAAACTGCTCTGCTCCACATGTCAGAGTCTTTTTCATCACTACCATAATCCATTGTGATGTTTTTACAATTTTAGCAATGTGATCCCTAAACTTCAAGTCTCTGTCCACCATTTATCTCAGATCTCTTGGCTCTCCACTTCCTTCAAAATTTCCCCATTAATTCAACATTCTTCTTCCCAACCTTGCTTACCAACTTTCAACATCTTACATTTTGTAACATTAAAGTGACAGTTCTACCCTCCCCCCCCTGAGAAGCCCATCTGCTCTACCTCCTCATAGTTCTTCCCAACTTTGCATCATTGGCATATAGCTCAATATCTCTAGTTAAGTCTGTCCCAATATCATTAACATACAAGTTAAACAATAACAGTTCCAAAACAGGGCACTGCACTATGCTAGTGGCCTACCTTCCTCTTTTGGAATACTACTCTCCCATATACAGCTTGCTGATTCTATCACCTAATAAACTAAATAGGCTAATTGTTTAAAGAAATATGATGTTACAGTTACAATTATAGAAATACTCCATATGCATGCTACAATAATAAAAATTGACATGTGAAAATACTTGGCATTACATAGATATCAGATCTAGATTTAAATTTTTATTTCTAACACTTCTAGTTCAATAGAAACATTTATTTCTGTATTTTCATTATCATACAATATATATGTTTTATGACATCTTTCTTAAAATTTTGTGATGAGAAGTATTGCTGCCTATAAACTAATACTTTTTTCAGATATTCAGTTAGCACATTCTTATTATTATAGTAACAGAATAACAGAATGCTTACTTTTTGGCTGTTAGGTGTCGTGATCTCCCATAGAATGTATCAGTGTCATGAAGCAGTTCTGAAAGTGTTGTGACAACTGCAGTACCTAACCTGAAACAAAACATAAATTAAAAAACGAAAAATCAGTTTTATGAACCAGAATCATTTAGTAAAAGTTACTTATTGAAAATCTGTTAACATAATTTTTTTATTAATTTTATTATTGCATAGGCACAAATCCATGGAGCCTGAAG
This sequence comes from Typopeltis vanoorti, assembly GCF_054136105.1. Classification (NCBI taxonomy): domain Eukaryota; kingdom Metazoa; phylum Arthropoda; class Arachnida; order Uropygi; family Thelyphonidae; genus Typopeltis; species Typopeltis vanoorti. Next base: position 25,404,557 of record NC_143549.1, read on the forward strand.
ACATATTGCAGTAGACTCACTGCAATCATTATTCACACAAATATCTATACACGTAATGTAACTTACGTAAAAGCACTCAACTAATTCTGGCAATCCATTCTGCTCATTTATTGTGGTAGAAGCAAAAAACATACAACTATACCTCATAATCTTGCTAATCCACATTCTTAACACAGTTTCCAAGTAGTGGCCCTTTATTCTCTTCCTTTTTTTGTTATGCATTTCAGAGTTCTACGTCAATGGTATAAAACCCCTTCAGTAACTTTATTGTTTCTACATATCCTCTCTTTTCTGCTAGCAACCAATTTCTGTGAACCACAAATCTTTAATATTTCCTCAATAGGGACATTCTATACACTTGTCACTGTCTTGGTCACTTACTCCTGTTAGTGCCAGTGTTTCTTCAACAAACAAGTGATCCCATAAACCACAGATGGTCAACCTATGGCACGCGTGCCAGAGGTGGAACATCCGAGAATTTTGCTGGCACGTCAACGATTTACAGGTGATATCCTTTTATACGCTTATTATTATTATTATTATTATTATTATTTCCCAAGACCTCATGGAGTTCAAAGACTCATCTGAGAGGTCCATTTATCACACACACATCTTATCATACCGTGTCTTAAACACACTCAAACTCCTTGCAGACACCACACTCTCAGGCAAGGCATTCCAATCATTCACAACTCTGCACGAAAAAAACCTGCATCTCACTCCCCTACTCACACCCTCTTTATACAGTTTCCAGGGATGACCTCTGGTTCTCCCCTGATCTCCCACTATTCTCTGTAGAATTTCTCCACCATTGATCTTATAACAACCCCTTACCAACTTGTAGGTCTCTATCATATCTCCCCTCTTTCTTCTCTCCACCAGACTCTGCAAATTACATCTTCTCAATCTTTCCTCATACTCAACATTCCAGAGGTCAGAAACTACCTTAGTCAGTCGCCTTTGGACCCTTTCCAACATCTCTTCAACCTTCTGAAAACCCGGTGACCAAATCTGGGCACAATAGTCCATGTGTGGCCTAATCAAAGCCTTATACAATGGAACAAGAATCTCCCTACTTCTACACGTCAGTGTCCTCCGCATCATTCCCAGAAGTCTTTTTGTTGTCTTCACAATTTTGGCAATGTGTACCCTAAATTTTAGATCCTTATCCACTATCACCCCCCAGATCTCTTATTTTCTCTACCTCCAACAATATATTCTCACCAAGCATAAATTCTGCATCCCATCTTTGTTTTCCAAATTTTAAAACCTTACATTTTGCAACATTGAATTCACATCCCCATTTGCTTGCCCAATCACTCAATTTATTAAAGTCTTCTTGCAAGGCCATAACATCTTCACTACTCTTTATGGTTCGTCCCAACTTTGCATCATCTGCAAAAAACTGAATATCTCCATCCTAATCTTTGCCAATATCATTAATATACAAGTTAAATAGTAATGGCCCTAAAACAGACACCTGAGGCACTCCACTAGTGACTTTCCTTTTCCTGGATATCGCATCCCCCATACACAACTTGTTGATACCTATCAGATAGCCAGTCTCCAATCCAATGCACTAATCTAATATCCATTGCTCTAGTCTGACTGTCAACTTATCATGAGGTACTCTATCAAAAGCCTTTGCAAAATCCAAGTATATTACTGTGTATCCTTCTCCTCTGTCCAAGCAAGCAGTCACTTTATTGTAATAAGTAAGTAGATTACTAAAACATGACCTCCCTTTAGCAAATCCATGCTGTCCATCAAAGATTATACCATTGTTGTCAACCCAACTCTGAATTCCTCACAAGCTTCTCCAACAACTTAACCACAACACCTGACACAGAGATAGGCCTATAGTTTGATGCTTGAGTTCGATCACCTCCTTTATGAAGTGGCACAATCTTAGCCCTCCTTCCACTCTTTAGGAACTTGACTAAGTGCAAGACTCGTATTAAAAAAATATTTGAAGGCAGGTGTCAACTCTCTGGCACATTCCTTCAGAATACATGGTGATATACAGGGTGTTCGGGATAAATTTGACAGTTTCGTAAGGAAAAAGAAAATCTTCTTTGTATCTATTAAATTTAATGAATTGACAAAAAAACATTACAGGCAGAGTTAATTACAATACTATCAACAAGATTTACTCAAAATAACCACCATTAGCATCGATCACAGCTTCAATTCTGCTTCGGAACCTCGAACAAGCTGATGCTACAGTCTCCCTGGGAAGGGCCGCAAAAACTGTTTTAATTTTATCCATTAACTGGGCTTTTGTATTACTGGAAGTGCGATTGGTGTCTTTTTCAACTGCGCCCCATACAAAATAATCCATGGGGTTAAGGTCTGGGGAGTTTGGAGGCCAAACATTTGGACTGGTGAAGTCGTAGAAATTTTCAGACAACCATTTTTGACTTTTCCCAGAGGTGTGGCAAGGGGCAGAATCCTGCTGCCATACATACGGCCTACCATTGGCTACCCTTGTTATCCAGGGCTTGACTACAGTTAGCAACTCCACGAACAAAGCCCGAATTCCAATGCCAGGGTTCTTCAACACCTGTTCCTGCAGATTTGCGAGGAATTCTGCTGTACGAACGCAATCAGATCGTCTGCTAGGGATCTTTCTTCTTGCTACATCCTCGTAGTCACCATTGCAAGTCTCTAGTTCATGCCTGATTGTTTTTACTATATTCAGGGAGCATTGGGCAGCAGTCGTAATACCCTTATTTTGATGGCGGGCACGAATCATCATGATACAAGTTATTCTCTTCCATGATTCAGGTGGGTTCCAGCTATCCATCCTTTCTGACATCTTGTATATGAATGAAGAAGGGTCCAAACTTTTAAATGAAGAGAAGTGTGTGTTAATACATGTAACTTACGGAAAAGTATAATTAATTATAAATATGTCAAATTTATCCCGAACACCCTGTATTATCAAGTCCCACAGCCTTATTTACATCTAGTTTCCTCAACTCCCCAAACACCTCTTGCTCACTTACAGTCAGTCTCTCCTCCCCATCATCAACTTCTCTCAATCTCTCCATGAAGTCATATTCACAAGATTGAAAGATCTTTATGAACTTCTCATTAAGTATCTCTACCACACATTCTGCAACAGCTGTCTTTATACCATTTTCTCCAATCAATGTCATCCTTCCTTAATCATTCTTTCTTTTGCTGGCTACATATTGAAAGAACTCCATAGGATTCTTTTCGGCTTCATTAGCTAACTGCTGTTCATACCTCTCTTTAGCTACTCTCACTAACCAAGTCACCCTCCTTGCCTGGTCTTTGTAGACCTCATGAAATTGGTTACTTCCACTTCTCTTATGCTGCCTCCACAATGCCCTTTTTCTCTCTATCGCATGCTTAATCTCTTTATTCATCCATCTCACACCTACCTTATTTAACCTTCTCACCCTTGCAATACATTTAGACATTGCATCTACTAAATAGTTTTTGAAAATCCCCCAAGCTGCATTGATCTCTTTTCCAGCTAACTCATCATTCCATGCTACACCTGCAAGCTGTCTCTTGAGCTGTTCATAATCCCATCCCCCCTTGTAGTTCCACATATACCCTTTTTTCACAGGGGTCCTTGCACTGCTGGCAACCACCCAAGTAATCACCTCATGGTCACTTTCACCAATTGGTGGATGATTTGACACCTCATTTATAATTACATCCTCTGATGAGATGACCAAATCCAAGCCCCTTAATCCTTGTGTGCCCTCTGTTACATACTATCTAAGGTAGTTATCCCTCAAAAACTCAAGAAACTCATTTTCTTTACTTCCAGTTGCTATCTCTTCATTCCAGTCTATATTGCCATAATTAAAATCACCCATAATGATCACCCTTTTCTTATTTGCTTGGCTCATTTGACTATACATTTCACTATCACCACCATCCACATTACCAGGTCTCTAACAACATCCCACCAAGTATTTGATTCTATTCACCTCTATGTCACACCATACTGTCTCAAAACCACTGGCCCTATTTCCCTCTTGCATCTCTACCTTGTAAGGACATAACTCTTTCTCTATCATCAATAGCACTCCCCCTCCCTTTTTACCCCTTCTATCTTCAAGAAACATATCATATCCTTCCATCTCTATTCCTGTCAGGATGTCGTCCTCATCTAACCATGTCTCACTTATTCCAACAATTTTTGTGTGAACAGACGCAATTAGTGCAACCATTTCATCCGCCTTGTTTCTTATACTTCTAGCATTGGTATACAAACACGACAGCTGATTTCTGTATCTACAGCTAGTTCCACTGATACCACTCACTCAATGTGATCTCTCCATGCTGGACTGGGGTCATTTCCCTTTCTGCTTCTTCATTTTAGAACCCTTTTCAATTTCATCTGTTTCATCTTGATCCCTGGTCATCCCATTTCTTTCCTGCCTACACATGCTCTCACCTCCCCGTTTCCCTGCTCCTCTTGCACACCCATTCTCTCATTTTCTATACTCATACCACTCACTTCCCCATTCATTTCCACTTCTTCAATCTCTCCTGTCTTACTCTCCTGCTCTTCTACATCAACCCCCTCTCTATCTGATTCATTCTCTCTATTCACTTCTCTACCCTCCAGCAGCAGTCTCTCCAAGCGACTCACACCATAACCACTCAAATGCAGTCCATCGCTCCCATACAGCTCACTTGGTCCCTCAAACTCATTCCACACTCTAACAAACTGTACTTCCATCTCCTCACACATATTAGCCAGAATATTATTCATAATCCTTGCTCTCTGCCTCATTTCACCACAATCATACCTAGGCAACATACCGACTACCCTTCCTGTCACACTATTCTTTTTTATCTTTCCAAGCAGCCTCCTGACATTCATTCTGACATGCTCTTTGTTCTCTCTCAAATCATTTGTACCAATTAATGCAATTAACTCTTTTGCTCGCTCCCACCTCATATTCAATGCTCAATCACTCTACTCATTTTACCACCTGGAAAACATACCTTGTGCATTTTATCCTCTAGTACACCTTTAATAATGGAGTCACCATACAACACCGCTCGCTCATTTTCGTTAACTCTTTCATGCCATCATGATTTATTTTAATAGTTTTGACCTGAATTCTCTTAATTTCATTCCGCATCCATTTCAATTCTTGCCTCATCCAATCCAATTCACTTTCCGAATCTCGCGACACATTCCCTCTATCATTAAATCTCTCTAACTTTCTAACTCTCGACCCCTCTTTTCACTTTCCCTCTCATTCATCCTTCTTTGTTTCCATACTTTCAGTCCAATATGCGTCCAACTTTCGCCATCATTCATTCTTTTTTCGCTATCATTTATTCTTTCGATTTTTTTAACTTGCGATTTCTGCGTCACGCCATTTCTACTTTCATTCGTTCTCTCAATTTTGTTTCTTTCTGCCACTCTCATCTCACTTTCATCCCTTTTAACATCTGTTATGGTTTTCAAATCGCTCTTTTTCTTTTTTCCTGATTTTTTAACATTTTTTTTCCTGTCATTCTCACCATCCTTCTCTTTCAAATGTGCACTCGCAAACTATTTTCAAAATCATTACAATATGTACAAGTTAAATTTTGTTTTACACGAGAAAGCAGCTATGAGCACGTGCATGTGATTGGTGCTGTATTAACAAAAAATCACACGACCCAAAGACAAAGGCAACCGACAAATGTCGAGTTGAAATGCTAATTCTCTTCAATCAAATTCCATAACATTTGAAACTGTCATAACAACATTGCTATATATTGCTTATTTTTAACACAATCATGACGTGTTTTGTCGTTTATCGTTCCGACAGAACTTCTCATTACTGGCGGGCTCAACTCACACAAAGTTTCAACCCTTGATTGAATTTTATTCCTGCTTGTTTGCTTTTGAGCTGGCAGGCAAACTCGCACATGCATTATATGTATAGTGACCACATTTTTTTTGAGAAAATAAAGGAAAAATCAGAAATTGTTTCATAACAAATAAATGAATAAATGAAAACAGGTTGCGTTTATTTGTTTCACTAAAACTAAAAACTTTATAACGTTTATTGTAAAATATAAGCATATAAACAGCATTTTAAAGAATCGTATTATTACTTAAAAAAATTAATTTTGATACTTTTCACAAGAATGAACTTTTTTAATAAATCAGGTTCGTGTTTTAAAAATTCATGAAACTATATACAGTTCATGTCAAAGTTCCATTTGGAATAAGCACATGCTTTCAATGTTTGGATTTTTAATTGTTTTTTTTTCACATATTATTCACTAATGAAAATTCTCGTTCATTGGGAGCATTAGATCCAGGGAGACATAAGCAAAATTCAACGATTTTTAAAATGTTTTTATAAGACATGTGTTTATGTGTGCATATTTAAAATTTTCAACCCATCTACGTTCGCAAGACTCGTCATTTTGTCGCTATTCTTCGATCTTTACACTGGTGACATAACTTTTAATACACGAAACTTCATCAAATAGTTCTCTGTCATTTATAATAATGTTTAAGTTCCAGTGACTGGAAGTAAACAAAACACTCTCCTCAATCTTCACCCACAGAGGGATTTCTTATAGTAGGACCCATGCAAATACTTCCATTTCCACGAAAGAGCTGTCCCAGTTATTTAAATAGTCAATGCAGGTTTGGTAAAATTTATGAATTGCATCTTTAAATATGTTTGGCATCAATATTCAATTTACTATTTCAATTCACAAAATAAAGGACAAAATGGACATTTTAGAAAAAATAATCTAAAGGAATGAGCAGTGAAATAAAGGACTGTCCTCTTAAATAAAGGACGTATGGTCACTGTAATTATATGGCATTGTTTCAATTTGTGGTAGAATTTTTTTGAAGTTAGCCTTTGTGGTCTGTCATAATGACATAGAGAATTTCAAATGCAATAAAAAAACACTTATTTCATGTAATTGAAAAATTGGACAATAGATTTTACTTAGATACTGTGTTTCAGTGCATCGTATGGTTTTCTTGAGTCTCTACAGCATAGTTTCTGTGGGAGGGGACAATAATAGTGCAATTAGAGACAGCTGGAATAAAAACTAATCTAACTAATGAATCACACTATTTGTTGAGAAATAAAGAGTGGCCATAAAATAACTTTCCCTCTTTGGAGGGCATCTGTTGCTAAAACTAATAAACGGAATGAGACTAATTTTATATTGAGACTTTTGAAGGCATGGGGAGATGATTTCCGAGAAAAAAAGATTTAGTACGAAAAGTCGCCGATAGGGGAAATTTTGGCACTGGTAGTGTCGAAAACAGCGGATAATTACATTAAAGGCAGATAAAATGGAATAATAACATTTTGACAGTGTAAGCGACATCAGCGTCACTCATTCCAGCTGGATATGTGTCACGTTACAATGATAATAAGAATAATAATAATTAAACTTAAAGTACAACTTGCGAGAGATAAAATTAATGTTGTGATTGACCTCACAGGAAATAATGTTTTATTCATAAGAATCAGGGTCCCCTGGACCACATACACGATTTTCAATGTGCTGACCTATCGCTGGCTGGTTTTAGCTACAGGTGCCTCCAAAGTGAGAAAGTTATTTTATGACCTCCCTATATATTACACAGACTGCAAAAGCCTCTGTACCTTATTCAGGGATACAATAAAACTACACTTGTTTTTCTTGTATCTGTAGTATAATGGCTGTTGGGGAGGGCACATTGTTACCGTGGGGAGCAAGTTACTATCGCCTCGATGTGAATACGTTTAAACATTTTTCGTGTTTGACGTAATATGCAAACTTTTTTTGTCTTTTTTCGTAAATTAAAATCAGGGGTGCGAGTTATACGCAAGGGCATGTTATATTCGAGTAAATACGGTCAGCATTTCGCCGACAAATTGACATTCTTCTGCTGCTTCCCTGCTCAGCTGACTTCTATGGTGAGTTAAAATGCATGAACATTTTTCTCACTATTGTTTTTTTTTTTTCAAACCAACATCATTAAAATCAATTTAATAATACAATAATCAATTTTATACTGAATAATATTTTAAATTTATATATAAATATTATAAATAAAATAAAATATTATTTATAAAATTATAATTATAGGCAGCCTGTGTAGCTCAGTGGATGTGCCGTTTGCACAACACAGTGCTTGACCACACGAAGGAAGACTTGCTTTTGAATCTAGTCGGCGCCTAGAGGAAATTTTTCTTAGCTTTTTTCGACCGGTTCCCGAGTTAGTCAATCTCTGACATGAGCAAGAAGGTTTTTTCTCCCGGAAACTCTGGTTTTTTTGTCCCATAAACTGAAGAAAATCGACCGTAGTATCCACATTATTTCAGACATTAAATATATTGTGTTAGGGTTAGGGACTACGAGATGGCTGCACATGTTGAGCCGTCTCTCTTCACTGTGTGCTGCTTAATTAATGATAGCCTTGGGCCATCTATCTCTGATTGGGTACCAGTAGAGATTGAACTGTCCACTCAGTCTCCAAAAATTAGATAGGGCTAAAGGCCTCACCTACTCCCTATACAGGAATAAAAAGGCATTAGCTGATTTTTTTTTTGCTGAAATTATAATTATTTATAAAATATTATATAATATAAATAAATAAATTAATTAATTTTCTATTAATTTTCCCCTACTAAAAACTTCCCGGCACGTCAGCAACTTGATTTGTAAATTTTTGGCATGCGCTGGCACAACAGCAACTCAATTTGTAAACTTTTGGCACACGCACATAAAATGGTTCGCCACCACTGCCATAAACCGTTTTGCTCACTTTTACAATATGTCCTCTAAAGTTCAACTCTTTGTCTACCATCACCAGCTTTATCTATTTCCTACAGCACAGTTTTGTGGATTACATCACAGCTTGCAATCTTTTCCTCTTCAAGTGCATAACCTTACACTTAATCATTATCAATTTTCTCATATGTACCCACCCATATGAGGGTGTTCAGGCTGTATGACAGTGCTACATGAATAAGTTTACATTATTATTAGTCTTCTAATGATTTTCCTCTAATTTAGTTTATCACTTGTCAATACTCCAATATTGTCATATCTAAGGCACTTTAAACTAAATCGATCCACCTAGACCTTGGTATTCCTCTGGGTCCCTTTCTAATGTAAAGCTAATCTAAAGTGGCCATATCACCTTAGAAATTCTGCTCTGCTCACACATTCTTTCAATGCTAACAATGTCAAATTTCCTCTCTAATGTGAAGAATTGCTCTTCAGAAGACATCAGAAGAAGATTAGGAATGGCTAAAACAAGTCAGAAACTTGTCTCAAATCTGGAAGGATGGATTTGTCTCCACAAGAACAAAGTTGAGAATTCTGGATACTGTTTTTCTAATAGCAACTGATGGATGTGAGACTCTGAACCTAAAGATGTCTAATAGGAAGGGATAGTTGCTTTTGAGATGCGATGTAAGAATGTCAAGGATATCCTATTCTGAAAGGTGATGAAATGGATGGGTGCTAGAAAAGATCAGCAGAACTTAAGGCTCCTTAAATATATTGACAGAAGAAAGTTGAAATACTTTGGATGCATTGAAAGGATGGAAGGAAGACTTCTCTAAACAGTAATAGAAGGTAAAATTCCGAAAAAAAAAGAAGAAGGGGTAGACCTTCAATGAGATGGATGGAAGTGTGTCTGGAGTAACTGATCTTCAGAGATTTGAAGCCTCCAGAAAAGCCTATAACAGAACCACCTGGTGAGGACTGGTGTGGAACATCACCAAGGAAAGGAGTGAGTATATGGCAGGGGTGTTCAACCAGTTGATTGCAGAGCGATTTTTGGTCGATCACTTGTGTATTCCTCCTTACTTACAAATTTAATTAAAACTGAAAACAATCTTTTATTTATCATTATTTTGTATTATTTTTAATTCGCTTTAAGTGTATTGCTATTGTTTATTTATTTTTTGTTAAAATTATCAAATCAGTAATTTTCTTATAAATCCGGGTTAATGAATTAATTTGGATTAGTGGAAGTCAAACAGCGAGCCGAGTGAATATGATTATAAGCAAAGTGTTAAAACTCGATGGTAGCTTAAATACTAAATATTCTAAAGCACATTACATCGCTTTTTTACTTACGTTAAGTCCCATGTGAATAATGTAAAAAAATAAACTTTGTTTGTCTCGGTATAATTTGTATTAGATGTTTTTGTAAATAACTCTTTTGAAGATAACTGTATATACTGCTTTAACAAGAACATGTTAGAGTGTTAAAAACAAAGGCAATGTTTTTGTCACCGAAGCTGTACATGGCAGCATTAGAAAGATTGTTATTGAAACTTGTATATGTATGAGAAAGGCTTGCAGACTCTAAGTGTAAACATCTCTGAAGTCAGTCAGAAAGAGTTCAAACAACTTTCCGATGGCCGACAACTTACAATCAAAAGAAAGCAGAGGAAAACCAAAGGCATGCCGAACTTGAAACTTAAGGTGAAAGACTCATAATGATTCTTTGAGGGGTTGTCAAACTTCATGTGAGATCTCATAGGAGGCCTAATAAATAGGGACTGAAGCAAGCAGAAGGGGTCCTGGTTCCAGAATTGTGTCAGAAAGGAGACCGCCCGGTCCAGAGTCGCCATCAGAGAGGCTGCCCGGATCCATGTTGCTTGAGAGAGGAGTTTCCCTCTTCCAGAAAGGAGCTTCTCGGGTCGAGATGTCGCTAGAGAGAGAGAGACTACTTCTAGGCCACAGACAAGGTTTTAAATTGCTGAAAGAAAGAATTCCAATTGCTGGAGAAAAGTTTCCAGGCCAGAGAGGGATCCAGTTAACAGTTGGCGGCAGTTCTAGCTGATGAAATGGCAGAAAAAGAAGGCAGTCGTCCAGGCATTTTCAGCGAGCCCAAGCAGAGGAGAAAAGGCAAGGCAAATTTCCCGAAGCACCTTCACTTGTAAGTTTTTCTTTTCGCCGAGGGAGAGTAACCTTTTGCCAGAGCTGAATGAGCCCACAGCCTGCTACGTTCCCGATGAGATGCAGCCAGCCAAAATTTCCTGAAGAAGATCTGAGACTAAAGAATTGCCATAGAACTTTTAGTGAAAGACTTTTGACTGAATGTGAGATACAGAGCCTTTGTAAGTTCAAAACTTTTATATAATTCCTGTTATAGTTGATACAGGAAAGACTTTTAAGATATATGTTTAATAGTGTTAAGAAATGTCCATAAGAGAATCAATTGGCATGTTAGAGGTTGATATCAAATGTGAAAAGATAACACAGATTTAGGTAACCTCTTTATGAGTAAGCTTAGAGATTAATAAGTAAAAATTGGTAAACTGAGAGTAGGTAACCTTATGTGTTAAAGAAAGTATTTAATGTTGAAGAAAGAAGGTTCTAATTTTTGCTAAAGAGTTTTTATAGATGGATAGAGAAAGCAATCTCCCTAATTAAAATTGTGTATATATTTCATAGTAATGTAAATAACTGTCATTTGACTTTCTTGTTAAAAGAGTGCTGCCTGTTTGTTTATTTACAACTGCACTGTTTCTAAAATAAATCGGACTTGTCAAGCGGGAATCTAAGTGAGTTGGTCAAAGCGCGAAATTAAGTAAAAGAATAGACGACGACTGTTTGTGAAAGTTTTAATGTAGGAATTTGCATTAGAAAAAGAGAGAGAGAAATCTACCAGCCGTATATTTGAGTTCTTTTTGCTAATCAAAGATATTAGTGGCACAGTCTCATTTTAAATAAATTTTCTAATATCTTAAGCGTAAGACTCGTAATGCGAAAGGTAGATAAACATAGCACATAATAAGATAAACAAGAGAGATTCTGAGAGAGAGAAAGCGCGCACAGCAAATTAGAATAACGGAGAATAAAGTATAGAGTAAATGACATCATAAGTGATTAATAGAAATTACAAGTATACAAAGTTAAATAATAATAAAAGTGTACAATGGCGCAGTAACGACTGGATAGCAAAAGTAGACATATAACAAAAGCACATCATATGCGTTTCGTTTAATTTGAGGATAATCATGAGTGTATCAAAGAAATCGAAATCGTATAATTTTCAAAGGCATGGGAAATGGATTTTTTCTTTACAAGGGTAAATGGAAAGTGTTGTTGTTTGATTTGTAATTCATCTGTAGCAATTCCAAAAAAAATAGGTAATATTTAGAGACATTTTCGATCGCTACATGCAAAATATGATGAAGATTTTCCCAAAAATTCCGAAATACGTAAATCAAAATTATAAATTTAAAGGCAGGACTTTCTGGACAACAAAATATGATTTCGAAAGTAATAAATAAACCAATATCAGTCACTATTGCATCTTTGAAAGTGTGCCATTTATTAGTAAAAGCAAAAAAGCCTTTTACTGATGGAGAGTTAATAAAAGAATCGTTTCTTGCAACAGCAGAATCTTTATTTTCTGATTTTAAAAATAAAAAGGAAATCATTTCGAATATTAAAGATTTACAACTTTCCAGAACAACGGTTATGAGAAGAGCTGAAATTTTAAGTGCCGATCCGAATACTCAGTTAATGTCAGACATTCACCAGTGTGTTGCGTTTTCATTACAATTTGATGAATCAAACGACTTCATTGATATTGCTCAGTTAATGATATTTATTCGCATGGCATTTCAAGATTATTCAAGTACAGAAGAACTTTTGAAAATTATACCATTATTGGAAAGGAGAAGACATATTTTTGGAATTTGATGAATTTGTGAAACAACACAAACTTCCGCTTTTTAAACTTGTGTCTAATTACTACTGATGGTGTTCCTGCAATGATAGGTAATAAATCAGGCTTCATTTTATTATGTAAAAACGATGGCAAATATCCAGTTTTGTTAACGTACCACTGTATCATTCACCAACAAGTACTGTGTAGTAAAAGATTAAACACAAAAGGTATTTTGGATATTGCATTTAAAATTGTAATTTCGGTTCGAGGAAAAGCCCTGCAATGGTGGTTATTTAAATTACAGGCAGATGATGATGGGAACTTCTGTTGTACAATAATGTTTGCTGGCTCAGCAGAAGTCAATTTTAAGAAAGATTTCTTGTATTAATTAACGATATAAAAATTTTTCTTGATGAAAAAGGAGATATTTATCCGCAATTGAGTGATAAAAGATGGTTGTTACACTTATCGTTTTTAGTAGATTTCTGTACTAAATTAAGCAATTTAAATTTAGAGTTACAAGGTAGAGATAAAAATTTAATTGGCATGTTATAAGTTCAATAAAAACTTTCCAATAATACTTACTTTTATTAAAGAAAACTATAAATGACCACGAATTTAGACATCTCCCATATTTATTAAAATTTTTTGAACAAAATCAAGAAATGCTTCGCTATGATTTAAAAGAATTTATTTGTGAAATAGAATTAATTGAGGAAGAAATAAATTCAAGATTTAAAGATTTTAATAAAACTGAAATGATTGTATCTTTTATCAATAATCCATTTTAAGAAAACTTGAACATCACAGAAATTTCAAATAAAATTAGTGGGCTGTTTGTTATAAACCAAGCTGAAGCAGAACTTCAGATAATAAACATTCAGAATAGTTAACATTTAAAATCAATAAACAATGAAGTCATTTGGAAGTCTGCACATGAAAAATTCTCAATATTAACTGATATTGTGCGGAAAATTCTGTCGTGTTTCGGATCGACATACTTGTCAGAATCCGCTTTTACAAATGTGAACGTCATAAAAAATCAATTAAGAAACCAAATTACAAATGATCATTTGGATGATTGTCTGCGATTGGCCACTTCTTCATATCAACTTGACTATGAAAATATTGCGAGGTCCAAACAATGCCAAATTTCACATTAACTTTTTTTTTAATCAACCAGCATTTCCTGTAACTTGCGAGTTTATAATCAATCTGTTGTTTTTTCTAACTTTGGTTTTCCAAAATAGAGAAATAAATAATTTATTCCAATATATTTGTTTTGTTTTTTGTTGTATTAAAATATTTGTTGTATTAAAATAATTAAAAGTGATAAATAAATTTTTAAATACGCAAAGTTTTTAGTTGTGTATTTGTGTGTAATCAGATATCAGGTTGGGGGAACATGATCTACCAGGTGATTATAAAATAATGTCACCTGTTCAGAGCCCTCTAGCGAGTAATGTGTTGGACGAAACACACCAATATTCGGTAGATGTACACAGTGGAACATGAGGATTCGATTTAACGAAAAAAAAAAAAAGTACCAAAAGTCGTCAACAATTTTGGGAATTTTGGCACTGTTTAGCAAGTACAGTGCATTAATTTGCATTATCGCGTTTCTTGTGAGCGATCATGCAATAAAAGGAAAGCCTGTGAGATTTCTTATCATTCGTAGACAAACTACTTTTCGATGCCTCTTACTTTACGTGAGCATACTTTGTTAGTCAAACTCTATTATCAGCGGAACAATAATGCCAGTGCTTGTCTTCATGATTTTCAGCATATGAAAAATTTACGAAAAGGATCGATTAGTGTAACAAACTTATGAAAACTGATTCGGCGATTTGAAACTACTGGAACTCTAGCAGTGCAGGTAGGCAGGGGATGCAAACCAATCAAATCACCAACAAGTTAAACAAGTTGCAACTGCTATTGTGGAACAGGAGATGACAAATGTGCAGGGTACCAGCAGTGCACGAGCAATATCCCAGCAAACGGATATCGCATACACAACGGTGTGGAAAATCCTACATCAGATGTTGAAGTTTTACCCCTATAAAATCAGTCATGTTCAAGAATTGCACCCTGGTGATGCGACCACACAAATTGACTTATCTTTGAGATTCTTAGCACACATGGAAGTGAATGATGCATGGACATGGCAGCTTTTTTTATGGAGTGACAAAGCGCACTTTTATTTAAACGGCGATATTAACACATGCAACTGTCGCATCGCATTTGGGCTGCAACTAATACGCACATGTGTCTGCAGATGCCTATCCATTCGCCCAAAGTCACAGTGTGGTGCGGATTTATGGCATCTTTTATCATCAGTCCATACTTTTACGAGGAAAATTGCCAAAATGGACCAGTCACCTGTTCTGTCAATGCTAACAGGTATGCCAATATGCTACAGAACTTTGTGGTTCCACAACTGCAGCAAAGAGGATGTCTCGATTCAACCATCTTCATGCAGAATGGTGCACCACCCCACATCGGACTTCAGGTACAGCGTGTTTTGTGACAACATTTCTCTGACAGAAGAATTATTAGTCATGCATTTCCTATGCCATGGCCACCGAGATCACCTGATCTCAATCCTTGTGACTTTTGGCTGTGGGATTTCTTAAAAGCATTGTGTATCAAGGACATGTACCCGATATTCCAACTTTGAAGGATCGAATAACGTTACACGTGAGACAAATCAATTCCGATATGTTGCGAGCCACTGTGGAAAATGTCGTGCACCGTATGCAGTTCCTGGAACATCGGAATGGTGGTCATATTGAACCTCATTTGTAATTAACAATAAATGTCATGAAATTGATGTGTGCTGTCTCTCATTTGCCATTTAGTCATTCATTAGTAGGTGTGACTTCCTTTAGTCACACCTACTAAAATTAATTTGGAGCGCCAAAATTTCCCCTGTTGGTGACTTTTGGTACTTTTTTTTTCGTTAAATCGAATCGCCATGTTCCACTGTGTACGTCTACTGAATATTGGTGTGTTTCGTCCAATACATTATTCGCTAAAGGGCTCTGAACACTTGACGTTATTTCATAATCACCCGGTATATAAGAGAATAGATCGCCGAATAACTTTTTATAGAAAAGTAGCTCGCATAGTAAAAAAGGTTGAACACCACTGGTATATGGATCTGATGATGCCCAATGAGTAGATAGATGGATGGATTAATAAAATTTCTAAATGTTTACAGTAATTCGATTAAAGGCAACTTTCGTTGACTTACTCAGTATCATTATGTAATTAACAATTATCCAACTCAGCTGTCACTCTATTATAAAAAGTTAATAAATTACTAAGGAAAGACCAACTTTTAACAAAGCTATGCTGTCTCTCATAGAGCATCATATTATTATTAACCCATTCCCAAATTCTGTTTTAGACCAGTACTTTTACAACCATTCCCAAGATAGTGACTGTTCTATAATTTTCTACTACAGTCTTGGAGTTTCCTTTATGCAATGGAACTATTTAACCATCCTTCCACTTCCTTGTACCTTACCAAAAGCTGAGACTTAAACAGCTTAGTGTAAGATGTTGATAATTCCTTTGCACATAATTCCAAACTTATGGTGGTATTTGCATTGAGATTCTGTGATATCCTAAGTATCTCTATATTGACAAACAGTACTATCCACAAGCATTTAGTGGCAGTAATTAACTATATACTAAAAACTGGAAATGCACTGTGCAGTTTAGTTTTCAGCGTTTAAAAAAAAAATCTAAATAATCTAAGTATCAATGCCAAAAAATGCACTGGTGTAGCCTTCAGTATGCAAGATAAATATAATAGGTTTTCTGGGCGGTTTGATAGTGTGGCATATTAGTATTATTATTAGTAGTAGTAGTATTAATTAATATTATTAATATTAATACAATATTAATATTAGTATTATTATTATACAGGCATCTCCATGGAGTCAGTAGACTCATCACAGGAGACCAAAACTATCCACACAACAGTATCATACTGAAGCACTCACAGCTGAGTCGGACAATGCATTCCATTCATTTGCCACTCTCTAAACAAAAAATCTAGTCCTCACACTCTTGTTAACCACACTCATACTTAATTTCCAGGGATGACCTCTTGTTCTTCCATCACTATCCCACTGCTGAAATATTTCTCCTGCATCAATCTCATAAAATCCATTTAGTAACTTAAATGTTTCTATCATATCCCCTCTTCTCTGCCTATCAACCAGCCTTTGTAACCCACAAACTCTCAATCTATCAATGTAGGGAACATTGATAGATTGAGAGTTTCTTTACACCACTCACCATCTTGGTCACTTGCTTCTGAATCCTTTCTACTGCTTCCTCATCTCCAAGGATCCAGATGACCAGACCTGAGCATAGTAATCCAGATGTGGACATATCAACGGCTTATAAAGAGGAATAACAACTTCTTTATCTCTGCATGTTAGTGTATTCTTCAATAACCAAGCAATCTAGGATGACCAACTTTTGAACATGAAAATAAGGGAGACTGGGTCACGACAACTTTTAGCGAAATTTTTGGGACGTGAATCTTACATTAATTGATAGAATGATTTATTTATAAAATATACAAATAGCAATTTAAATTACAGCACATCAAAATATTTAATATAATTTTAAACATTTATACTTACAATTAAAATATCCATACTTCTTAGATTAAACTTATTTATGTTTATCAACAGATGCTGCAGCAGCTTTGATTTTCTTGTCTCCTTGTGCAAACTGCAAAAACTCTACAATCATAATCAAAATTGATCACTACCATTAGTTCTAATTTAATTAATTCTAAGCTACTTTGATTTCTCTGATCTGTCCATTTTTGTTCATCATTGAGAACATTCTCTCAGTGTGGGTATTTGAGCCTGGAATACTTAACATAACGTCTAAAATTTTACCAAGATTTGGAATACTGATTTTCTTGTTATTTAATTCAGTAAATATATTCATCCACTTTTGTTCAATACTTCCAGATTTTACCATATTCACTGCACTACTTTTTTCAAAATTCTTCAAACAGATTGTCTCTATTTACAATATCAATATGAAATTGTTGAACAATAGCTTGCAAATGCCTGAAAGAAAGTTCATCATCATCATCATCAAATTCCTGCCATGTACCCTCAAGGGGTGTACAGGATATGACAGAACTACATGAAAAAATTACATCATTACTAACTTCCTATCTACAATTTTCCTCCAAATCAGTCTGTTATTTGTCAAGACTCCAACATTATCAGATCTTATATTTCTATCGTCTAAGGCACTTTGCACCGTATCAATCCACCTATATCTTGGTCTTCCTCTGGGTCGTTTTCCTGCCAACCTGGCAGAGAACACTTGTTTTGCTAATCTTTCCTCTCCCATTCTATTTAAGTGACCATACCATCTGAGATTAGCTCTGCTAACGCATTCCTGGATGCTGACAATGTCAAGTTCTTTGCTAATATCCTCATTTTTAATATGATATTGCCATTGATGCCATCTGTTCACGCCTCTAATCTTTCTCAGGACTCTCATATCTGCGGTCTCTAGTCTTTGGTCAAGTGTTTTACTTCTAACCCAGCCCTCAGATCCATAAGTTAAAATTGGTTTGAACACAGTCTTGTATACAGCTAATTTAGTGTTCCGACTAATTTCTTTTTTATTCCATATAAATTTATTCAATTGACTTCCCACAATACCAGCTTTGCTGATTCTGTTGTCTATTTCTATATTTAGTTTACCATCTTCAGTAAAAATTGTGCCTAAGTAGCTGAAATGTTTTACTTGTTCCACAGGTTCTCCATTCACAACACAGTTGACATTTTCAATGATTCTGCCTATTTTCATTGTCTTTGTCTTTTTATTGCTGACCTTCATACCATATCTATTACAACAGCTATTCAATTTAGTCAGAGAATCTTGCAGACTTGTAGCGGATTTATTTAGAAGTATAACATCATCCGCATAAAGCAAAGAGCTGACATTAACATCTCCAATTTTGATATCAGGTGTAATACCACATTCCTTCATAATGTGATCCATATAGATAATGAATAACAGAGGGGATAATGTACATCCTTGTCTCACACCAGATTTAACATTAAACCATCTTCCTGTACTTCCTTTAATTCTAACTGCTGACTCACAACTCAAATAAAGACTAAGTATTGCTTGATATAATGCCCCATTGACACCATATAACTGCAGCGTATTGAATAGCTTCTCTCTTGGCACCTTGTCATATGCCTTTTCCAAATCGACAAAACTTAAATACAGATCTTTGTTATATTCCCATGCTTTCTCGACTATTTGTCGTAAAGTGAAGATCTGATCCTGACAGCCTCTATTTGGCCTGAATCCAGCTTGTTCTTCACCAAGCTTTTCTTCCACAATTCTTCTCAACCGTTTCTCAAGTATACTTGCATAGATCTTGCCAGGAACACTCAGTAGGGAAATACCTCTGTAATTCTCACATTCAGTTTTATTTCCCTTTTTATATATGGGTACTATGAGAGCTCTACTCCAATCATCGGGAATTCGTCCCTCTCTCCACGCTTTCTAAACTATGCAGTGCAGCCGCTGTAAGACTCTTATACCACCATACTTCAGCATTTCTGGTCGAATATCATCTACTCCTGCTGCCTTTCCACATTTCAAGCCTTTGATGGCTTTTTCTACTTCAAGTATAGATATGTATTCCTGACTGCATGCCTGGTCAGTGTTTTTTATCACTGTGCTGTCATCACTGCTTGTTTCATTTAGCAGTTTTTCAAAGTAATTACTCCATACTTCAAGGATATCTTTTTCTCCTGTTTTCATTTCACCTTTATCATCTCTAATTCCTTTTACAGCACTTTCCTCCATTCCTAAGCTTCTTCAACAACCTCCAGAATATTTTGCCACCTTCTTCATATTTATTTTCTATATTCTTGCCAAAGTCCTCCCATGACTTTTGTTTAGCTAGTTTTACACACTGTTTAGCTTTCTTACATTTGTCTCTGTATTCTGTAAGAGTAAAAGCTGACTTATTTGCCAGGAACTTTTGATATGCTTTCTTCTTTTTCTTCACTGCCTCTTTAACTTCCTGTGTCCACCAGGGAGTTCTGATTTTTTTATCCTTGCACACAACCTCACCACATGCCTCTCTGGCAGAATCAATCAATGTTTTCTTCAGAGTTTGCCACTGAATCTCCAAGGTTTTGATTCCTGTTCTCAAACTCTTTCATTTTTCCTTCAATAATCTTTGTGTATTTTAGTCTACAGCTCACATCTGAGAGCTGCTCAACTTTTATTTGCTTTAAAACTTTCTTACATGTTATTCTTTTCAATATGAATTTCAATTTTATCCTGCTCAAGACTAAATAGTGATCACTTCCAATTTCAAATCCTCTGTACACTCTGGTGTCCTGCACCAGGGAGAAAACATCACTATCAACAATAACATAATCAATGAGACTTTTCTTATTCCTAGCCTCTTCTCTCCATGTGAATTTGTGCACATTTTTATGTTGGAACATGGTGTTAGTAATAACCAGTCCATGTCCTGAGCAGAAATCCAACAGATATTTGCCAAAAAGGAAAAGTTGGTCCAAATTTTCCCAAAATATTTTTGTATGTCTCACAATCATTTCCTACTCTACTATTCAGATCCCCAACAAGGACCAACTTTTCCTTTTTCATTGTGTCAGTTGCTTTTTCTAAAGCCTCAAAAAATTCCTCCACTTCTACCTTAGTAGAACCTTCTGTGGGACCATAGGCACAAATAAGTCTCATTGTCCAGTTCCCCATTCTCATATTTGCCCACATTACTCTACTTGAGACTGACTGCCATTCAAGAAGATTAGTCTCGTATTTTGTGTTGAATACTATGGCTACTCCTTCTTATCCTTGATTTATCATTGCTTGAATATAACATTTTGTATTTATTGCTCAGAAAGATCTCACCAGTTTTGGTCTTTTTTGTTTCAGTCACCCGTATTATGTCGATCTGGTACTTATCTAATTCCTCAGCTAGCTCCTACCGATCTTTAACTCTGGTGATGTTGAGTTGGGGTTTATTTTCAGATTTGTTCCAGTAGCTGACTTTTCGCTGTTCGCCCTGGTTCCCTGGCGAAAACAACGGTTCCCTGGTGAAAGAAAGTTCACTGTCCAAATTTAGGAGCACAAGACAATGGATGGAATTTGCATCAGATAAATCAAAATTCTTGGAAATGTACTTGTATAATGGACAGTAAATACTAACAAAATGATCTTTAATTTTTTTTTGTAGGGCTAGGGTCATACAGTTTAAAATCTTTTCAGTGGCATTACTAAAAAACTGTCCTTTATCCTCTGCTGAATTTTTACTACCTAAACATTGCATTATACTGCAGCATTCAATGATACTAAGATCTGCAGTTTCAAGGGATTTGACAGCTTGAACAAGTATAGCACCAATGTTGGGGAAAAAATTAAGGTATACTTCAACAACACACTCCTTTTCTGGATCCTCATCACTGAATTTTGAAGATTTTTTTTGGACAGTCATTGACACTTTTAAAATAACTCTTAATAGATAACCAGTTCTTTATTAACCTATCTACAGCTGATGTCAAAGAAAGCTACCGAGTAGGAACATGACAAAGAATTTCAGATCATTCTGCTTCAAGAAAATCAAAGAATGATTTTAATTCTTCTCTTCTCTTTTTGCAGATACTGCAAAGTGTCCATAAATTTTTAAAACTATCATTTCAATATCAATATCCAACCCATCAAAGGCATGTTTGGTTGCATTATGCAAAATATGATTGCAGCAGTTTGCTTTAACCATGTTTTCATTGTCTTCTGTGAGCAGCTTCACTAGAGAACTATGTTTCCCGTAATTCACGTGTGCATTATCTGCACAATATGAAGTAAATTTTTTTATATCTAAATTGTGCTCATCAAGGGAAGACTTTATCATGCTATGGAGTTAGCTGTCTTATCAGCTTGCTCATTGGAGTCCAGGAGCCTGTTTTTTAATGCCACTTAGAGGATCAAAATATCTCACAACTAGAGGAAATATCTTTCTATTTTTATGGTTTGAGGCATCAGTTGCAATTGAAAAAATGTTGCTGGTTTTTGAAGGATATTTTAAAACATCGATAAAGTCCTGCACACTTCTTGGAGCAGAACGTTTTTTCACAATTGCTTCTGCCTTTGTTCGACCACATGAAATCGTGGCCAAATTCGAGTCATAGAAAATGTCCCTTGATAGCTTATTTGCGGAGTCCATGCTTCTATTACTGTGTTTTCCAGTGTGAAACACTAACGCTAGTTCACCTGCAGTGTTGTTTAAGTTCTTACTTGTGTTACCGAAAAAGAGGTTCAAATGCGAAGAAGTCTTCATCTTTCTCTCTCCGTTTACGTCCTTCAGTGCTAGAATGTTGCTTGCGGTCATTACTACCCCCATGAGCGATACTGAAGCAGGGTGACCACCCAGCAAAAATATTTTGTACTACCAACTTATGCAGGAAAAAGGTATTAGATCATCCGAAAAAAAGTACTAGATTTTTATTTGCTTTCGTTTCACTCTATTTAAAGCATTTTACGATACTACTACTACCTTATTATTATTATAAATTAACTCAATTTAAAACCGCTAAATCAACACATGTATGCCAAATATGAAAAGAAAAAAGTCAAAACACACTTCACTGTAGTCATCTATGAGTCCAAGAGCTGCAGTTATCAATCATCATAAGAGAAGTCCCAATTGTAACTCTAGCACTTAACATGTATATTAATTTACCATATAATTTTTAGTCTTATTTTAGTGTTTAAAATAATGTAGCATTAAATTTTCAGTTATTTAATATGCTATTTACATATAGACAGGGGTTCCCTCTCGCAAGAAAAACAATGGAAGTATTTATTCATTATTTTTAGCAGATTTTCTTAAATTAATTAACTCATCAAAAATAGTAACATCTGTAGCTAATAAATGTTTCAATTTTTCTTTTGTCAAAAGGAGTCCATTCATCAAGGGAGTAGTAGTTGATTTCTTATTTTATTCTTATTTATTGTCACTGCTGAAAATATTCTTTCAGTTGCTGCTGATGAATGAGGGAAGCACAGTACAGCTTTAAATGATGTTGTTAAATTAGGAAACATTCATTTGTTCTCTACAGCATTTTTCATTTCAAAAACTTTATTCAAAAAAAAAAAAAACCCATAAATTCTTGACCTTTTTTCAATGCTTCTACAGTCTTCAATAGTTGCCGTACTCTATCAAGCTCTTCATAACGTCCCTAGTTATACATTTTCTATGTCTAAAAACTGACCATTGTCGGCTAGATTTATCTTTTCAATGGAGTCCAAATTATGCTGTGCATCAATAAAAGATGTTTACTCATATTAAAATATTTAATTTTTCCATTTGTTTTAATTCTTCTTATAATGATCTTATAACGCGCGAGAAGTGTTTGAATTGCGAGAAATATTTTTTCATTGGCTAATGCCAGTCGGATTCCGTGAGTATGGGATCAGGGGGGAGGGGAAGGTTAGAGAACCGTGAGAGTGGGGAGGAAAAAAAGAAAAAAATACTTGTGTCACTGAATGTGACATATGGGGAGGTGGGAGAAGAGAAAAATATTAAAGTCATACGTCTAACTCTCATGTTGTTGTTATTATTATTCGGAAGGAAGAGAGTACTAGATCTCTTGATGAACGTATTAGCAGGGCCGGTTTTATCATTATGCGAATCTAGGCAATCGCCTAGGGGTGCTTTGTCCAAGCAAAAGCCCGAAAGATTAATTTTTCATAATTTTTGTATTTAAGATGTAATAATTTTCTTGCTATACAGATATTAGGAGTAATCATATATGTATACAAATGTATTGGTTTTGATTAATATTTTTTTACTTTCATAATGATATTATTTTTATAAATATCCATATGTGTAGATAGGTGTACGTGTGCTTGTGTGAGTATGACAAAATATATATAGAGAGAGAATGTATAGGGGCGCCTAAATTTTATTTGCTAAGGGGTATCAGATACTCTCGGATCGGCCCTGCGTACTAGAACACTAAAAATTTATAAAAAGTACTAGTGGTGGTCACCACTAGTACTTTTTATAAATGACTGAAGTCAAGTTTACATACTATACAATTAACTTTGTGAACGGCGGATTTCACGGGTTTTAGCCACGGGTACTGTTCTTCCCATTTCTTCAGATAAACATACAAATATTTACATTTCTTTTTTGGTGGCGTTTTTACATTATTACTTTCCGTTTCACCGTCACTATCCATCACGAAAATATACTACAGCACTCGATGTTCAAGGATACTGAAAATACTTTGAGAATGAATGATGGTAAAAACGCAAGATAGGAAACAGACAAATAAAATCCGGAAGTGTATATCGAAAATCGCTACTAACGATTTGATTATTCCGAATGGATATCGATTATTAAACTAGCGCCAAAGGTTACAAGATCAACGCAACGATATAATATCTTTGCCGGAACACCCATGTATATTCGTTGGCCGGAACAGAATTGTATCGATTAGAATTTTCCAAACTATTGATATTAGTGTCAAATTGATTTGCCGGTTATACTATACATTGAAAAATTAACGACAATGATTGATTATGAAAAATACACGAGTACAGTATTTGAAGATCAATACGGGAGTCGGGATGATCAAAAAAAAAAAAATAAATAAATAAATAGCTAAAATACGGGAGTTCTCGGGAAATATGGAAGAGCTGGTCACCCTAAACTAATCCTATGAACTATCTTGGACACCTTAGCAATAAAGTAAAAGCTATTTCTCTTTTTAGAAGAATTATTCGTTTTTCTTAGAGAAACTCACTGATTTTCTGGGAGAAACTTGTTGATTGGAGAAAAGCTTTAATTGCAAATTTTTTTCATTTCACACTGCAGATGTTGCATTTTTATTATGAAATGCGACAAACATTTTATGAAATATCAGAATTTGATAAATTTAACAAACATGCGGGTCAGAAAAAAATAACTATTTTGGATTCCCTCACCCGTTGTGAATTAATTGTCACTACCAAACTATTTTTGCAGTTTCCTTTCTTTCATGCTCACACGGTGATCAGAATACATTATGAAAGTTATGGATACAACTACCGTATTAGTGGTACCGCACGGATGCAACTAACACAGTAGTTGTATCAATAACTTTCATAATGTATTTTTGTAGTTATTTGGCCACTCATTTCCATTATCTAAATATTTGCAGTCGAATTCAGCATGTATTATAAAATCATATCAGATGATTCTAAGTACATGTGGGGAATTGTCGGAAATTTCAAAAAAATTGTAACATGCAAATAAAGTCTTAAAAATGAGAAATGTCAATATGATTTGTTGAAATAGATTTTAAAAATAAAACTGGCTAGAATTCGTTAAAAAGATTCTGGGGAAACTGATTCCAGTTCCAATCACAAACGGTGAAACTGAAATCCAAAAGAAAGTTATGAGGGCTGCCTGTTTTGGATTCACGGCCAAGCAACTACGACTAATGTATCCTGTTAACTGAGTGTGTTCTGGTTGATTTGCTTGTTTTATAGGATGAAAATAAACTCTACTTTCCAGGAAGAAAAACTGCTACTTCTGTATGAAACCGATCAACTCGCCTTCAGTTGAAAATCACTAATCAAAGATCTTTGCATCCCAGAAGAGATTTGAACCCAGATCTCTTCAAAGGGCTTCGTCCATACCGACTGGGCTACGGAGATTCAAAACTTATAAATGTGTATAATGTACAATGGATAGAGTTACTTCATTTTCTTAATCAATAGTATTTAAAATAGGTAATCGTTACGAAGAATTTTAATATTTGGATCCCACGACTTCAAGGACAAAACAAACAAAGCACAACAAAAGAAATACTACAAGCTGGGCTGATGGATCTTGCAAGAAAATGCAGCACATTTAGTTCAAAATTAGTTATACATATTGATACTGACAATGATTGATGAAACTTTTAACTGTGATATATATAGTGAGCACCATATAGTCTCTCAGAGTCAACTCAACAACCTTCCCTGGATATTTCCGCAATACAAACATATTGTACGAACTTTACATTATGTGTAAGTGTAATAATAATAATAATAATAATAATAATAATAATTAATATTATTATTATTATTATTATAAAAACACCTCCTGAAGTCAAGACTCATCAAGGGAGGCTATAGTAAGATGCAGAGATAATGTTTATCATACCTTATCTTAAATTGGTTCAATGTTTGCGCACTTATCATCTCATTTGACAATAAATTCCACTCACCAACCGCTCTCCATGTAAAAAAGTCATGCCGCACTCTCTTACGTACCACACTGTTATATAACTTCCAAGAATGACCTCCTGTCTCTATCCCCTTCCCTCCTACAATCCTTTGAAAACTATTCTCGGTATCTATTTGAGAAGCATCCCTTAGCAATTTATATGTCTCAATCATATCACCCCTCTTTCGCCTACTAACTAGCATCTATAATCTACATTCTCTCAACCTGTCTTCATAGTCAGTATTTCACAATCCCGATATTGCTTTTGTTATTCGCCTCTGAACTTTTTCCACACTTGCTTCTCACCTAGGAACGCAGGTGACCAAATCGATGCACAATAGTCCAGATGTGGTCTAATCAAAGCCTTGTACAATGGAATGACCACATCCTTATCTCTACTTGTCAGTGTTCTTCTTAGAATACTGGCATTTCTTTGTGCTGTTTTTATTATTTTTGCAATATGTCCCTTGAACAACTCGAACAGTTTCCTGTCGACCTTTTTCTTTCTTTATCTGTGAAAAGTGATTTCTTTTCAAATACTGAATCTTATTTTAATTTTAGATTTTTATACTTTGGTTCCAAATTGTATTAACAATGGGTAGCCCGTACAAGGTCAACTTATCTCATTCCACGCCTTACGATGGGGCTCCGTTCCGACGATCAGGTCGTAAGTTTGAAATCACCATAGGTCGCTTTTGTTATATTTTTAACTAATTCCATCCTTTGTTGACAGTGATATAAACACCATTTACAAATTATAACATAAAATTACTATATAGAGTAGTGTAACGTAATAAATAATGAAACATTACTATCACACTTCTTATGTACGCTTACAGTTAAATTAATTACATGTGGAGCAAGAGTAATTCTGCAAGACTACTGCTTATTAATTGTACAAAGAAGAGGCAGGGGAATGCTAACAAACGACAAATTCTTCCATTCCAGAGACTGCAACAATGAATACCGATTATGGTTTGCCATATTTACAGACAGAAAATAATAATGTTGATGATTGGCGATAGATGGCGTTGATGATAGTATGTTTAATGGAACAATTAGTAGGGAGAGGTTTCATGTTTGTAGTGGAGTGGAGTAGAGTGCCCTCCCGCGATGAGTCATTGTATTCCTAGGATGCATTACAATAATAATAATATTCCTAACTTATGGAAGTTTTAGGCTAATCTTCAGGAGTGAGATGACAGCAGAATGGCCTTATTTAAAAATATGTGCGTTAGTCTAAATTAGTTACGAACACTTTGGTTTTTCTTTTCTTTTCTGCATAAATTTCCTCGTAGCAAGTAATTGCAGCATGCATCATTCTGGCCACTTTGCTAAATCTTTCCAATTTCTGATCCATTTCCTCCAAAAATCGAAATGTCTTATTAACTTAACACAGAGAACTTTGCTAGTCTCCCCCATAAACTTTTTTGGAAGCGTTGGGTGGATTGCCTTCTGTTTTTACTTCTTTTTTTTTTCTCTTCTTATGCTTTCTCTGCTTCTACTTCTATAAGGTCTTCAGCTGAGAGGTTTTTGTCCACTTCTTCCGTTAGCTGCTTAATTTTTTCTTAATTTTCCATCTCCAACTTCAAATATTCTTCTCAGAGGTGGGCCAGTAGTGTCCGGCGCCTGTGTGCAAAACTTTAGTTGGCGCCGCTATACCCCTCCTCCCAATAAAAAAACACTTTATAAAAACGTTATTTTTAATATTTGATGCCAATAAAGTGAGTATTTCATTTTGAATTTTATCTCCTAAATAGGAGGGCATATTTTTAAAGTCAGGATCATTAGCTACACGTCGCGTGTGTTCCGATATAAAAGGATCAAACTTTTCTAACATCTCAATGCATTTTAAAAAATTGCCATTGTTGTGATCGTAAAGTTTATTACTTTTACCAAGAACAGCTAGATTTTGTTTGCCTAAAAACTGTACTACAAAAATTATTATTTTTATAACTTCATACCAACGATTCCTTTCATTATCTAAAACTGCCTATATTCCTGCTGATAACAGCAGAATATATAATAAAGTTAAAAACTGCAACAGATTTTCTTATATGTATTTAGAGCAAATGCGAATGTGAACAAGATTAAACAAATTCAAACGCGCGTCATCCTCTAAACAGTAAACTCACGCTAGTTCAAGTTTTTACTTGTTTACGCTAAACTACTTGTTAGAACTAGGATCAGAATGAATTAAGAACTTAAGGAATAATAACAAATAAGTGATTATAAATAATTTGTTTAAGACAAATCTATAAAATATAATTAAATATGGCGTTTACATACCACGGCGCTTGGCCGCACGAAGGAAGACTTGGTTTCGAGTCTAGTCGGCGACTAGAGGAAATTTTTCTAAGCCTTTTTTCGACCGGATCCCGAGTTAGTCGATCTCTGGCACGGGCAAGCGGGTTTTTCCTCCCGGAAACTCGGGTTTTTCGTCCCGTAAACTCAAGAAAATCGACCGTAGAACCCACATTATTTCAGACATTAAATATATTGTGTTAGGGTTAGGGACCACGAGATGGCGGCACATTTGAGCCGTCTCTCTTCACTGCGTACCGCTTAATTAGTGATAGCCTTGGGCCATCTATCTGTGATTGGTACCAGTGGAGATTGAACTGCCCACTCAGTCTCCAAAAGTTAGATAGGGCTAAATGGCCTCGCCTACTCCCCGTATACGGGAATAAAAAGGCGTTAGATGATTTTTTTTTATAATTAAAATTTAAACAAAAATGTAATTTATTTTGATATAATTAATGAATAATTTTTTTTAAAAATATTTCTTCCTCTCCTGAAATCTTTGGTGCCTTTATCCTGGCGCCTGTGTGCGTCGCACATATTGCACATATTACCGGCTCATCCCTGCTTCGGCTAGTAGCATTACCTTGCCACCAATCTCTTGTAAGGTTTTGTTTTTGTTGAATCCTATGAATGTATGACCATGTATTCTCAGCTTCTTCGAAACATTATTCATACACTTGGTTGTCACCTCACCCCATGCTGCATCTACATTATTTTTTTAAAATGTACGATATTATATTCCATCTAAAAATTTAAGTGAGTTTTCTTGCCTTCAGCAGCAGCAGTATCTTGAGCAAAAGAGTTTCTTAGCTAATCATCTTGAAAGTAGTAAATAGCACCTTGGTCTATGGGTTACAGAAGTGAGGTGGTATTCAGAACCATGTGTTAATGGAATCGCCGTCGTCAGTCGCATGTGTCATCAGTCCAGGGCTGACTCTACATAACTTAGGTTTAACTTCAACCACCTTGTCAACCATCTTAGAAATTATCTTTAGAAGGTGATTGCTGTCGAAAGTGCTGACCACGTTTTCAGTCTTCCATATAATGGCTGGAATGCACTACAATTGTTGAAAAAGAAACATGATTCGTTACGACCTCGCACGTTCCCTATAGGAATAAAAGGCGCTAGCGGATTTATGTCACTTTACTCATACTCTTTTTTTTATTTTATTTTATTTTTACATTGGCAGTCTTCATTCGAAGGATAAAAATCACGTTTCGAGTGGCTTAGTTCCAGAATTGATGATATGCGAATCGTGTTTAACACGTTCATTGCTAATCACGCGATATCGCGCGATGCGAGCCCTCACCAAATGGCCGATCACGCGTTATCGCGTGGACGTCGTTAACTAAATAACAAAATTAAAAAAAGTTGGCCACCACACGAAATTCCAATTTTCAGCTTGGCAATGAACGATATCACGCGATGCAAGTTCTCACCAACGGCCGATCACGCGTTATCGCGTGGACGTCGCTAACTAAATAAAAAAATATAAAAAAAATTGCCCACCACACGAAATTCCAATTTTCAGGTTGGCAATGAAAGTGTTAATTATGTGCTGAAGTATATAAGTCAGGGCTATCCAACCTTAGGTAATCCGAGGACCGCATTAAAAATATATATATATATCACAATGAATATCTAGTAATTTGGTGAGCAGCAGCGACACAACCTCGAAAGCTGAAGAACGAAAACACTAACTGCGTACTAATCGTGCGCTCGCGTTCCCCGTGAGTGTCCGAGTAACTTAGCTGTTCTCGTGCAGAATTTTTCTTTTAGAGAATTGGCATTTTTCATCCAAAAGGCCAAAGAATGCACGTAGTTAAATGGCACTGGCTTCACACCTTCAATTTCTGTGCCGTAATTCCAACTCAACGTTTAATTTCAATTCGTAACCCAAACTGGATGGAAACAATAAACTTTGGCATATAGGATGTACACATGATATCTATGTAGATGAATTCCGCGTTTCAGTCGAACCATTCTTATTTGCAAAATGATTCGAACTGATGTTTTGATGAAATTTGGTATCTGAGATCGCTATTAAAATTTACCAAATGGTTTCAGTTTTAATTTAATCTGACCATATGTATACGTATAATCAAAATTAAGTAACAAAATTATGTGAATGTGGTGCATAAGCCCACGTGTAAGAAAATTATTGTAAAGCTGAGCTCAGAATGCTGTAGATAACATTATAACTTTTTATAAATTCCGTGATAGGTTTATTATTATTATTATTATTATTATTATTATTATTATTATTATTATTATTATTATTATTATTATTATTAAAAGGCCTGTGTAGTTCAGTGGAAGTGGCGCTTGCGTCCTCTGCGCTTGGTCGTTCGAAGTTTGACTTAAGTTCAAGTCTAGTCGCTGACTGGAGGAACGTTTTCTAAGCCTTTCTTCGACCGGTTCCTGAGTTAGTCGATCTCTGGTACGGGAAAATGGGATTTTCCTCCTGGAAACTCGGATTTATGATCCGTTAACTCAAGAAAATCGACCATAGTACTCACACGTAGTACTCAAAAAGCTAGATAGGGTATAAAGGCCCCACATTATTTCAGACAGTGACATATCTTGTTAGGGTTAGGTACCAAGAGCTGGCAGCACTTGTTTGCCAGCCTCTTCATCGGTGGCTGCTATAATTAGTGATAGACATGGGCCAGCTATCTCTGATTGGCTAGCGGTGGAGATTAAACTGCCCACTCAGTCTCCAAAAGCTAGATAGGGTATAAAGGCCTCGCCTACTCCCTATATAAGGGAATAAAAGGCATTAGCTGATTTATTTATTTATTATTATTATTATTATTATACAGGAATCGCCATTGAGTCAGATGACTCATCGTGGGAGATCCATTTATTGACACACATAACATAAGTAACAAATAAATAATATGACCCTGGATTGTTGTTGATCTTTGGATTAGAAGGGTGTTGATCTCTAGATAAGCAGATACTCTGACCAACCAGGCTCCAGCCTGGTTGGTCAGAGTATCCACTCCTGGCTGGCTCGAATCTTGTCGTGAACATGGATATTCGTGATTGTCTTTAGGGGGGGGGGGGATTATTTCATCTTGATGTGAGACAGCATCCCACTTATTGCAGGACCGAAGTGGCCTGAAAAAGTTTTATGTGTGGTCTCCAAATCAAGGTTTCAGAACTATGTAAATAAAATAAAATAAAGATAAAAATGAATTAATTAATTATCAAAAATAGAAAAAGACATCCTAACCTTTCTTGGGTTGTAAATGGATAATCACAAAGAGTTTCTCTTTCATAGAGTTTTTTTTTTTTTAAAAAAAAAACTCAAAACTATATATTTGAGTATAAAGTAGAGTTCAAAATAAAAATTTCGTATAATTACGAAATCAAAAATATCGAGGAAGATAGAGAAGAGAAAAAATAAAATAAAATAAATAAAGAACTTAGGATAATTATTCCTACCTATTAGCCATCACAGTGTTTATTTTCTGAAAACAATTCCCTGTTATATCTTGCGCTGAAAATGCGCAGGTAGAAAAGTGTGGCAGACAACTGCTTGTGGTATATATGTTTGATAATATACATTATTGTCAAATAATGAGTTTTATTATCAATTTTCTTCGGTTCTAGATTAAAAACCTGAATTTTCTTCTAGTACGAGGCTACAATCAAACCTATAACAGTCTTTCTTCTAACAATCTAACTGTATGGAACTCGACACCATTTCCACATGGACACACAAGCACCCCGAATATTTTTCCTTCTTTATTTAATTTTTTTCCAAACAAACAAAAACTCTTCGACTTTTGCTGTTCGGTGAAACGTTAGAAACATTTTTCAATGGTTTTTTTCATGCTAAATTTTTAGTCAAAATGAATTTCATGATGTCTCAGGTGACATTTAAGTGAGACGTTTCAGGTGAGATGCCTGAGAGTAAGCAAAAAGTATAAGCATTTAACTACTAATATTAGGTTTTATTTCAAAATTTTCAAAATGGGATTGCCGTCTATCATCTCTCTATAGACACAGTTTAATTCAGCATTTCGGTTCTATTTTTCTTTTTCAATAAAACATTCATATTGATTCTCTGTTCCTTTGGATATTTATCGTTCGTTTCTGTAATAAATATGTCACAGACACACACACTAACACAACAACTACATAGTTCCCAAGATACTAATGCTGTCAAGATAATTTCTACTGCAGAATCTATGAAATTCTCACATTCCAACCTCCTCTTCAATAGATCTAGTGAGATTACATATTTTAATATAATCATTTTAGCTAGCCTATTTGCAGGACGTCGTGCATATATGCTTATGAATGCACATATGGAGAAAGTTTGTAATGTGCATTCAGTATTTCACCCACCCAGAACTTGGAGTGGGGGAAGGGTAGCCTTTAAACTGGGTAAAGAGAAGACTTCTTATTCATTACACTATTCGTTCTTCTTCTTCTTCTTCTCCTTCTAGGCCTTGATATTTTAGTTCTGTGAGCAGGAAATTGAAACATTTTCAGACAGATGTATATAAAATTATAATTCATGTTATAAGCAGTTTCTGGGGTTACCAAGAAGAATCATAAAATTAAGTGTAACAATAAGTGCAGATTATTGAGAGAATCAGTTGCTCAGGGGGGGGGACATTTCGGCTGTTATTACAAAATACTTCATGGAGGAAACTGTAATACAAATACTCACTTTAATTTATCCATTGTAACGCCCACTGTTTGGCTTTCCGTGTCTTCTGGTGCTGCCAGCAGATAACGAAACTTTGTGACCACCAGGGGAAATAAATTTGGATCCTGTAGATAAATTTTTTCATATCAAAAACGTTTTTTTTTCCTTTCAAATAATGAAATAATAAATCATAACATTAATCCAACAGAATTCCCATTCCACACAAGCCACATGAAAGTAATACACACAAAACACACACACACACACAGTAAGTAAAATTTCATTTCCCTTCAACTTTTCTGTCTTCCAGTACTTTAACTCACATCACAATTTTTAAGACAACTAGCATTTTAAATAATAAACGTGAAATCTCTTCAATTAGAAGAGCATTACAGGCAAAACCGTTTACCTTTTTAAATCTTTTTTTTTATTTCATTTTAATCATTAACAAATCAAATATGCAAGACAGTTAACAAGCCGTCCATTAATTTGCCTACTATCGTCAGTAAATTTTTAATGATTTCTTGGTTATAGCCTATCCAAGTTTCTATGATACGATGCTACATCAGTCAATACTTCCATTAACAAATTTCATTAGCTGTTAGCTTATTATAATAGAAATCATTAATGGTTTCTTATTACCAAGGGCCATTAAAGAGGAGCAAATAATTTGGCAGAGACTATAGCATCACTGTTTACAAACTAGCAGGCTATGGGTATTATTAAACCTTTGTCCCATCCATGGGACTAATACTAAAGTGCTATGGGCTTACAATTTTTTGTGGGTAAGATGGGCAAAATAATAATAATAATAATAATAATAATAATGCTTGAAGCTATATGGAAAATCGGCCCAGCAAATAGATTCTTTATTGAACATAGTTCGTATTTTCAGTCAGGACATCAAAATGGAATTTGGTTTAGATAAATGCGCAATTTTATCTATTAAACGAGGAAAAATTAATGACACTAGCAATTTTAATTTTGATCAAGAGAAATATATAAAAGCAATTTCAGCTGACGAACACTATAAATACCTAGGAATATTAGAAGCCAATGATATTCTCCACTGGAAAGTTAAACAACAGGCAGCATCAAAATACAACAAAAGAGTTAGAAATATTCTGAAAACAAAACTAAATGGATTAAACACAATTAGAGCAATGAATTCTTGGGCTATACCAGTGATCCGATACACAGCTGGCATAATAAATTGGACAACAGAAGACCTGGACAAACTAGACCGCAAAACTAGAAAACTAATGATCATGCATTACATCCACGAAGTGATGTTGACCGGTTGTACCTACCGAGGAGAATAGGTGGACGGGGTCTGCTGCAAGTGAGACAGACTGTGGAAGAAGAAGAAATTGGTTTAAGAAATTACATCGACAATAGCTCCCAGGCAATGCTTCAAGCAATTACACAAGAGGGCCTTCTAAAAGCAACGGGAAACAAATCCGATCACAAAAAGGAACAACAAAATATCCGATATGTGCGCTGGAAAAATAAACCCTTGCATGGCCAATTTCTTCGAGATACTGAGGACAAAATTGACGTGAACAAGACATAGCAATGGCTAAAACATGGATACATTAAAAAAGAAACAGAAGGATTTATTCTAGCAGCTCAAGAACAGGCATCACAAACTAATGCAATCAAAGCAAAAATTGTCAACATCAATAATAACAGCAAATTCAGATTATGCGATCAGAAAGATGAGACTGTAGAACATCTAATCGGTGCCTGCAGCAAAATAGCTCAAACTGACTATAAATACCGCCACCATGATCAAGTGGCCAAATTAGTTCATTGGCATGTATGCAAAAAATATGGCTCTCCTACTTCTGATAACTGGTGGCAGCATAAAATCGAGACCGTATTGGAAAACGAAACAGCAAAAATTCTCTGGGACTTTAGAATACAAACTGATCGGCATTTGGAACACAATAGACCTGACATCAAAATTGTCGAACATCGACAGGTTTGGATTATTGATATTGCAGCACCCAGTGATAACAACATCAACCACAAAGAACTGGAAAAAATTACTAAATATCGAGATCTGGCAATCAAAGTTGGCAGACTGTGCTTATCGGTGCACTTGGTGCAACTTCAAAGAAGCTGTCCAACTATTTACAGCAATTAAAAATCAATGAAGTGACCCCATATGACCTACAAAAAACAGCATTACTTGGAACAGTCCATATTTTACGACGCTACCTGACGGACTATTCTTAGATTCTTGGGCAGAATCCGAATTGTTCTCAATCACCAGTCAAATTTTTATTTATATGATATCTTGTTTTGACTGTTTATCAATTATGTGAATAAAATAATAATAATAATAATAATGAATTACATGATAAAGTGCAGATCTTTGATTAATGTTCATATCCACTCCAGGAAAAAGTAAGTAGGACTTATTGCAGACACTGCCTAGAGATTAACCAAACTGTACCTCAACTTGGGGAACGTAAAGTTATGCTGATCGATTTTTGTAAGCTTGTATTGTCGTGTGTGTTTATGAACTGCATAGCATTTAGTATTATAAAAGATTTTCGTGAGGGAAACTGAACAAGACTTTACATACCTAATATTGTTATTTTGTCCTTCTGTTAGCCGGTCTTGTGCGTGGACTGCGGGATTTTTCTCCCCAGTTTATCTGGGGAGAAAATTCCTGCAGGCCTTGAGAACTCAACTCTTCTACAGACGTAGCATACATCGGGAGGAATAAGGCTAACCACCTTATCCTCGTATAACGGTTGCGGTTATAAGGAATAGAAACCCTCGACACCGCAAAGGTAAAAGAGGGAAAGATTAAGAAAAAAGAAGAGAAATATTGTTATTTTCCTTCTCTACTGGTACATGATATTTACAGCAGTTGAGAGACATACATGTCAACTCTGTATACTATAATTTAGGGAACAGGCATCACAGTATGGCGTCTTAATCTAACATCTTTCAGAAAGAGATTAACTTTTTTTCTACAGCTTGTCTTGTTTTCTTGTTTGGATTGTTCCGCTCTCTCTCTCTCTCTCTCTCTCTCTCTCTTCAAACCATCTACATAAGACAATAGCAAAACAATATATTTTATGCTGGATTAGTCTAAATACTGTGAGAACAGTGTATTATTCATAAGGAGATTTAATGGAATTCTACTAATTCTTCTATATCTTTTTCACTTGAAGCTTTGTTAGCAGATCTGATACAGAGGAAGCAGGGTTTTTTTTTCCTCCAGGAAACTCGGATTTTTCTTCCCGTATACAGGCAAATTGGCCATGAGAACACAAACACAAACACACACACACACTTTAACAGACAAAATAAACTATCTATTGGTGATGGTGGGCGGCGATTGGCGTTGTGTGTTGATCGTGGTAGTGTTGTAGTTGGAGGATTAAGTAAGGTGATTGTAGTAAAGTAGTATGCCCTCATAAGACGAATCTTTGGATTTCGTAGAGGTATCGCGTAATAATAATATTTTTATTATAATATTTTTTTATTGATCTCAAAAATATTTTCATATGTACAATAATCGTCTTAAGTGACATTTCATCATGTTATTTTACAAAGTACAGCAACTAAGTGCTGCAGATTATGGTTCATCTTCCACATCAGATTTCTATAAAAATTTCTAGAAAAAAATTCAGTCCTTTTTTATTATTAAAATTATGATTATATATTATGAGTTTGCAACACATATGGTTTTTTTTTGTAATAATGAAATTCATACAAATTTTCCTTTTTTTCATAATATAATAATAATAGTTACTGTAAATTATACACTTAGTTTAATCCTTTATCCAAGTGTAAGCAAACAAAGTTTGCGCCTGAAGTATCTTCAGGACTAGGACAACTCATGGCAAAAGTGGCTCCCACTGAAGAGACCTCAATAAAGGTCGAAACCGGTCTGGGTAGTGACCCTTCCTATAATGCATAGCATTATACATATCCGCAAGGAGATGTGTTGTGCATTATGGGTTACTAAGGAAAGTAATCAGAACTTAGTCCACCTTTGCCATGGGGTGTCCTAGTCCTGAAGATACTTCAGGCGCAAACTTTGTTTGCTTACACTTGGATAAATGATTAAACTAAATATATAATTTATAGTTGCAATTGAATAACATTTTTACAGCATTTATACAATAACAATAAGTTATATATATTTACAGTTTTTGTTTTAATGTATTTAAGCGCTGTAACTACAGACTTAAATATAATTTATGGATTTTTTTCCCCTTTTTTGTTGATCTGGTTGAGATGTAATGTCTCAGCTTGCATCTTCGAAGCTTTTTTTATTCAGCTTATCTGAGGACGACACCAGTTAGTTATTATTTATTGGTTTGATTGCTGTGTTGTAAGTAGGCTGATGTTTGATAGGTCTGATATTCACTACAGCCGTAGAATGAGAAATTCATTCGCACGCACGCACACACACACACACACACACACACACACACACACACACACACACACACACACACACACACACACACACACACACACACACGATAATTTGGAATGTCATAACGCGTCGCTGAACTGGAAAGCCTGAACTAATATATTGTGTTTCATTAAGTTTGTAAGGTGTGTTGGGTGCATTTTTCTTGTTCATAGCCTTAAGGCTCTTTTCAGGCTATTTACTTTGTAAGGTTCCTGTATTCAAAAGGTAGTTTATTTAGTATATCTGGGATGTAAAAGCTTGAGTGACCTTTCCATACTGATTATTATATTTATATGACATAATTAGTTGTCTGTGGTCTTGTTATACGGAATGTATTTCTGGCTGTCCTGTAGTTGGCATCGAAATAATGTTTTAGCATAGTGGCATAAGTGTTTTGCTGTTAGTATTTTGTATTCTGACATTGTTGTGTGTATAGAGCGGTAGTGTCTTTTTGTTCCCAAAAGATCGGTTTTTTCATTTTTTACTGTAATGACATTAATCTATTTAGCTTGTAGTGTGCACAGAATGCATATGTTGTTATCTTAGTTTTGGCATAGTGTTTTGTATATTAGTGTTTTTAGGAGTGTGTGAACTATGTCTTTAACCTGTGGAATTTGCCAGTTCAGAGTTTGTTTTGTAGATGATTTATATGGCTATTCCAGTTCATATCTGCATCGAAGTAAATTCCAAGGTATCGTATTGTTTCAACCTGTTCTGTGTGTTTATGTTGAAGACTGGATGTTGGATGGTTATATGTATATATTATCAACTGGTTGAGTCAGTGGATTTCTGAATATAATTAATTTTGTCTTATCTGAGTTTAGGTGTATAATATAACAATAATAATAATAATAATAATCTCAATATTCAGTTTTCCAGTTGATGAACTGCTATTTATATTTATGAATAAGTCATATACTTTCATTGATTTACATTATTTATGTAGCAGATTGTTGGGACGAAAGAGTACCTGATACGTTTAGAAGTCAGGTAATATTTTGTCAGCATATCAAATAAAAAGCAAATTGTATATCAAATTCATTTACCTTAATTTGTCATGAATGGCGAATTGTTAAAAACTTAAAAAAAGATTTGTAAGCGTTCTACACACAGTTTTACTTACTTTCCAAAATAATTTCTTAGTTATCGGTGAAGCTAAAAGTGCTTGTTGAAATGTGTCCACTAGACGGCGTAACTCTACAAAACTATCGTCTGTTGCAGTCACTAAATATCGGTGGAGTTGTAATAATGTTTGTTCGTTGAGTTCCCTGCAGAAGAATTATATTCAGAGTAAGCATTCGCACTTTATTATCACTAACACAAAAACAGAAGATAAAGGATTCACTTTACTGACTTTTATGGTAATAATTTACTAGTTCCCCCCCCCCCTTATGAATGTGTATAACGTAACATAAAATTGATTTGGTTTGTTATTCATGTCTTAAATGGTGTTTTCTTCCCGTGAAATTGGAAGTAATCTCATTATTGAATTGTGCTAGTTTAATGATTGGGTGATGTTTAGTTAATTTGTCAGAATATCCACAGATCAGTAGCGTAGGAAAGTTGCTACATTGGAGCATTCATCAAGGGGGGGGGGGGGGGGCAGTCTGAAGAAGACTAAAAAAAAAAAAAAAATACGCACGCTACTGATTCGAATCATATGTTATTTTTGGTTGAAAAGGAAAAAAGCTAAAGAAGTATTTGTTTTTATCGGTTGCCGGTTTTTGTGAGTGACATTAGAAGTACTAGAATATTATTAATTGGACTGAATTTTAAAGTCGTGTTTTTAAACTGAGTTCACTTTTCCACTGAGCTGTCCTTGATAAGTTAATTATCAAGAGCAGCCCCACCAGTCCAGAGGCGTTACAGGATATGTAGCATCTCTTTTTGTGTGTGTGTGTGTGTGTGTGTGTGTGTGTGTGCGCGCGTGCGTGCGTGCGTGCGTGTTTTGTTTTTATTTTATTTTATTTGTTAGTTTCTGAATGGTTAGAAGCACTAGATCACTAAAAGTACTTCTAACTGATGTTGATACTTCTAGAGATGATTTTCGGCTATAAATTTTCAATCATCCCACATACAGGCAAATCAGCCAAGAGAACATAAACGATTTACAAGTGAAAAATGCTATAGTTGGTAATGGATGGTAAGTGTGATTGTAGTGGAGTGGAGTGGTGCGCCCCCCCCCCCCCAGGATGAGTCCTTTTAGTCCATATAAGTATCACATAATAATAGTAATAATAGATATTAAGCTTAGGTAGTATGAAAACGAAATGTGGCATTACTCTATCTACTGTTCAGCTTTCTGTCTATATTAAGTATGTGTTGTCATTCAAGTTAATCATACCAACAGCCTCAAGTTCTGCTTTTCTTATCTTAGATTTATGGAAAACCTTAAAATATTTTAGATAAATCGTTTAAAATCTATGCTGAAACAGTACCATAACTGATCTGATTTTTTTTTTATTAATCCATACAGAAGGCCATATTGACTATCGCACAATATTCACCTTGTCTCCTTTCCTAAGTTCTTGTTTCTGTCTTCCAGTTGAAGAGTAAGACGCTAAACAAATGAAGAAATGAAATATTGAAAATCTACCATATATAAAATGTACAAATAGTATAAAATGATATTTAGGAATTTGATTGGCATGTTAAAAATCTTAATTTCTATATAGTTCATGCATTTCAGATTATTAATACAAGAAGGCTATTTCTGTATTATTCAGCAATCAACAAATTACGAGCAAGCATCAAGGTGATAAAAAGCTCCCCTCCTTGATGGTCTACAACCGTGTGTGTGTGTGTGTGTATGTGTGTTTGTTTGTTTGCTTGCGTTTTCCTCCCAATAGTAAACCTACCAGAAGTAATTTATTCCTACATGCTCCATTGCATTACAATGCTTCTATTACAGGTAGCTTATAAGTACTGATTAACATTTCTATTTATATTTTTGTATCAATTTTCATATTTACATTTATATTTTTATATATACATATATTAACACTATACAGTATAATTCACACAATATTAGTATTTATGTTAGATCACAAGGACTGGAAGTTGATTTTATTAGCAAATTTAATTAATTCTATGTAATACTTTTCGATAAGTCTCTGTTTTGACACTGGCCACTTGTCTCCGGAAGTGATGACGTGTTGTTTAGGGGCATCGGGATGGAGTCCAATAGCTGACAGTCGTAAAGTATGTGGTCAACAATCTGAAGGTGTGGACTGCAGATGCATGATGGTGATTCCAAGATATGGAATCTGTGTAGATAGTGTCTTAGTTTTCCGTGTCCCGTTAGTAGCGTGGTTAAACCTGGAGAAATGTTTAATATATATATATATATATATATATATATATATATATATATATATATATATATATATATTAAACATGTTAAAGATGCCAAGCTATTTTATATTAAACATGTTAAAGATGCCAAGCTATTTTAAACCTGATTTTACTCCATTTCGCAAGTAAGCAAACAGACAAATAAGTCAAGTTTGCGCCTGCATGTATTGCAAGTCTAAGTGACCCGTAAAGTAGTACAAGTCTAGGCAACTCGTGGTAAAGGTGGAATAAGCTCTGATCACTATTCTTAATATTTACCTTTAATGCAAAGCCCATCTCCTTGAGGAGATGTATGATGCTATGCATTAAAGGCAAGGGGCCACTGCCCAGACTGGTTTCGACCTTTATTGAGGTCTCATCAATGGGAGCCAGGCCTAGAAATACCAAGGTTAAGTAATACAGAGCTTATAAGTATTTTACCAAAACAAGTTACCATAAGGTGCTTTGACCTTATTAAATAAAAATCTCAGGATGAGAGATAGATGTAGAAAGTTTTTTACCCTGGGTATAATATATGTTAAAGATGCCAAGCTATTTTAAACTTGGTTTTATTCCATTTCCCAAGTAAGCAAACAGACAAATAAGTCAAGTTTGCGCCTGCATGTATTGCAAGTCTAGGTGACTCGTAAAGTAGTACAAGTCTGATCACTATTCTTAATATTTACCCTTAATGCATTATTATACCCAAGGTAAAAAACTTTCTACATCTATCTCTCATCCTAAGATTTTATTTAATAAGGTCAAAGCACTTTATGGTAACTTGTTTTGGTAAAATACTTATCAGCTCTGTATTACTTAACCTTGGTATTTCTAAGCCTAGCTCCCACTGATGAGACCTCAATAAAGGTCGAAACCGGTCTGGGTAGTGGTCCCTTGCCTTTAATGCATAGCATCATACATCTCCTCAAGGAGATGGGCTTTGCATTAAGGGTAAATATTAAGAATAATGATCAGAGCTTATTCCACCTTTACCACGAGTTGCCTAGACTTGTACTACTTTATTGTACTACTTGACTTGCATGTATTGCAAGTCACCTAGACTTGCAATTGCTAATTAGTAATTTCTATGGTTATAGTAATGTCTATTGTTAAATAGTCAGTTTAATCTTATTATACATTAATTTACTGTTTCTTGAATCTATCCTTTTGCTTACTTAAACCTTCTTCTATCAAAATCCTACCGGCTGCTCTATTGTTATGTCGCTGCTTTCTCTATATTATATCTTGTTCTACCTCTATAATAACTCTCCTTCTAATCTACTGTCGTGCCCCTAAAATATTAATTCAGATTTATTTCCTCTTCGGATATTGGCAAAATTTATATTTTGCTGCGCCAGCCAATATCCTATAACAGAAGAGACTCTTGTTCAGGGAAATAATTCAAAATTCAAAAGGATACACACAATATTTTATCTCACGCTAGCGCTGTGCAGATTCAGTTAGCAGTCGTAGACCGAATCTCACTTAAGCAATTATATCTAAATTCCTTCCCGCCAA
The DNA here is from genome assembly GCF_054136105.1 of Typopeltis vanoorti. NCBI lineage: Eukaryota > Metazoa > Arthropoda > Arachnida > Uropygi > Thelyphonidae > Typopeltis > Typopeltis vanoorti. The sequence goes on from NC_143549.1 coordinate 25,446,787, forward strand.
AAAGGTTCTATTTCATAAGTGGTGGTTTGAATTCGTAATCAGGCATAAACTCAGGTATAAGGTACAAAACATGTTTATTGGAAAACATAAAACATTTACAGTTATGTAAGTTAAAATACTCAATGAATCAAAATTCACTCTAAGTTAAGGGTTATACTAAATCACAATGAATCTGAGTAAGTTAAATCCTTCAATTATGAAAGGATAAGATTAGGTTTAAGCATAATGCTACTACTATATAATCCCTTTCACAAGTTATTCACAGAACACGCATTGGACACTTTCATTAATACTCTTTTCAATTCAATAATTATCTTAATTCTAAATTTCGTTTAAGCGAGCCTAGCCATTCACAAATTACTGCTTATTAACAACTCTTCTTTGTTCCACAAGGGTCTAATTAATTCAGTCAAATTCTCACTAAAAGTTCTCTACTAGTGTCCTTTAGTTACAATGCACACAAATTTCTTGTTCTTCTAAACGAATTTTAACATAGAACGAAAACTCTTACATTATCGGATCTTTTCAGATTTCATGCCGCCATCTCATGTAGGTCTAGATTACCTAGATTAGCATATTCTTCGGCCGTCTTTGAGCCTGGCGATGTACTACGCTTTTTTCTTCTATTCGTTTCCGACTGTTGCGTGCTGTCTACCGCTCCGCAGGAAACTTTCTCCAATGGGACATTCTGCTAAGGCTCAATTCCACATAGGCCGTCGTATCGCGATCAGCTCCGCTTGAAAATCTTCAAACATTCTCAAGGAAAGAACCTGCCGTCCGTCATTACCGTAGTCGACCCACCGCTCTCTCACGAATCCTCCGACCAACTCCCCCTAAAACCCGAATCCGGCACCCGAAGATAAAAAGGTCAAAAAGCCCCTAAAACGGCGTGCTTCGTCTTTTATTCGCCCTATTCGGGCGCCCTCTATTCGATGTGGTTTTCACCCACGAACCCCATCGTTCATGCTCCTTGGGTGATCCTACACTCTCCCTAACCTGTCAAGTTACATTATTCTAGGTAGCTGCTCTGACGTCATTTTTCAGCGTAGGTATAGCCTCCATCGCTACGCTCGACTCGTACAGATTATACGCGATTATTCCGGATTACTACTTATAATTTTTCTCAGAATTTCGCAATGTACTAGACAGCTTACTTGGGAATTACAAATAACCTAACAATAACTCTCACTATATGGCACACATGGACTACACATTATTACATAACATAAAATAATACTCCATAATTATTAGCTGATGTGCAGATATCTCCTTAATTAGTAGTAGTTATCATGTTAAATCCTGAATAAAGAATTTACTTGTAAAGCTCTCCATTCAGGATCTAACACAATACATGCAGGTGAAACTTGACTTATTTGTCTGTTTGCTTACTTGGGAAATGAAATAAAACGAAATATATATATATATATATATATATATATATATATATATATATATATATATATATATATATATATATATATATATATATATTTACACTGCGCTTATATATATATCCTGTTTTACGCATAAGCGTAAATCCCACCATACCATGCAGGCTTTCGAAATCAAGCCGACGAAATATGGTGATTAAGCTTTATTTCCGTAGTGTCCTATGTCTGTATATTGCATGTATTCTAATAGCTGATTTGCCTGATTGAGATTTTAAAAAACACACCTGATGCTTCCGTATGAGCCTTTCTTCGCGTCCTGTACACAGAATTTCGAACTCAGGTCTTTGCAACAAAAGGGAACCGTCGAAACTAACTGAGCTATGAAGGACACACACACACACCTCTAAAATCTCTGCTGCTGCCAGCAGATGCCAGTTAACCCGTAATCAGGCCCTTCTAATTTGACATCATCTTACCTTCTTTCAACATCGAAGTTATTGTGAAATATTAATACCAAAAATATGCAAATACGACCTCACCAGCCTGGTTTCTGCTTTCCAGTCAACAAGCCATGTATTTGAATCCTGCTTTACGCATGGATGTTTGTGAATATCTCAAAGCGGTAGAAGTGGCTTGGAAAGTTCGACGTTTGATTAGATAATCCTGTTCTCCTACTCTGGGGCACCAGAGCAGTAGAACCGGATTATCTGATCCTTAGCGAAGCATTTTAGAAACTATATTCTGCGAAAAACTAGTATTCCGTGAGATATGAACTGGTGTTCCGTAAAAAATGGTAATTAATAATTAAAAAAAATAAAAACAAGATAAAATAAATTTCACATATTTGTATCCCGCATTACTTTTGCATCATCATAATTTTCAATATTTTTTTTCGGTTATTAATATACTGGGATCGACTAATTACCCGATAAACCGAAGAAGTATTGTTTTAGGAGTTTTTGCATAGAGAAGTATTCGTAGAAGTAATGATATCTACAAAAAAGTAGCAACGTAGTGATATAATATATCATTCGTATGCAATTTACCATGGAGTACACGGGTTGAAGGGGGTGGCACGAACCGATATCATGCATCGTTCGGAGGGATAAAACAAAATCTATGCTTACATACTGCTTGCTACTGCTGGTGGTTCGACAAGGTTGCCATATTAGGTTTTTTTTTTAATGGCCAAATCTGTTAATCTTTTTCATAATCGCTATTCGATTACGAAATTCAATATTCCCTGATTAAAATTTCTCAGTGCCCTGTTAAGATAGTGACCACAAAAAAAAAAAAAAAAAAAAAAAACCCGATAATAGTGAGGAGGATATTTTCTGTAAATTCTGTCATTGCAGTGAAAAGCAAATCATATAATTTTACTCAATACGAAGCTCCTTCTGAGCATAAATCTAAAACTGTTGGTGTGAATCGCTTGTCTTTTGTGCAGTAGCGACCGGTGAAAATTTTAAGTGGGGGTGCTGCATATACAAAATAAAAAAAAAAAATTAAAATTAAAAAATTATTTTTTTCCTAATCAGTAACCAATTTATTAATAAATAAATTTACATATTAAAAAATTGCTTTCTTAAAAATATTTCACCCTCACCACGAACAAACACCAATAATAAAAGTTTCGTATCTCACAAAAATAACGCGCAAGCATAACATACACTGTCCAAACAGGCAGTGTCTAAGACTCTAACAGTGTCGGAATGGCTTGTAACGTGCAATCACAAGCGCAAACGAATATCGGCGAGATGGCTGCATTGACCCAAACGCGATAATTCTAACAGTGCGTTAGATCGCAGTGTATTTGTTTTGTGTAACGATAATTGAAAAATATAATTCTTTTCATATTTTCCACAGTGACACTCGTCATAATTCAGCCTTGTATCTATAATAAATGGGTATATGTTATTTTAACAAACTAAAATAAGATTTGCAAAAAATAGTTCACCCTCACCACGAAACGCACCACTAATAAAAGTTTCGTATCTCACAAACTGCCCAACCAAGCAGTGTCGAAATGACTTGTACCGTGCAATCACAAGCGCAAACGAATATCGGCGAGTCTGACTGCGATTGGTTGAACGTGATAATATCAACACTGCGTTAGATCGCAGTGTATTTGTTTCGTAATCTAAAGCGTTAATCGAACTATTCCAATTATTAACTATTCAGTCACTGTCGAAACATAAGCTGTAACCTTTAACATGTTGTATTGCATTTATATAATGTTGTAAGCATTGTTATTATTTATAAACACAAACAGAATTTAAATTTTTCATTTTTTCCTTGGGGGTGCTGCAGTGTCACAGTGCTTATGTACGAGTTATGCTTTTGTGTCTAAAAACACTCGTAATGTTATCTCGAGAAAACATTAAACAAGCTGAAATTATGTTAGTAGTTGCAGTTAGTTATCATTGTGCAATGACAACTAACTATTGATTATTTGAGTGATGTAATAAAGGATCATAGAAAGGGGAGTTTTCTTGAAGGTATAATATTGCACCGGGCTAAGTGCATGTAGATAATTAAAAAGGTAGTTAGTGTAACATTACAGACAGATTTGAAGGAATATGTTAAAGTTAATAAGTTTGTATTGCTCATGTAACACGCGGACCCTACATAGGAAGCAGGAATAACGCATAGTGAAAGAAGAAGAAGAAGAAAGAAAGCTCATTTGCGCAGCATTAAAAAAATATTATACGAACTTTGAAAATTGCCTTGGTTTTGCAAGTGATGGTACTGCTTCGGAAGTAACTATTCAGTGTGGACGCGAATAAAGGACGTAGCACCCAATCGAGTGCATATGAAGCGTGTTTTTCATTCTTTGGCATTATCCATTCAATACGTTTTTTGGAAAACTTCTGACTACTCGTAGATTCCTTATCATGAAATTCTACTTTGGTTCCCAAACAGTTATTTAAGTAGAAAAATATACAAATCTGTATTCAAACTGAATCTGAAAGTGATTATCTAACACTTTGCATTTCAGAAGGCCTCTAAGACTAGATGGCTTAACAAAGGTAACGTAATGCTTAATATCTACTAAACTGGCAAGACCTGAAAGTTATTTTGCATCGAAAAATTCTAGTTCAACAGATCCAAAAGACAAAGCCAGAATATTGAAAGAAATGCTTTATGATAAAATGAATCATCTCTGTTTTGTGTTTAGGACACCAATTTTAAGAGATTTTGACGTTGTTAATGCACTTTTTCAGTGCAGTGACAAAGATTCCTATAAAATCTCTAATAAATTAGATTTAATCAGAAAAGCTCTTTGCAACAGAATTTACAATCCTGATGGAACTGAAATATTTAAGTTAGTACTCATCTAAATGATTCATGAAGATACTATATGTTAGTAAAGAAAAAAGTAAAGTTCTTGGGGTAAAAAGATGATACCGAATGTTCATTATTGAGGCTATTGACGAAGTGAATTCCAAATTGTGTGATGCAGCTCATGAATAGAGATGATTCAAACATTTCTCATTGCTTAATCCTGACATCATATTAAAGCAAACAGCAATGAGTAATTTTTCAGATCTGCCTATATTGCATGTAGCTAAAAATAGTAGTTTAGACGAAATTGAACAAAAATATCGGAAAATTAACTGATTGGAGAATAGATACTATGTTTGAAAAACAATGACTAGGTGTCAATGGACATCAGAATTTTAAGCAGTTGGCAGCGCATGCACTTAATTGTCCAGTCACACCAGACAGTAATTCTGTTGTTGAAACTTTTTTTTCTCTCGTATCTGTTGTGAAAACATAACCAATAAAGAGAATGCAACTTCACATCTCCTCGAAAATTCAATATGCCGCAAGGATTTCATTGTTACAAATAGTATGCTGAATAATTTCAAATCAGATGTAGTTTATACCATGACACTAGAACTGTTACTGAAGCTACTCCACATCAAAGCACATAACTATTTTCTTGTAATAGTTATGTATGTACAGGATTGTCTGAGGTGAGTTATTTTGTTACATTTCAGTAAATTTTAATTTGTTATCTTGTTTTGCAGTATTTTATATATAATTTAGGAATTTTATTTTTTTACTTATTAATTAGTTTAATTATTAATTAATTACGGCTAATTTTACTTATTAATTAGGCCATAGCATCTCCAGCAACCCTGTGGTATGGACTTCTTGGCAATTACAATATTAGTTCTGTAGTAGTGCAAAACTATTAAGCATAATGTACAGGGTGTCCCAAACTTCACGCAAGAAGTAATTTTGATAGAAAACACAGGTTTTTAATTAAAAATTGTAATTTCTTATTGATTCATAAAGTATACAGTATAGGGTTATGCATGGAATAGTATATCGGGTAAATGGCCTCCACGGCTTTGCTGGCACATACGCACTCTTTTGTCGAAATTTTCCATGACCGTTTTGCATAAATGTGGCTGAATTTCGTTGATACAGCGCTCAATTTCCTCCTTCAAGGCGTGGGTGGTCGTGGGCTTGTTGGCATAAACGACTTCAAAAAACCCCAAAGAAAAATGTCCAACGGCGTTAAGTCACATGATCCGGGCGGCCAATTCTGATCACCAAAACGGGAAATTATACGACCAGGAAATGACTCATGCAGTAATTGAATTGTTTCTCGGGCTGTATGGCATGTGGCACCGTCTTGTTGAAACCACATGTCGTCCACATCCATATCTTTCAATTTAGGCACAGAAAACTGGATTATCATGTCGCGATAGCGAGCACCATTAACTGTTATTGCCTTACCAGCCGCATTTTCGAAGAAGAATGGACCGATGATGCCTCCAGCCCAAAATCCGCACCAAACAGGGACACGTTGTGGATGCATTTGTTTCTCAACAATCACTCGTGGATTTTCTGAACCCCCAAATGCGACAATTTTGTCGATTAACGAAGCCATCAAGATGAAAATGAGCCTCATCGTTGAAGATGATTTTGTTCGAAAAATAAGCATCCACTTGTTGTTGTTCCATAATCCATTCAACGAACTTTCTTCGCTGTGTGTGGTCAGTAGGCTTCAGTTCTTGAGTCAGTTGAACTTTGTAAACATAAAGATGCAAATCTTTCGTGAGAATACGCTGTAGAGAGCTTCTCGAAATGCCCAATTCAAGACCACGGTGCCGAATTGATATTCCTGGACTCTCAGAAACACTCTCACGAACTGCTTCGATGTTTTCTGTTGAACGACTTGTTGAAGGACGGCCAGAGTGTATAAGATCACTAATTGATCCAGTTTCCTTGAATTTTTTTAATTAATCGTTTCACGGTTGAAGTTAAATCACTATTCCGACCATATTTTGTACGAAAATTGCGAACTGTAGCTGCCAAACCTTCATTATTTTTAAAATATTGCTCAACAATGAAAATGCGTTGTTCTTTCGTGTAGCGCTCCATTTTTAATAACCCTGAACTGTCAGCTGTCACGCTGTCTTTTTTTTTTTTTCCTCGTTGGCAACAATGGCGCTAAATTTAAATCTTGGTGGAATTTTGGGACACCCTTTATAACATACTCACTTTCTTTTTTTAATTTTTTTTTATAACTATCAGTATTTCGAAAATATTTGTGAGATGAAAAGTGTTGGTTGTCTAAAAAGTTTGAGAAATGCTGCGTTAGTCCATTCATACTAACGCTGATATACTATTAGATTTACATCCCTTCGTGGATGAGGCGTGGCTCGTAAGCACCTGTACAATTTTATTATTTCATTTCCTAGGAAGTTTAATATGAATATTATGTCCAACTAGATAACCTGGGATGAATAATAATTTCTATATATATATATATATATATATATATATTTCAATTAATAGTGAGTAATCCGATCTCATACAGAGGTAGCAGGTTTTCCCCCCTTCGGAAACTCGGGTTTTTCATTCCTCATACAGACAAATCGGCCATGAGAAAATACGTAATTTACAGCCAAAAAAATACCAGTGGTAGTGGTGGGCAGAAGATGGCATTGTCTACATGACGGTAGTAGCATTCTGTGTAGTTGATGGATTAAGCGATGGAGACGGAGAATTGTATAGTGGAGTGCCTTCCCTCGATGAAGGCATTGGAGGTGCACGTAATAATAATAATAATTAGCAAATTTCTAACTGAGATGATTCACGTCAAGGTAATTTGTGTCACTTACCGTAAGGTAACTAATCCAGGCACATCGCAGATATCTGAAGAAAGGAGAATGTAGAGTCAGAATGTACAAATGAAGTTCACGATCGCTCTTTGACTTTCGTTTTCCTCCTCCCATATCACTAAAAGAGAAAAGTATCAAAATAGTTTAGTAATCTTACAATGCAAGAAAACATACAACAAATTTTACTAATAAGCTAACTTAAAGGAAGAACTGAATTTAGCTCATAATAATAATTAGCAGATTTCCGATTGTGTGTGTGTGTGTGTGTGTGTGTGTGTGTGTGTGTGCGCGCGCGCGCGCACGAATCGCCGTTAACAGACTGCATGCCCGCCTAAGAAGGGTCATCCATAAATAATTCCTTGACAACCACGTGTTATGGTATATAGTGTTCTTTGAAGGACATTACTGTGGTAGACCAGTGCAAGCATTTAACGCCACACTATATTCTTTTAAGGGTCATTTCCTTGTGAAAGTAACTGACGCGTGTTAATTGGGTTAAACTGTAAAGGCTGTCACTTGTCGCTATGGAAACGGAGTTTTGATCTCATTTAAGCGTTATTCATACAATAAAGAGTTCAGCCACTTCTTTCAGGAAATGTCTAGAGCACTACCGTAGCTCGTAACATTTGCCTTGCCAATATTAGTTGCTACAAGAATTTTCCATTATTTAATAATTAGTTTCAATTATATAATTCCAAGAATTTATTTTGTTGTGGAACGAAAATGGACGATTAACTAACTGTAATTCGCACTCTGTAATACACTTTGATTAATCAATAATGGAAATGGTTTCTCCACAGATATCCCTTACATATTATGAAATCGACTCTCTGCAGGAATGACGTGAGCTCTGTTTAGTAAATATTTAGCTACCGAGGAGTGAAGATCAAAAGTTAACACCCTCTCCGTAATAAGCATTCTGTGAATCAGTCATATTCATTTGTTTACTGAATATTTTTTATCGTTAGGCATAAGCCTATTTATATACTTTTTTTTAAAAAAAAATTATAATACAACTTAAAATATTGATACAAATAAATTAATATGTAACACACACACACACACACACACACACACACACACACACACACACACACACACACTATATATATATATATATATATATATATATATATATAGTTTTTAGTGATGATGACAAATTTGTTCAAACTCATTCATACCAGCAAAGCTAGTATGAATGAGTTTGAACAAATTTGAATAAACTTATGTGGATAAATTTTGAATAAAGTTTGAATAAATTTATGTGGAATAAAAGAAAAAACTAACTAAAACACCAAACTAGCTTTATAGAAGGCAGTGTTCAAACCAGTTTTAACTTATGGACCTAAGAGCCGGGCTAGAAAGAAAACACTCGATCAAAGCCGAGAACACCACAGATATGAGCAGTGGCGTAGCTAGAGCTTTTGCCACCTGGGGTGATTCCTCAGTTTGCCGCCCCTCTCAATACACACTAAAAATACGAAGGTGGTCTGAAAAGTTCCCAGCCTCGACCATAGATGGCAACACTATCGGCAAGAGATTTTTTCTAAGTTGGTGCATCTGTCATAAGCATCTATGTGAAATTGCATGTCATTCTATCAAATAGTTTGTTTTATACAGTCATCTGAAACAAAAGTGTTGTCTGTATCCCTTGAAATGGATAAAATTGAGTAGCGTGCGATATAAAATTCTTTGTAAAAGAAGGTTTAACGCCAAAAGAAATTCACTCGAAGTTCATAAACGTTTATGGGCACTCTTCTTCGTTTTCGACAATTAAGAAATGGGCTGCCGAGTTTAAACGTTGTCGTACCAACCTTGAAGATGATCCATGTGAAGGACGTCCAAAAAGTGTAACAACACCAGAAATCATTGATAGAGCGCACGACAAGGTATTGAATGACCGTCGAGTCAAAGTGCGTAAAATTGCTAAGACAATAGGCATTTAAAGAACGTGTAGGATATATTTTGCATGAAGAATAGCAAATGAAAAGCATTGAGCAAGATGGATGCTGCGCTTGCTCACAGCAAATCAAAAACGCACTTGCATGAAAATTTCTGAACAGTGCTTGGAGCGTTTTAACAAGAATGAAACTGATTTTGTGCGTCGATTTATTACTATGGATGAGAGTTGGATTCACCATTACCCACTAGAATCCAAACAGCAGTCAAAACAGTGGAGAGAAGCCGGTTGCTCAGCGCCAAAGAAGACAAAGTCGGTTCCATCGGCAGGAAAGGTCATGGCATCTGTGTTTTGGAATGTTAAAGGCATTTTGTTTATTAATTATCTTGAAAAGGGTAAAACAATAACAGAGGAATATTATTTCGATCTTTTAACCACACTAGACGAAAAAATTCGTGAGAAAAGACCTGGTTTGCAGAAGGAAAAAAATTATCTGTCATCGGACAATGCACCTGCCCACAAAGGTATTTTGGTAATGGGAAAATTAAGGGATCTACACTATGAAACGTTGGAACATCCACCCTATTCCCCAGATTTGGCTCCCTCTGACTTCTATCTCTTCCCATAACTAAAACTCTTCTACTGGTCAGCGTTTTTCTTCGAATCAAGAAGTGATTGCAGCTACAGAGGGGTATTTTGCAGATCTTACTGAGAACCACTACAGGGACGGGATAATGGTGCTGGAGCATCGCTGGAATAAATGTATTAGTCTTAAGGGCGATTATGTTGAAAAATAAAAATAATTTTGAAATTATAAATTCGTTTTTTCATTGTTAGGCCAAGAACTTTTCAGACTACCCTCGTACTACAAAAAGTCAAAACGACGTATAGGGAAATAAACTAAAACACTATGTTTATGTTTATTTTAGTTGTAAGTATAGTTGTTAAAAACTAATCATTAATTAAGTAATAAAAATTACTAAGTTAACATAAATAAAAGAATCGTCGAAAAAATAAAATTGTGTCTCACTTGAAAAGTGCCGCCCGGGACTGACCGCTCCCCCCACCCCCTAGCTACGCCACTGGATATGAGGGTACTGAGAAATTATGGGCCTGAACGGATAGCATCAGTCCCAGAATCTTAATCTAAGAGATTATGATCACTTAATCAAAATGGGAGAAAAAAGGTCTAGCAAAACAGGTGTTTCATGTGAAGATGGCTTTGATTTAGATTTATTCAATCAGAAGTTTTTAGAAGACCGAGATGTTAGATGCGACAATATTGGAAAGCTGACAAGTAATATATTAATTTGAAGGAAAATTGCTGATTAGTAATAATGTAAACTTTATCATGTAGTACTGTCAGTGTAACCTGTACATTCCTCGAATGTACATATCAGGAATTGATGTTGATAATAATAATAAAAAATGAGATGAATGTTATTAGTAAAAAATGAATTTTCTTTCATTCCTCTTAAAGCCAGTCTAGATCTTCCTCTGTTGAGAGGACACTTTCATTGTTTACCGGGGGAAAAAAAAGCGATTTATGATTTCTATAAGTTAATCCTGTTTCTTGTAAAGCGAAGTCGTTTGCTAGGTGGTGTAAATTTAGGCACACTTAATTGACTCCAGTCTAACTTCAATCTCTTTTCAAAAGTGAAGTAACATTTGAGAGAGATTCCCTTCATCGACAATGACGTCAAAACAGCGATGATGGACAGATCTGTGATCAGGGCCGCGCCGTGCGGTTGTGCAGATTGTGCCCCGCACAAGGGCGCTTGAAGATGAGGGGCGCCATTTCACCACGGGAAATAATAAAAAATATATATATAAATTTTCTTATTCTCGAATCATATCGTACTATATAAATTATACAATTACAAATTATAGTTAATGCAATAAAAAAAAATTAAAATCAGTCAAATTATTATGAATTCTTAATCTAACAATAATTTTAACTTAGTACATCACCGGTTTTATTATAATTTGTTTGAAGTGAAACGTTATCAATATTACCAGAGATTTTATTTCACAGAGTAAGCATCGACTCAGCGAAAATTATATACATATTCTCGATTGTTTATTATATTTTTAGTGGAAATTATTAGTTTAAGACAGTGAATTCATTCTTTAGGTGTGCTTTGCCCTTTGTGGATGTGTGATTGTGACTGAACAGTGACATTGCTCGACAAATTTTAGGGCTTATTTCTTATTCTTAAGATCTTAAGTCTCTTAAATGTTGCAAGCAAAATAATGCAGAATCCGACATTTCATATAGGAAAAATTACAGAAAATCTTGATTATGTTATACAAGAATTAAATACTCGCCGAACAGACCAATATTTTGAAAATATTATTAGAACTGCAAAATAAGTAGCAAACGATCTTAATACTAATCCTATTTTTCGAGACATTCGCAAAATAAAAAGAAAATGTTCGGTTACGAAGCATCAAAGGAGACAACGCATGATCCTAAACAAAATTTTAAAATAATTTTTTTCTTAGCGATTTTAGTCACGACAATAACTTCAATCACGGAAAGATTCATACCCTTAACACAACATAGTGAGGACTTTAAAGTTATAAGAGACATTAGCAAATTAAAAGATTGGAGCGATGAAGATTTAATGAAACATCGTAAAGATTTGCACATAAAACTGAGTGACAATCGTGATATTGATGGTGTGACTTTATTTGAGGAATTAAAAACTTTGCGATGTTTTATTAAAAAAGAGTCGACTCCTCAGGATGTTTAAATTATATATACGAAAATAAATTAACCGACACGTTTCCGAATACTGCGATTGTAATGCGTATTTATTTAACATTACAAATATCCGTAGCATCATGGGAAAGAAGTTTTTCGAAACTGAAACTAATAAAAAATTATTTGCGATCAACAATGTCTGGAGAGCATCTAATGGATTTATCAATTATATCAATTAAAAATAATATTATGGATTCATTAGACATTAAAAATATTATTAAAAATTTTGTGGCGGCTAAAGCAAGACAGATAAATATGTAAAATAAATCTACATTTATCCTAATATATATATATATATATATATGGGAATAAATTTTTAACTTGGGTATATTGTATATTAGGATAACCAAGCAATTTTATATGCTTGGTTATTTTAGCTCCTAATCCCAAGTATGCAAACAATTAAGTTTGCGCCTGAAACAAAGTTCAAGTCTAAAGATGGTACAACACCAGGGCAGCTCATTGTAAAGGTGGTTAAAGCTTTGATCACTATTCTTAGTATTTTCCCATAATGTAAAGCACATCTCACTAGAAGATGTATACTGCAATGCATTATGGGTGGGGTCACTACCCAGACCGGTTTCGACCTTTTTTGAGGTCTCCTCAGTGAGTAGCTAGACCCTAAATACCAAGGTTTTAGTAATACAAAGCCTTATCAACTTTACCTATATAAGTTGCAACAAGGTGTATTAAGTTTTAATAAAAATCTCTGGAGGAGATATTGATGGGAATAAATTTTTAACTTGGGTATATTGTATATTAGGATAACCAAGCAATTTTATATGCTTGGTTATTTTAGCTCCTAATCCCAAGTATGCAAACAATTAAGTTTGCGCCTGAAACAAAGTTCAAGTCTAAAGATGGTACAACACCAGGGCAGCTCATTGTAAAGGTGGTTAAAGCTTTGATCACTATTCTTAGTATTTTCCCATAATGTAAAGCACATCTCACTAGAAGATGTATACTGCAATGCATTATGGGTGGGGTCACTACCCAGACCGGTTTCGACCTTTTTTGAGGTCTCCTCAGTGAGTAGCTAGACCCTAAATACCAAGGTTTTAGTAATACAAAGCCTTATCAACTTTACCTATATAAGTTGCAACAAGGTGTATTAAGTTTTAATAAAAATCTCTGGAGGAGATATTGATGGGAATAAATTTTTAACTTGGGTATATTGTATATTAGGATAACCAAGCAATTTTATATGCTTGGTTATTTTAGCTCCTAATCCCAAGTATGCAAACAATTAAGTTTGCGCCTGAAACAAAGTTCAAGTCTAAAGATGGTACAACACCAGGGCAGCTCATTGTAAAGGTGGTTAAAGCTTTGATCACTATTCTTAGTATTTTCCCATAATGTAAAGCACATCTCACTAGAAGATGTATACTGCAATGCATTATGGGTGGGGTCACTACCCAGACCGGTTTCGACCTTTTTTGAGGTCTCCTCAGTGAGTAGCTAGACCCTAAATACCAAGGTTTTAGTAATACAAAGCCTTATCAACTTTACCTATATAAGTTGCAACAAGGTGTATTAAGTTTTAATAAAAATCTCTGGAGGAGATATTGATGGGAATAAATTTTTAACTTGGGTATATTGTATATTAGGATAACCAAGCAATTTTATATGCTTGGTTATTTTAGCTCCTAATCCCAAGTATGCAAACAATTAAGTTTGCGCCTGAAACAAAGTTCAAGTCTAAAGATGGTACAACACCAGGGCAGCTCATTGTAAAGGTGGTTAAAGCTTTGATCACTATTCTTAGTATTTTCCCATAATGTAAAGCACATCTCACTAGAAGATGTATACTGCAATGCATTATGGGTGGGGTCACTACCCAGACCGGTTTCGACCTTTTTTGAGGTCTCCTCAGTGAGTAGCTAGACCCTAAATACCAAGGTTTTAGTAATACAAAGCCTTATCAACTTTACCTATATAAGTTGCAACAAGGTGTATTAAGTTTTAATAAAAATCTCTGGAGGAGATATTGATGGGAATAAATTTTTAACTTGGGTATATTGTATATTAGGATAACCAAGCAATTTTATATGCTTGGTTATTTTAGCTCCTAATCCCAAGTATGCAAACAATTAAGTTTGCGCCTGAAACAAAGTTCAAGTCTAAAGATGGTACAACACCAGGGCAGCTCATTGTAAAGGTGGTTAAAGCTTTGATCACTATTCTTAGTATTTTCCCATAATGTAAAGCACATCTCACTAGAAGATGTATACTGCAATGCATTATGGGTGGGGTCACTACCCAGACCGGTTTCGACCTTTTTTGAGGTCTCCTCAGTGAGTAGCTAGACCCTAAATACCAAGGTTTTAGTAATACAAAGCCTTATCAACTTTACCTATATAAGTTGCAACAAGGTGTATTAAGTTTTAATAAAAATCTCTGGAGGAGATATTGATGGGAATAAATTTTTAACTTGGGTATATTGTATATTAGGATAACCAAGCAATTTTATATGCTTGGTTATTTTAGCTCCTAATCCCAAGTATGCAAACAATTAAGTTTGCGCCTGAAACAAAGTTCAAGTCTAAAGATGGTACAACACCAGGGCAGCTCATTGTAAAGGTGGTTAAAGCTTTGATCACTATTCTTAGTATTTTCCCATAATGTAAAGCACATCTCACTAGAAGATGTATACTGCAATGCATTATGGGTGGGGTCACTACCCAGACCGGTTTCGACCTTTTTTGAGGTCTCCTCAGTGAGTAGCTAGACCCTAAATACCAAGGTTTTAGTAATACAAAGCCTTATCAACTTTACCTATATAAGTTGCAACAAGGTGTATTAAGTTTTAATAAAAATCTCTGGAGGAGATATTGATGGGAATAAATTTTTAACTTGGGTATATTGTATATTAGGATAACCAAGCAATTTTATATGCTTGGTTATTTTAGCTCCTAATCCCAAGTATGCAAACAATTAAGTTTGCGCCTGAAACAAAGTTCAAGTCTAAAGATGGTACAACACCAGGGCAGCTCATTGTAAAGGTGGTTAAAGCTTTGATCACTATTCTTAGTATTTTCCCATAATGTAAAGCACATCTCACTAGAAGATGTATACTGCAATGCATTATGGGTGGGGTCACTACCCAGACCGGTTTCGACCTTTTTTGAGGTCTCCTCAGTGAGTAGCTAGACCCTAAATACCAAGGTTTTAGTAATACAAAGCCTTATCAACTTTACCTATATAAGTTGCAACAAGGTGTATTAAGTTTTAATAAAAATCTCTGGAGGAGATATTGATGGGAATAAATTTTTAACTTGGGTATATTGTATATTAGGATAACCAAGCAATTTTATATGCTTGGTTATTTTAGCTCCTAATCCCAAGTATGCAAACAATTAAGTTTGCGCCTGAAACAAAGTTCAAGTCTAAAGATGGTACAACACCAGGGCAGCTCATTGTAAAGGTGGTTAAAGCTTTGATCACTATTCTTAGTATTTTCCCATAATGTAAAGCACATCTCACTAGAAGATGTATACTGCAATGCATTATGGGTGGGGTCACTACCCAGACCGGTTTCGACCTTTTTTGAGGTCTCCTCAGTGAGTAGCTAGACCCTAAATACCAAGGTTTTAGTAATACAAAGCCTTATCAACTTTACCTATATAAGTTGCAACAAGGTGTATTAAGTTTTAATAAAAATCTCTGGAGGAGATATTGATGGGAATAAATTTTTAACTTGGGTATATTGTATATTAGGATAACCAAGCAATTTTATATGCTTGGTTATTTTAGCTCCTAATCCCAAGTATGCAAACAATTAAGTTTGCGCCTGAAACAAAGTTCAAGTCTAAAGATGGTACAACACCAGGGCAGCTCATTGTAAAGGTGGTTAAAGCTTTGATCACTATTCTTAGTATTTTCCCATAATGTAAAGCACATCTCACTAGAAGATGTATACTGCAATGCATTATGGGTGGGGTCACTACCCAGACCGGTTTCGACCTTTTTTGAGGTCTCCTCAGTGAGTAGCTAGACCCTAAATACCAAGGTTTTAGTAATACAAAGCCTTATCAACTTTACCTATATAAGTTGCAACAAGGTGTATTAAGTTTTAATAAAAATCTCTGGAGGAGATATTGATGGGAATAAATTTTTAACTTGGGTATATTGTATATTAGGATAACCAAGCAATTTTATATGCTTGGTTATTTTAGCTCCTAATCCCAAGTATGCAAACAATTAAGTTTGCGCCTGAAACAAAGTTCAAGTCTAAAGATGGTACAACACCAGGGCAGCTCATTGTAAAGGTGGTTAAAGCTTTGATCACTATTCTTAGTATTTTCCCATAATGTAAAGCACATCTCACTAGAAGATGTATACTGCAATGCATTATGGGTGGGGTCACTACCCAGACCGGTTTCGACCTTTTTTGAGGTCTCCTCAGTGAGTAGCTAGACCCTAAATACCAAGGTTTTAGTAATACAAAGCCTTATCAACTTTACCTATATAAGTTGCAACAAGGTGTATTAAGTTTTAATAAAAATCTCTGGAGGAGATATTGATGGGAATAAATTTTTAACTTGGGTATATTGTATATTAGGATAACCAAGCAATTTTATATGCTTGGTTATTTTAGCTCCTAATCCCAAGTATGCAAACAATTAAGTTTGCGCCTGAAACAAAGTTCAAGTCTAAAGATGGTACAACACCAGGGCAGCTCATTGTAAAGGTGGTTAAAGCTTTGATCACTATTCTTAGTATTTTCCCATAATGTAAAGCACATCTCACTAGAAGATGTATACTGCAATGCATTATGGGTGGGGTCACTACCCAGACCGGTTTCGACCTTTTTTGAGGTCTCCTCAGTGAGTAGCTAGACCCTAAATACCAAGGTTTTAGTAATACAAAGCCTTATCAACTTTACCTATATAAGTTGCAACAAGGTGTATTAAGTTTTAATAAAAATCTCTGGAGGAGATATTGATGGGAATAAATTTTTAACTTGGGTATATTGTATATTAGGATAACCAAGCAATTTTATATGCTTGGTTATTTTAGCTCCTAATCCCAAGTATGCAAACAATTAAGTTTGCACCTGAAACAAAGTTCAAGTCTAAAGATGGTACAACACCAGGGCAGCTCATTGTAAAGGTGGTTAAAGCTTTGATCACTATTCTTAGTATTTTCCCATAATGTAAAGCACATCTCACTAGAAGATGTATACTGCAATGCATTATGGGTGGTTCACTACCCAGACCGGTTTCGACCTTTTTTGAGGTCTCCTCAGTGAGTAGCTAGACCCTAAATACCAAGGTTTTAGTAATACAAAGCCTTATCAACTTTACCTATATAAGTTGCAACAAGGTGTATTAAGTTTTAATAAAAATCTCTGGAGGAGATATTGATGGGAATAAATTTTTAACTTGGGTATATTGTATATTAGGATAACCAAGCAATTTTATATGCTTGGTTATTTTAGCTCCTAATCCCAAGTATGCAAACAATTAAGTTTGCGCCTGAAACAAAGCTCAAGTCTAAAGATGGTACAACACCAGGGCAGCTCATTGTAAAGGTGGTTAAAGCTTTGATCACTATTCTTAGTATTTTCCCATAATGTAAAGCACATCTCACTAGAAGATGTATACTGCAATGCATTATGGGTGGGGTCACTACCCAGACCGGTTTCGACCTTTTTTGAGGTCTCCTCAGTGAGTAGCTAGACCCTAAATACCAAGGTTTTAGTAATACAAAGCCTTATCAACTTTACCTATATAAGTTGCAACAAGGTGTATTAAGTTTTAATAAAAATCTCTGGAGGAGATATTGATGGGAATAAATTTTTAACTTGGGTATATTGTATATTAGGATAACCAAGCAATTTTATATGCTTGGTTATTTTAGCTCCTAATCCCAAGTATGCAAACAATTAAGTTTGCGCCTGAAACAAAGTTCAAGTCTAAAGATGGTACAACACCAGGGCAGCTCATTGTAAAGGTGGTTAAAGCTTTGATCACTATTCTTAGTATTTTCCCATAATGTAAAGCACATCTCACTAGAAGATGTATACTGCAATGCATTATGGGTGGGGTCACTACCCAGACCGGTTTCGACCTTTTTTGAGGTCTCCTCAGTGAGTAGCTAGACCCTAAATATACCAAGGTTTTAGTAATACAAAGCCTTATCAACTTTACCTATATAAGTTGCAACAAGGTGTATTAAGTTTTAATAAAAATCTCTGGAGGAGATATTGATGGGAATAAATTTTTAACTTGGGTATATTGTATATTAGGATAACCAAGCAATTTTATATGCTTGGTTATTTTAGCTCCTAATCCCAAGTATGCAAACAATTAAGTTTGCGCCTGAAACAAAGTTCAAGTCTAAAGATGGTACAACACCAGGGCAGCTCATTGTAAAGGTTAAAAATTAAAAATTTATTCCCATCAATATCTCCTCCAGAGATTTTTATTAAAACTTAATACACCTTGTTGCAACTTATATAGGTAAAGTTGATAAGGCTTTGTATTACTAAAACCTTGGTATTTAGGGTCTAGCTACTCACTGAGGAGACCTCAAAAAAGGTCGAAACCGGTCTGGGTAGTGACCCCACCCATAATGCATTGCAGTATACATCTTCTAGTGAGATGTGCTTTAAATTATGGGAAAATACTAAGAATAGTGATCAAAGCTTTAACCACCTTTACAATGAGCTGCCCTGGTGTTGTACCATCTTTAGACTTGAACTTTGTTTCAGGCGCAAACTTAATTGTTTGCATACTTGGGATTAGGAGCTAAAATAACCAAGCATATAAAATTGCTTGGTTATCCTAATATACAATATACCCAAGTTAAAAATTTATTCCCATCAATATCTCCTCCAGAGATTTTTATTAAAACTTAATACACCTTGTTGCAACTTGTATAGGTAAAGTTGATAAGGCTTTGTATTACTAAAACCTTGGTATTTAGGGTCTAGCTACTCACTGAGGAGACCTCAAAAAAGGTCGAAACCGGTCTGGGTAGTGACCCCACCCATAATGCATTGCAGTATACATCTTCTAGTGAGATGTGCTTTACATTATGGGAAAATACTAAGAATAGTGATCAAAGCTTTAACCACCTTTACAATGAGCTGCCCTGGTGTTGTACCATCTTTAGACTTGAACTTTGTTTCAGGCGCAAACTTAATTGTTTGCATACTTGGGATTAGGAGCTAAAATAACCAAGCATATAAAATTGCTTGGTTATCCTAATATACAATATACCCAAGTTAAAAATTTATTCCCATCAATATCTCCTCCAGAGATTTTTATTAAAACTTAATACACCTTGTTGCAACTTATATAGGTAAAGTTGATAAGGCTTTGTATTACTAAAACCTTGGTATTGGTATTTAGGGTCTAGCTACTCACTGAGGAGACCTCAAAAAAGGTCGAAACCGGTCTGGGTAGTGACCCCACCCATAATGCATTGCAGTATACATCTTCTAGTGAGATGTGCTTTACATTATGGGAAAATACTAAGAATAGTGATCAAAGCTTTAACCACCTTTACAATGAGCTGCCCTGGTGTTGTACCATCTTTAGACTTGAACTTTGTTTCAGGCGCAAACTTAATTGTTTGCATACTTGGGATTAGGAGCTAAAATAACCAAGCATATAAAATTGCTTGGTTATCCTAATATACAATATACCCAAGTTAAAAATTTATTCCCATCAATATCTCCTCCAGAGATTTTTATTAAAACTTAATACACCTTGTTGCAACTTATATAGGTAAAGTTGATAAGGCTTTGTATTACTAAAACCTTGGTATTTAGGGTCTAGCTACTCACTGAGGAGACCTCAAAAAAGGTCGAAACCGGTCTGGGTAGTGACCCCACCCATAATGCATTGCAGTATACATCTTCTAGTGAGATGTGCTTTACATTATGGGAAAATACTAAGAATAGTGATCAAAGCTTTAACCACCTTTACAATGAGCTGCCCTGGTGTTGTACCATCTTTAGACTTGAACTTTGTTTCAGGCGCAAACTTAATTGTTTGCATACTTGGGATTAGGAGCTAAAATAACCAAGCATATAAAATTGCTTGGTTATCCTAATATACAATATACCCAAGTTAAAAATTTATTCCCATCAATATCTCCTCCAGAGATTTTTATTAAAACTTAATACACCTTGTTGCAACTTATATAGGTAAAGTTGATAAGGCTTTGTATTACTAAAACCTTGGTATTTAGGGTCTAGCTACTCACTGAGGAGACCTCAAAAAAGGTCGAAACCGGTCTGGGTAGTGAACCACCCATAATGCATTGCAGTATACATCTTCTAGTGAGATGTGCTTTACATTATGGGAAAATACTAAGAATAGTGATCAAAGCTTTAACCACCTTTACAATGAGCTGCCCTGGTGTTGTACCATCTTTAGACTTGAACTTTGTTTCAGGTGCAAACTTAATTGTTTGCATACTTGGGATTAGGAGCTAAAATAACCAAGCATATAAAATTGCTTGGTTATCCTAATATACAATATACCCAAGTTAAAAATTTATTCCCATCAATATCTCCTCCAGAGATTTTTATTAAAACTTAATACACCTTGTTGCAACTTATATAGGTAAAGTTGATAAGGCTTTGTATTACTAAAACCTTGGTATTTAGGGTCTAGCTACTCACTGAGGAGACCTCAAAAAAGGTCGAAACCGGTCTGGGTAGTGACCCCACCCATAATGCATTGCAGTATACATCTTCTAGTGAGATGTGCTTTACATTATGGGAAAATACTAAGAATAGTGATCAAAGCTTTAACCACCTTTACAATGAGCTGCCCTGGTGTTGTACCATCTTTAGACTTGAACTTTGTTTCAGGCGCAAACTTAATTGTTTGTATACTTGGGATTAGGAGCTAAAATAACCAAGCATATAAAATTGCTTGGTTATCCTAATATACAATATACCCAAGTTAAAAATTTATTCCCATCAATATCTCCTCCAGAGATTTTTATTAAAACTTAATACACCTTGTTGCAACTTATATAGGTAAAGTTGATAAGGCTTTGTATTACTAAAACCTTGGTATTTAGGGTCTAGCTACTCACTGAGGAGACCTCAAAAAAGGTCGAAACCGGTCTGGGTAGTGACCCCACCCATAATGCATTGCAGTATACATCTTCTAGTGAGATGTGCTTTACATTATGGGAAAATACTAAGAATAGTGATCAAAGCTTTAACCACCTTTACAATGAGCTGCCCTGGTGTTGTACCATCTTTAGACTTGAACTTTGTTTCAGGCGCAAACTTAATTGTTTGCATACTTGGGATTAGGAGCTAAAATAACCAAGCATATAAAATTGCTTGGTTATCCTAATATATATATATATATATATATATATATATTATGTTGAGCTCATAGACAGGAGGTTGGGTGTACTATAGTATTATAATACATTAGTACCGCGTATGAGTGGTGGGTTGGGAGAGGAGGAATTTGTTTACATTTGATTTGAATGACTTTAAATTGTATTCCTTGGGAAACACAGCAGTTGGGAGACTGTTCCACAGTGCAGCAGTTGCAGGGATGAAGGAAGAGGAAAAGAAACTGTTCTGTTTGTTTCTAGGTGAGCTGTGAAGGGATGTTGTGCAGCAGCTGTACGTGTTCCAATGAGTTTAGTACTGAGCGGAGGAATTACTGGTGATATTTCCGATGAGCATTTCCCATGGAAATATTTGTAGAATATACATACTGCAGAGACCATAGGATTTCTCTTTCTGTGTGAAAGAGAAATCCTAGTTATTTTTGAGGCCGAGGATACAGTGTTTGAGATATGTTTATGCCAGGAGAGGTTTGATGTGAGGGTGATTCCAAGGAGTGAGATCTCAAACTGTCTGGAGAGTTGGGTATCATTAAAAAGGATATTGGGAAAAAATGGTTATTTTTTATGAGAAATAGTACAGAAATGGGTTTTATTGGCATTGAAATTTATGAGGTTATCTGAATCCCATTGGAGGATGGCTTGGAGATCGGAGTTGAGGGTCGCGGTGGTTGATGTTCTGTAGGTTGAGGTGAGTTGTGTAGGATAAGGCTTATCAAATGCAAGAGAAGAGTGTAGTGTGCTGTCGTCTGTAAAACTGTGTATTGAGTTGGAGGTCAATTGCAGTAGGTCATTTATATATAGCAGGAAGAGGGTTGGTAAGAGGACAGAACCTTGTGGGACCCCAGCATTAATTGAGTGGTGAGAGGATAGGAAGCTGTCCACCATCACACAGAGTGTGCGTCCAGACAGAAAACTGGCGATCCACCTACAGAAGCCCTGAGTCAGACGGAATGATGGTAGTTTGCCTAGTAGGCCTTTGTGCCAGACCCGGTCAAAGGCTTTGGAGATATCTAGTGCAACCACTTGAGATTCGCCAAACCTCTCCATAGCCTTCGTCCAGAGATGAGTGACGTATTTGAGTAGATCTCCTGTTGATCGGCAGTGGCGGAATCCATACTGGTAGTCATTTATTTGGTGAGTGTCTTCAAAATTGTGTAGCAGTTGGGAATTGATGATTTTTTCCATTACCTTCGACAGGACTGAGGTAAGCGAAATAGGACGGTAATTGGATGGCAGTGACTTGTCACCCTTCTTGGGGATGGGCTGAACATAGGCCAATTTCCAGTTTGTGGGATAGATTCCAGTGGAGTAGGAGATTATATATAGGTGAGATAGGATAGGGGTTAGTTCTGCAGCGCAAACTTTCAGAACAATTGGGGGAATGCCATCGGGGCCAGGATACTTTTTTGTGTCTAATTTGAACAGTATTTTTCTGATCTCATCCTGGCAAAAGGATATGGGGGGCATTGTATGTTGGGTGTCTGGAATGGTTGGGGGACATTTATCATTGCCAGTTATGCATGCATTTGAAGCAAAGTATGAGGCCAGAAGATTGGCTTTTTTTGTGGATGATGATGTAGTAGAGCCGTCGGGGTGTGATAGGGGTGGGAATAGTGTTTGGCAGAAATTACGGCCAATTGCTTTGGCGAAAGACCGATATATATATATATATTGAAAATTTTTATTATTAAAAATTTCTTATTAATGAATTTTAGTGATTACAATGTTCTACTATTGTGTATGATTATAAACTGTTTTGTACTTTTAACAAAGTAAAATTTTTCGCAAAAATTTTTCGTGGAAACTTATTTCAACCGGGGACGCTGAAAAAGTTTTGCACAAGGGCGCCTCCTACCCACGGCGCGGCACTGTCTGTGATGATGAACTTGAACTTACTGAATAACAGCAGAATGCGTGAATCGCCAGATTATTATTCCCCCCCTCCCTCATCGACGAAATATCTAACTTCCATTAAATGGGGGAAATGGTTTCACTCCAAACTCCAATCCAGTAATCAGCTTTCAGTATGGGCAAGGCTAGTGCCATCGCTGCGGATGGTAGTAACAACCAGAATAAAAGGAAAAATCCCGTGTCCATCTTTTAAGCCCTCCTGGAACCTGCTGAGTTGAGTGATATGCAAATTCCATACATTTGGTGTTTACCCCCCCCCTCCCGTAGGTGAATTTTGGAGCAACTTTTTTTTTTTTTTTTCCCTCAGATATCGCTTTCGCATGATGCACAGTTTCGCAGCATTTAAATCACTGGATGGCGCTCCACAATGCCTTAAACAACGATACTTTAATTTTGATCACCCTGTAGATTAAATATTAAGGACCTACCCAAACTTGATTTAACTCAAGGCATTAATTATTTTATTTCTTCTTAACCAGCAACATAAATTCAAGACCAAGCTTTCCATATATTTAGTGTAGTAGTGGAAGTTAGCATCATATAAACATTAGTACTGGTCGCTTCCACTTATGTTCAGTTTATTTATAGTACCGCGATTCAGTCTTAGTAATATATGCACTTCTTCCTCTTGTGCTTGATCCCATCTATTTGGGTAAGCCTTCTTACATGATGCGACTTTACGCGACCCAACCGACTTGTCGCGAAGCCTGACGTTAGGGGGGAGAGGTATTAGTGTCTGTAGAAGAAGCGTGTGTGTGTGTGTGTGTTCACGGAGTCGGTTTGCCTGTTCTGAGTGACGAAAAACTCGAGTTTTCTGGAACAAACTCTCCACCACCGTATACCGGTGGCTAACTCACCTTTAGTGGAAAGAGACCAGATAAAAGTTCCTCACGTCATGAACGGGAATCGAGCCCAGGCCTTTCCGACCAAAGGACTTCGTCTATACCGACTGAGCTATGGAGGCTATCTTTGTAACATATGCACGCAAGGTACAAATTTTGGTACAGACTTGAATATATATTGGTGACGTTATGTGAGCATGATGGAATGTAGCGATGATGGTTGAAGATACTGAGCAGAAAGAAAGGAGAGAGAGAGAGAGAGAGAAATGAATGACTGAGATTTGACAAATGAATCGGAAATGCAACGTGAAATTATGTAGAAATGATGTCGAATGCTGAGTAATGCTTCCTAGCCGGGATTCGAACATTGGGTATCGTTGATACCGACTGAGCTGGGAGGGCCTCAGTAATAGAATGGCTTCCATTCAGGATTCTACACTGAGTTGTCCATCTCTTTTTATTTATGCATTTCTTCCTAGCTTAAATTAAAATATGTAAGAAATTATACAGTTTTTTTTTCTTTCTTAAGATAAAACTCGTTACTCACCTATCCAGTCCATCTGAGATGCTCCTGAAATAATCAGCCCTCTTCAGTAATTTTCGGTCTCCATAGTTACCTAGCACAGTGTGAGATCGAGGATGGAGATTGTCCACATCTTGCTGTGGAGAGGAAAGTTGCAGTAAACCAGCAATGACATCATCGTCACTAAGGAGAGATTTGTCCAACGGTGGCGCGGTCTCTGGTCTAGCTTTCAGATATGCATCCGGAGTGATGCAGGGTCGCCTGGAAGTGCACAGAACAACAAATATGAATGAGAAAATGTTTACATCATCTCTTCTAGCAATCTGTAAAGACGACTTAAGTTAAAAATTCATTCACTGAGTAGCTTGTTTCAGGCGTTCACTTTATTCAATTTCATACAATAATTCCAGGAGATTTGGTATTTTTACAAGGATTTTTACAGATACAGAGGATATCCGTCTCTATTTCTTTCCTCCTGTGGAAGAGCATACCTCATCAGTCATCATAATTATATATAGGTTGAAACACATGTAGTCACATTCAATCTTTCTCATGGTCATTGATCATCTATTTCTCCAGATCAATCACTCATTGAAGAAAAAGCTAGTGGAGCTATAACAAACGTGCTGAAGATTTTGTTAATTTTGATAATAATGAGCTCTCAGATAAATTGTCACTGTGATGTCGAAATATGTTCCCAAATGAAACATTTGTTTTTTATCTATGAAAGCCTGAACAAAATGTTCAGTTTATATATAGAGGTAACATCATTTACTAACGATATTCTGTTGCCGATATCAGAAACATACACTTGATTTTACCATCTTGATAAGTGCAAAAAAAAAAAAAAAAAGAATTCCTCATTAAATCGACATAAATAATATACTAATATAAAATAATTTTATTCGACTAACGTGAATATGATGCTTTATCTGCAACCTATAACATAAATCATCTCTCTCATCTCATCTCATTTTCTTTATACCCTCTTTTACCTTGCGGTGTCGAGGGTTTATTAATCATCGGACCTCAAACCATTCACAGGATAAGGTGGTCAGTCCTATGCCCCGATGTATCCTATGTCCGTAGTGTTGAATTCTCAAGGTCGGTTTGCCTGTTTTGGGGGATGAAAAACCCCAGGATTAACTGAGGGGGAAAAAACCCTACTATCCACGCCCAAGATCGGCTAACTTGGCAATGGCTGAGGAAGATCCTTCATCTCCTCACGTCACCGACGGGAATCGAACCTAGGACACTCCTTCCCTAGGCATATGGTTGTGAAGCGCACAGCCACTAGGCTAACCGCACATAAATCATCAAAAATCTTATTTCGGAACACGCATTAAAATGAATGAGAGAAAGGACAAGAAGCAAGTACCTATTTGCTGGGGAAAAAAAACTGGTTTATTTCCTTTCATTTTGCATATGCAGAATTTTAGAATTTCTTGCTTAACGGAGTAGATTCAACAGTTAGTAATGCTTAATGAAATATATGCTTGCGTGAAAGTTAATTAACTTTTCATATCGCGTGATTCACACCTCATTTTACGCATATATCTTAATGAGATAGTTGAATGTTTTTTTGTCTTCCCATATCGAGTTAGTGAAAATATATGACAAAAAAGATTAGCCATTATGTAAAGTTGCTGTTGGGAAAATAAATTAAATGACAAAAAAAAAAAAAAAAAAAAAAGAAAGAAAGAAAAAAAAAGAAAAGAAAAGAAAGCGATTACTTGCATAATCAGAATTTTTTTTAAAAAATGAAATGATCAAATTTGCCTTTTGCCTTGGCCGATTCCTAAGTAACTAAATTTAGCTCTGTGGTCAGCTATCTTAATTGAGCGTGATCATTGATTTTCTATATTTTACTGTAAAATTTCTATTTTACAGAAGGAAAAGCTCCATATAAATTTGGCTAATTCATCTTTAGATGAAAAGCCCTTATGTAGGTTCGCCCCACAGTAGCAGTCAATGAATTGAAATCATTATCACAAATGTAATTCTGCCATGAAAATAAATGAATTAAAAATTTTCAACTTATAATTCGAAACATATTAATGTTACTGTATTGCAGATAAAGAAATCCCAATGAGTAGGGGATGAGAACAAAGATTTTTCCTGCTAATTAAATACAAATGAATAAGTTCAATTGATAGAAGCGATATTCTTTAGCTAGAAAGCTCGTTGAAAAGAACGTATAAGCCGCCCTTAAACACAATGGTGCAAAGATTTTGTCTCCAGAAACTGATTTTTTTTTATCCCTCATAACTTGAAGGCTAGACAGGGAGCACTCGAAACTGATAGACATTTCTTGATACTGAGGAAAGGAAAGTTGTATTTAGCTAATTCCCATATAGAGAACTCAACCTTCCGAACTTGGAGGATAATGAAATGTAAATTCAAATCGTAAAGGTACACGAAATGGAATTGTAAAGTACGTGTGTAGCTTAATTTCGATTCCTAGTAGAAGGAGAGGAAGGAGAACTGACTAAATAAAATTAACCGAATTTTTAGTTATTTACTTTGGTCAACAAGGCATCTCGATAACCTTAAAATAAGAATGGTCATGTGTGCAGTAAGGAGCAAAAGGAAAGAAAAACAATAGACTGATTACTAAATTGAGCTTTCCTGTCCTACAGTTTTAATTGGCACCCTCTGTGATCTTGATTTCCAAGTTGACGGTGTCATCATAATACAATTCTTAACACACACACACACACACACACACACACACACACACACACACACACACACACACACACACACACACACACACACACACACACACACACACACACACACACACACACACACACACACACACACACACACACAGAGCGGGAGAAATTATCTTCCTATTCTTACCTAGAGAAAGACAACCATGACATCGTACTGTCTACTGTGAGAAACGATACCGGACTAGATCTTCCTTGCGAAGGCGACACCGGCTCAACCGAAGGCGATCTGCAAATGACTGGATCAGGAGTTAAAACTCTTCCTATCTTCACCACTTTGTGTCGATTGAAGGGCCACAATTTGGAGAAATACTGTTTCCTTGTCGGCTTTCCCTGCTCGCAGTCATCGTCTTCGGGTAGCGGACTGCAGAACGATGTGCGAACAAAGCCATTCGGTAAAGCTCCATCTTCCGCGGATATCGATCTCCTCATCCCGTCAGACACTTCTGTTTCTGAATTGAAACTTGTTAATGGACAACGGACATTTTTGTTCCTCGGCCAAGGTAAAGAAGGCAAAAACTTCCTCCAGTTTCGTTGTTTCGTTTCTGGTTCGGCATTCTCCGCTATTCCAGGATCGGAACATATCGACACTGCCTCCGAAAAAGTAGCGGATGCGCATGACTCAGGGAAGGAAGTAGCCCTTGACTCCGACCTCTCGCTGATCATGGATGAAACTTCGTCCAGCGGCGAAAATGGACGGTTTCGTCTTCGGTCACCTTTACGAATGCATCCCCTGTGGCACACTTTGATGTGCTGCGTGTTCTCCCTCTCCGGACTCTTCAGAAACATTGGGTATTCATTGACCTTAAAAAGAAAGAAAGTCGTAAAAAATGTGTATTATATAATACGTAAAAGGACAAATTGTTTACCAACTATTTCTGAGCATCAAGAAAAGAATAATCAAACAAACATTTAGCATGCAAATAATAATAATAATAATAATAATAATAATAATACAGGATTTCTGTGGGTGCTTGCCATCTAAGTCATTCCTAAACAGGAATGACTTAGATGTAATATACACACCACACACACCAATGGATAAAATCGATGTCATTTTTTTATTATTTTATTTTTTTACCCTTCATTTTGACAAATGTTTGTTATTATGAACATCAGAAGTCTTACAGCACCATGGTAACCCATCGCACGTCTGATACAATTGCTGCAGGGTTCCTAAGAAGCCATATAAAAGTAGAAGTCATAAAAATCGAACAACAACAAGCTTTCGCCCGAAAGAGCAAAGGTTGGCTTAGAACCGTGCACTGCTTTCTTTCCGCATAAAGAACTGCTGTGATGGCATATGGAACTTTATTTTTAGCAAATTGCTCCTACATGTGACGATCACCAGAGACGAAGGAGTTCCCAGCAAGGAGGACGATATAATAACCTCTATGTCAGTACTACACAGTGCGATTCTCAAGTCCATTACATTATTTCTACTAACGGTCAACTACGATGTCGTAGCTCAAGGTCACGCCAGTAAACGATATTAAAAGACTTCCTGTGATACCTTACAAGGTAGCGAACTAATGCAACAGAGCTACTTTAGTGTCACTCGTGAAGTCAACAGATTTAAACGAAATGCTGATATTTCAGAAATCCTTAACGTACCATATTACTGTGTTTAGCAAGTTTTATTACTCTAAAGAGATGTGTATCTACAAGATTTCGTGTGACGTAAATTTGAGAAAAATTGCTATTGGGTTTATTTACTCATTCATTTGCCCACAGTAATAAAGTTTTCGAAGTTTGTAGCGATTGCGACATCATTGTTTGAAATTATGAATATCAGTAGTGCTTCATAACGGTGTAGGTGATTAAACTAATCAAATGATATTGTTACAATTTTTTTATTACCAATATAAATTAATCCTTAATCCCTGTCGGCATGGTTACATTTGAAACACTTTCTTTCCATCTTGTAGAAATTGGACTTTTTTTTACTATCCATACAGTTTGTAGAAAACATCCCCATATCATCGATTTCATACTTGAACGACCTGGACCGAGTTCATCGTCGCGAGTAAGGATTTTTTTAATGTGAATCCCATCCACGAAAGGTTGTAAAGTATCAATGGACGATTGGATCTGTGTTTAAGTGGTGAACAGGTTTGTCACCAAGTCTGACATTCTGCTTATTAGAACTCACAGTTTTTTTGAAAAAGTTTCATATTTGGTTTCTGTAGTACCGTTTCCGAATATACATGGCTTCTATGCACACTGCTTGGGGAAAAAAAAGACATCCCTATGGGCAACGTGCCGTGTAACGAGTCAGGCGTTTGTAATCGGTATAAATTGGAGGAATATGATGCTCCCAAGTCATTGCAACTATCTCCGGATGAAATGGCTGCGAGAAGGGATATGACGGAGTTTGAAAGAGGCGTTGTAATAGGATGCCGTAATTGTCGACAAATTGGGCCATCCCAGGTCAATATTCTGTGATAGAGGGGCGCACTAGGTCTAAAAATATTGGTTGCCAGGAGACAATGTGGGCCCGCCTACAACTATAAGGCTATCATTTAATTTTTATAAAAAATAAATAAAATTTTCAAAAAATACACATGTGGAAAAAAAGGTACAATTAAAATTTTTGCGAAATAAATGTATATTTTTTAGTAATTACAGTGTACACATATTGTACATATTACTGGCAGTATACAGTAGATACTAAATGTAAATACAGATTGTATTTTGATTTTTTTAAAATTTTAAATAAATGGTGGATATTTTTAAATAATTTGCTTGTAGTGAACATTTTACACATTAACAGGTAGTTCAGAAGCATATTTCATGCAGTCCACTATATTAAGAGCAGTCATTTGAATTCACTAGATGATTGTACGAATCTGTCAATAATTGCTTCTGCATCCAATTCATCTAACAATTCCTTTTCAGTGGATAGCAACATGCATGATTCCAAGTTCTCCTCAGACAGTGAATGTCTTAGCCTTGTCTTTATGATCTTTAGCTTTGGAAATGTCCTCTCACATTGGACTTGAGTAACTGATAATGTGCAGATGAGGTTATAAAGGTTATCATATGCCTTTTCATGAAGTCTGTTGGATGCAAGAATTTTTAGTACACACGATGGCTACAAATTTCACACCTGTGACAACTGGAATCCATATTCTCACCATCATTAAGCAATAGCTTTAATACATCAAAGTTCGAAGCAAAAGAAAACAATTCCAATGTTACTTGATCATTGCTGATTTGTGGAGACAGCTTAATAATGTCTTCCAATGCTTCATGTTCAAGGCCCTTCTCAGCAAAGTTTAACTTTGCTGGGTCCAAGCAGGATAAATATTTATACAACTTTTTATGTTGTACAAAGTGTGAATCTAGTGACTTGACAATGCGGTCCATTATTAGAATAATGCGGGTCCATTTACTCGAAATTAAACACATTTATTCGAAAATCAGCTAGAGAATCTGAGGAATGTCCTTCATCATCTATATATAAGCTCATCTGCCATTCTTTTCTTCTTCCTCTGCCTCTCAACTGACAATGCTGTTTCCAAAGAGTCAATTTCCAATGTTTGATTTTCATCCATATTCAACTGTGAAATCTTGTTACTGGATTTATTTACAAATTCCAATGCCTTGCTGTGAACGTTATCAAATGTTTTTGTCTGTTCCTTCACTTTGTTGCAGTCCCGTTATCAATTTATTTATAGACAAGTGGTTTAGATATGTTTACTGCATGGAATCTATTAAACTCCATGCAGTAAATATATCTAAACGACTTGTCTGTAAATAAATTGATAACGGGGCTATAGTTTCAAATATATACAAATAAGTAAATGCTGTCAATATTGTTTCAAACTTTAGAAGACTTTGAAGTAAAACATTTGCTTCTTGTTTTGTTTTTGCATGAAACTTGTCTGAATTTTGTATCATTGATAAGCATGTCAATAGATTTGCAAAAGTACTGACAGCGACATCATCAAAATGTCCAAATATAGTTGTTACTGCATTGGAGTTTCCTGATCATCTTGTCTCACCAATTAGCTTTAATCATTTCATTTTTTCTTGTTCTAGATGTTTTCCAACAAGTTCTATCCAAACAGCCATTCCCCTATATGATGTTTCACAAAAGTTGCTAAATCTTGGAGCAAACTAAAAAAACATGTTGATCCCAAAACATGTTGATCAGCCACATCAGTAATTTTATTTGTAAATCATTATACTGGCCATGGTAGCTTGCAGCTCCATCTGTACTATCAGATGAACATTTTTTGGGATCAATTTTAAGATGCTGTAATGTTTCAATCAATAGATCAAAAACTCCCTGTCCTGTACCATCATTACTTGGCACAACTGAAAGTAGTCGCTCACAGATAACACCTTTAAGTACATACCGAATAATATTGCTAAACTGATTGATGGATGAATTGCCTTGTGTTGAATCAACTTGAATAGAATAATATTTTGCGTGAGAAACTTCATGACTAGTTCTTTCTATTATCATATTCTCCATAATTTGGATTAACATGTTAATAGTTGTTTTACTCAAGTATCTAACAAGTCTACCACGGCCTTTACGTTGAGCCTTTCCTTGTTCTAATCGTTTGATTCTTTGTGTAGACTTGTTTTGTTCTGCAGAAATGTGAGTTGCCATAATGGGGTCATTTTTTGCCATCAACTGCACTGTAGCTAAAAAATTGCCATGATTCAGAACCTCATTATCCAGAGTGTAAGCAGATTCATTTCTGTGACCTCGAAAAGGAATTGCTTGCTGCCTAACATCTTTATGATGTCTATAATCCTCATGACAATACTCTTCTGCTTCAACAATTCTTTTTTTTAATTAGTGAAGATGCAAAAAATTATCTAAGGTGCCATCACTAACCACACTGATAAATTGCTGAACATTTTCAGCTGAACTCGGCCAGCCAGGCTGGCCAAGTAGTTAGCATATCCGCTCTCCAGCCAAAAGGCTGCGGGTTCGAATCCCGCCGTGGGCATGGATGTTTGTGGTTGTCTTTGGAAATACTAGTGGTGGTGGTAGTCGGCAGTAGATGGCGTTGGTTAGATGCGGTCAGTTGGTGGATTGAGTGGCTGAGACAGAGTTGTTGAACATGTGCCCTCCCTCGATGAGTTTTTGGACTGCCTGGAGGTGTCTAATAATAATAATAATAATAGTAATTTTTGACATGTGTTGTTGTCAATTCGTGTAAAACCAAGATCTGGCTAATACGCCTGTAGTCACTAAAGCACGTACAAAGGGTGATGGGTTACAAGTGTTGGTAGACTCAAAGGCCAAGCAGTATGAACAATATAAGCACCTATTTTCTTTGTTATATGTTAGCCATTTTCTTGGGACTGAGTCATTCATAATTTTCCTCTCATACAAACGAAAAGAGCATCAAATGGCAGATCGTCAAGTGGCTGAAATAGATGTTCAGCAAAACACTTTCAGATTCTCGTGATGGATATTAAAAGATTACAGCAGTTGATCTTTCATTTTCTTGTGTAGGTTTATTTATAGGATGTGCTTCAGAAACCAAGTCATTTATGCCTTAAGGTGTATCTGATTCCCTGTAACTAGTTGAAGCTACGTAGTCAGATGTTGCAACTACAGGTAGTAAGGATACCGGAACAATGAAGACAGAATAAGTACTGGGCCTTGGTTGTTGAGTAAATGCTATTGTATTTGTCTCTACATTAAAAATATCTCTTTCCTGTTCTTGTAACTCATAAGTCATTGCATCATCACCATGAGTATTCTTTCTTGCTTCTTGATTATTTGTTGCAGAACTGTATATTGATGTGGATGGTGGTTGTGGTATTATAAAATCTGTAATAGACCGGCATCGCTTGACTGATTCCTGCCTTTCTGCTTCTTGTTGCTCTTTGCATTTCAGTGATCAATATTTATGCGTTTTCTTTTCCATGCTGGTAGGGGTAATATTCCTGAAATTAAAACTTAATTAAAAATAATCTTAATTGGGAAAAATTAACATCTACAATTACAATTACGCCGCAAGAACACATCAATGGAAATATGCTTTATAGATGCATCTACTATTAACAACAATTTTAATAATCAGAGTAATTTTAACTGTAGAGTAAATAAAAGGTATTATTTATTGAACTTGCATTATGCATATATATTATTATTATTTGAGACTACAGTTTAAATATATTTACTATCTAGTATTTTTATACTGATTTTATACAATGAAAGAAAATACATTATATTTAAATTAAAGAGCTTAGGGCCACAGTATATAAAAATGATTAATTAAGTATATACCTTTTATAAAACACAGCAAGCACGAGGTGAAGAGCTGACGAAACACACTCAAACTGAAGCCGACGCATTGAAAAATATTTGCTGTCTTTGCAATGCATGCTCGGTACAAAATTGACTCCGGTTGCACGTCACGATCCCAGGCTGGGATTCCCAGCTAAGCTTCATTGCGCAGTCGCAATATTAAAGATCCGAGCCTATATAACGTATGCATCGGCCTTACATAACTCGAATCAGCATTTTTTTTTCCAGTGTTATTTATTATATTCTTAAATATAAAGAATCCTCGAAAAATGATTTTATTATTATTTTTTTATTAAAATAGTAATACAACGTAAATTTTAGTTGCATACAGTAATAATATTGGAACTTCTATTATATTTTCAAGCTACTAAAAGGTCATTAACATTTTAAACATATTGTCTAATGTTTAAGGGGCTCACTTGCCATCGGGCTAGCTGACACCCTGGTCAGTCCCCCACTGCTCTGTGATACCACACTCAGATGGAAGTGCAGTGAGTAGCATCTGAACATTCTGGACAATCAGTGCTTCCTACTTTGTGGCGATTTTACGGAACTGACTGTTGTCTCTTTCAGCAATACAATTACTGAACTTTTACTGAACGTCACCATACTTGACTGGCCCCCCCACAGAGCCTTGATATTAACCTTATTGAACATCTGTGGGAAGAACTGGACGTCGTGTGAGGTCAAAGGACATCCGTTCCCCAACAGTTCAGGACCTCATCGAACTTTTGTAGAAAGTATGCCCCGTAGGATTGCTGTAGGCATCGCAATGAAAGGAGGTCCTGAATCTTATTAAGGTGGAAGCCACGGCAGTTTGTTCCTCACATTATGGTGTCATTTGACTTCTTTCCAAACAGTGTGTATTCTAATAGAAGAAAGCATATCAGAAACAAATCATTTTATATGATATCGTAAGGGTCGTCTGAATACGATGTTACACTTGTTGGGAATTATTTTAACTTCTCTCCCTTCTGTCATAAAACTTCGGATCTCTCCCCCCCCTCTTTTCATCCTCCTGTAAGGGTTAGATAATCTGGAAATTCTGTCCTGCAGGTTAAACACGAATTTTTTCAAGTCACTTCAAGCCCTGTTTATTATAAAAAGTTAAAATGATAATCCCGTAAAACCCACAGCTTGTTGGCTGGAGTCGTTATCCAATCAAACGATAAACCAGCAGATTCTATTTCTGTTAATTAGTTTTTAATATTTTTAATTATTTTAAGAACTTTACATAGCTTGCTAAATTATTTTCACCTTTTTAATATATTTGGGATTGGCAAAATGCTTCGCCTTTGTATCGAATTGATTCAGATATACCTCTTCCCACTTATCATGAAGGGTTAGACTTTCCTTAGCTTTCCAAATAGTCCATCATATGTAAGATTGATTTTATTCTGCATTGTGTGGAAAATATTCTGCAACCTGAAAAGTCATGAAGAGAGTGTGAACAAAAGTTACAAGAACATTAGAGATGTCAAAAAAGAAAAAAGGAGGTGGGTAGAGTATTTATGATGATCACATATCAGAGAATCTAAGAACCATAATATTCATGATGAACTTCAATGTGTTGCATGGAATATCTTGAAAGGCTATAACTGAAATAAGAGGACAGCAATCTAAACTGCTGGTATAGCATCAAAAGTGGAAGATGTTGATGACTAACTTTCTTTATGCTGACATTAGTTTGTCCTCAACCGCCTTGGTCATATTAGCAATGAATGATACTCAGAAACGTTGCGGAAGGTATGCGTATGCGTAACGGAAATTCAAGTTTATTGACAGAAAATACTTAAACTAGATAACAACGTTGCAATGTATTAGTCATTAATATAGACTACTGCTTGGATGAGCCTCCGTAGCTCAGTCAGTATAGACAAAGTCCTTTGATCGGAAAGACTTGGTGGGGTCGATTCCCGTCAGTGACGTGAGGAAGCTTTATCTGCTCTCTTTCGACTAAAGGTAAGTTAGGCAGTTTCATACGGAGATAGGGGATTTTTTTTTACCCGGAAACTCGGGTTTTTCATACTCCAGAACAAGCAAACCGGCCCCGTGAACACACGCTTCTACATAGGATACCTCCAGGAATAAGGAGGTATCCTATGTAGAAGCGTGTATTCGGAACCGTAGGATTTCGGTTCCGAATACCCACACGGTAAATTAGGATAGCATTCCTTGGATACTTACCTGTGAGAGGGGGAGAATTCTTTTTGTTAGTGATATTACATTCGCTATTAGAGTCATGTTAGTAAATATAATACTCATGTTTCAATATCAATTCTTTAAAAGAAAGAAAGAAAGGAAAAATAAGACTGGTTCCTCGAAACATTTTATGAAGATTATTGACGTTTCCTTGGCCGAGTAGCTGACTCAGCTGTGTCATTTGAAGAAAGAATTTAGTTCAAATCCTGTCTGTGATCGAAGAACTTTTTTAGATCCTTTACAAGAGAAAGCTAAGTTAGGTAGAACAGTATTTTTAACGGGAATTTTTCTTTGTCCCCTTGAGAACACACACACAACATCAAAAAACGGATCAACAACAAAAGAATTATTGCAGAAGCAAACTCCGACTGATTAAACACACCTACTCTCCAGGTTTTACTACGCTACTAACGGGACAGGGAAAACTAAGACACTACCTGCGCAGATTCCATATCCTGGAATCCCCATCATGCATTTGTTTTCCGCACCTTCAACAGATTGTTGACCACAAACTTGACGACTGCCAGCTACTGGACTCCATCCGGATGCCCTTAATGCAACACGTCATCACTTCTAGAGACAAGTGCACAGTGTTAAAACAGAGACTTATCCAAAAGTATTACTCAGAATTTGCCAATAAGATCGACTTCCAGTCGTTGTAATGTAACATAAATTACGGATATTATATGAATTATATAGTGTAAATATATGTATATATAAAAATACAGTATAAATAGGGATGTAAAGGTAGGAATATGTACATATCGATGTAAAAATATAAATGTAAATATGAATATTGATACAAAAATATAAATAGAAATGTTAATTAGTACTTGTAAGCTACACGTAATATATGCATTGTATGCAATGGAGCATGCAGGAAATAAATTACCTCTGATAGGATTACTATTGGGAGGAAAACACAAACACACTCATAAATAAGTGGAAGATAGTATACTAGTACAGTGCTTACCAAACTTCTGGATTCCAGGGCCCCCTTTGGAAAAATTAAATTATTTCACGGTCCCCCTCGAAATAAAAATCGTAATATAGACATACAGTATATTATTATAATATTTATTGTATTTATATTCAATACAAAACATACACAGCGAATATTGCAGAAATCAAATGCAAATATTACATTTTTAGCATCTTACATACACATTTGACATGGCACATTATCTCGTATTTTTATATAGATACAATAGAAATATTGTTATTGTACATTTGTAGTACAAGCACATGAAACATAAAACGATTAGTAATA
Source organism: Typopeltis vanoorti (assembly GCF_054136105.1). Lineage (NCBI taxonomy): Eukaryota > Metazoa > Arthropoda > Arachnida > Uropygi > Thelyphonidae > Typopeltis > Typopeltis vanoorti. The sequence continues at coordinate 25,484,090 of NC_143549.1, forward strand.
AAGAAAGAATTAAAAACATAAAAGAAGTTTAATGACAATTTAATGTGATGGATGTGTTTCAATACTGTTACACAAGAAGTCAATATCAGGTGAAATATTTGAAACAGCAATTATTTCTGATTTGAAATGAAACTTATATGAATAAGCATATATTTACAAATATTCATTAAACGCCGAAATACACAGGAAGCAAAATTTGTGAACCAGCACCAATGTGCGATTTTAATAAATAATGAAAATGAAATACGTTTCTCTTAAGATAAAAAAAAAATCTACTTAGTCTTAAAACATTTTAAATTTGTTTTCATTATTTCACGGCCCCCCTCAACAAAACCTACGGCCCCCAAGTGGGCCGCGTCCTACAGTTTGGGAAGCGCTGGACTAGTAGACTGTAAGTCTAAAGCCCTCGGTGGATGCTATTGTAGGCAACCGTCCAAGATTTAACGGTGTTGTACACTTTAGAGGTAATGATCACGATCGTGTTCCTCATGACCTGACCTCCAGAGCAGAATTCAATTCTTCTTACATTAGTTAGATTCGCACATCATAAGTTGTCTCCCACCCCTTGCCTATTCTACCAAGTACGCTTTTCATATTACAACCAGCATGATGAGCTTTATAGAGAATGTTTTTCATTAAAATAAGAGTTGTTCTTCGCTGTTTGTTATTTAAATCGTATGAACATATTTCTTCAGAATTCCCTCAAACTACGGGATATTTATGTGTCAGGCGTACAAATTCTCATAATATATTTCTCGCTTGCAGCGAACGAAAAATGAATTACTCCACTGTTGCACTTTCGATTAATAGCCGGACTCTACCATAGGTCATTCAAATGGCTCTGGGGAGACTTGAATAGAAAAGTCAACATCTAACTAGGTTAATGCACTATGCATGAGTTGTTCGTGCGCTTGGCGGACAGAGCAGTTCTATTAACACTGAAGCAACACAGTTTAAACGGATATTTGACAGCCCGAGTCATTACATTCTAATGACTCGGGGCTGTCAAATTGTTTCATGTTTTTGGAAATGGAATGCATGCGAATTTAGCATAACCTCGAATGACCTCCATGTGCGGTTTAATCCGTGGGATCGATCGAATTGAATTACTGAGAAGTGGAGAAGACATGCTGGACACTGATTTTATATATACTGTACATGTATTCGAAAAAGATATACTTTACTTGTATTATATTGGATTATTAAACTAAATTATGACATAATTTAATTTAATTAGTACTTAATTAGACAAATTTAATTAGACAAACTAGTACATTAGTCATCTTCCTCCAAATTTGTTTGCATGTTGTTTCTTTGAATTGTTTTTCATGTTTGCAACATGCTTAAGCGATGTATGTTATGTCTTGAAAGCGCTGGCTAAATGTGTAGTAGCAAACACGGAATGAGTATTATTGCTGCTACACAACGTGATTACTTCTTTTGTGAACAAACAGAAGTTGAATTCGGCCGTGAAGTCTAAGAAGGGAGTCTCTCTCTCTCTTTCGACTTCTTTTATGCAGCACTCAGTTCTGGAGCTTAGTTTTCATTTTAGCGTTCCTTTACCCGATCACAGAACATGCGCAATATTAACTTCGGTGTAGTGTTCATGACACTTCCAATCATCGCTAAGATGATAAAATATTATCACCTTAGCAATGACGCTCAGTGCCATGCACTTCCTCCTTTCCAACTTCTTCGGAACTCTGATTGCTTCTGTGCAGTTCTGAAAACTTGAATGCAATTCTAAATAAATTATTCCAACTATTCTGCCTGTCCCTTATTCGAGTGTGCAATAATTTTCCAGGGTTAAAGAAAGTTCTGCAATTTTGGTTCACAATGTTTTTCCCGACTTAATTTTGTATCACTTCTCCACTGACTTTTTTTGCAGTTCAGAGTTGTCAAAACTCTGAAATTAAAACTATTAAAAACAATAATGTTTTTAATAGTTTTTAGGCAAAATGATTTGATATCTTGTCTTCAGTTTGCTTTTGTGTTTTAACGATCCACATGGAGTAAAATCAACCGATAAACCTTCAATCGTGGGTGTTCCATTTTTGGTCGCAGACCATTTTTTATCAGTTTTATTTATTGATTGATTTATTATCATTATTATTATTATTATTAAGAGAGACCTCCAGGGAGTCAGGGACTCATCAAGGGAGGCCACATACTACACGCACAAGCAATGACTTATTCTTGTATTCATTCACTGTCTACACTCACAACATCCAATTGCAATCCATTCCAATCACGCACCACCCTATTATTTGACAGACAGTTATTGTTTTATGTCCATATGTATAATAAAACATCAATAATTAATACAAATTTTTAAATCAATTTAAGTTAATTAAATCCATTTGAAAACAGTTAATTTAAAATGATATATTGAGACATATTGCTTTCCTATTTTGTTTTTTAAATGCTTTGAGTTTAATATAAAAATTTCAAATGTGCTAAGTCAGTTCGAAATCAGCAGTTTATGCGTTCTTAGACGAAAAACTTTCGCTTGAAAAAAAAAAAAAAGAAAAAGAAAAAGACATCTCCTAACATTTGATGAGTCTTATTTTTTTATCATTTAATACACAAAAAAATAACAAAAATATTTTATTAATTTATTTATTTTTAATAAACCAAATAATTATAAACATTCAAAGAGAGCAACTTGATCGTTTTCAAAATTAGTGATAATTGCTGTTGGCAAACGTTTGCATGATTAATCATAAAGAACATCCACTCGCTCACCAGACATCGAAGATCGATTTCCTGTTCCAAAAATGGGTCTTCTATCACGGAAAAGACAATGTATTACACGTGAATGATCGTCCATTAAGCAAGACAACATAGCAGAACACACCACACATTATGGCATTAACAAAGAATAATGGTGGGGGAAAGAAAAACAAGAACGATTAACTGACGTCCAAAAAAAGTACGCACTTGAGGAAAGACGATCATTTTTTAAATACAAGAAATATTCAAAGACGAAAAGCAAAGATTTTATCCATGAAGAACGAATTTATCCAAAAACTGTAAGATTTTAAAAAGTCCTGAATTACGCATCACATAATCTAAGATATTTTGGTCAAAGATCGTTGCTGATACATTTTTTTTTTTATTTCTCTCTCACTCCACAAAAGGTTGTAAATTTACAGTAGTTCATTAGTACCATGAGTGGACTAAGAAATTTTCCTATTTTTATTGATATTATATATATATATATATATATATTTATTTATTTTATTTTTACATAGTCCGGAAACCCAGCTCTAGAGACCAAACATTTTACAAGCCATTTCAGGCCTCTAATAAGAGGAGGGATAGTTTCAATGAGATTCATTCCTACCGAATTTCAACATTATCCGGTGATTGCAAATTTAATGGAGTTTACCTCTCAGAAATACAGAGAAATCTTTGGGTTAATGTGGTTACCATTCAGCGAATAACAATCCAATTTAGTAGCCATTGTGCAGTACTTATATAAAGTATTAACTAAACTCTTAAAGCTCAGTTATTTTATTATTTTACCTAAATTAAGTACCACGCGCTGAAGCTAAATTAAAATGTCTCAACAAACTTTTAACAAACCTTCTCAGATTTCACCGTATCCTAAACTTCAATAGTGCGCTGCTGTGCGCATAATAATATGTAGTTAACGCACCATTGCAAAACGTCTAATAAAAATTGGAATATTTTGAATATAGCATTATTGCTGAAATATTTTGAAATTCGTCAGTGTAGATTAATAAGACGAACAGGGACTATCTTTTCATGCACGACTGAGAACTGCAATGAAGAGGCTTAAAAAAACCCTCATAATGAGATTTTGCTTTACTAATCTCTTCTCAGAGAATAAAGTGATATTTTGTGATAGTTGCAACTCAAGAGAAACTTATGACTAAAATTTCACGTATTTGTTAATTTGTATTTCTCAACTTTACATTATTTTATGATATCCATGGAGTCTCAGGACTCATCTCTGGAGGTTATTATATACTACATATCATTGCATGTAGTGGTGATATAAAGTGGGCCTTTTTCAACTGAAAACAATTCCTTGCATCACGACGAGACGAGGATAGAACTTTTCCAGCTGAAAATAGATCATAATAACCAATTGTTATTCAAACTGGAAGCGTCATATTGCAGTATTTACTTTTGCGAAATTCCATATTTTTACTCTTCCATCAGCATAAAGAGGGAAAAATTCCATATTTCCCACTTTATGCTGATGCTCGCCAACCTCTCCCTCCCACTCCCCTTTTATTTTGTCCTGCCAGCGAATACAGCTTCGTACACATACGTACCCATTACAAATGTCGTTGTCTTGAACATTGTCTCAAATTTGGTAAAAATGTGTAACTTTTTCAGTTTCGTCGTCAGTGTTCGCGTCGTTCATCAAGGCATTCATCTTCACTCAGTATGACTGCATGCATCCATCCATCATAGTAAAGATAATGACAACACCTTGACCATAAAAGAAATCATCTACCTAATCGCTTTCAGGCGATAAACATGACCATTTCGCAGAATGTTTATCAAGCAATATTCATTTCGAAATGCTGCTCAATATTACGCTGAAATATTCGACTGTGAAAATGTTTCGTTTCTCTAATACTTAGAACTTGATTTGTAGTTCTAATCTCCTAAATGAACCTCATTGAGGACCCAATTAGTAAAGTTTAATTCGATTCAGGATCACTTTGTCTGGCACACCCACTACGAATATAATAGTACAGAATATAATAAATTTAGTTTAATCCTTTATCCAAGTGTAAGCAAATAAAGTTTGTGCCTGAAGTATCTTCAGGACTGAGGCAACTCGTGATAAAGGTGGACCAAGCTCTCATCACTCCTTGTCTTAGTATCTCCCATAATTCAATGAACATCTCCTTGAGAATATGTTTAATGCTATGCATTAAGGGAAGGGCCACTACCCAGACCAGTTTCGATCTTTATTGAGGTCGGTGGGAGCCAGACCCAGAGGTGGTGGAAGTAATGGAGAAGTCATATTTACCTACACGAGTTGCCAAAAGTGTCTCACCTTATTATTAAATTACTCTGGATTTAGAGAAAAATGTTGGAAATATTATTATTATTATTTTTTTTTTTTTTTTTTTTTGGTTACTACTCAGCCAGTCACTCCCATTGATTTCCATTACTCACTGCTCAATATGTCTGACAACGATGGATAATCTGCCGTAACCAGGGTGGGTGAGTTACAATATTCCCAGGTGAATGAACAAATTAAGATTTCATTACTAGGTAAAGATGACTTCTCCATTGCTTCCGCCTTGGTATCACCACCTCTGGATCTGGCTCCCACTGATGAGACCTCAATAAAGGTCGAAACCGGTCTGAGTAGTGGCCCTTCTCCTTAATGCATAGCATTATACATGTCCGCAAGGAGATGTGCTTTGAATTATGGGAGGTAGTAAGACAAGGAGTGATGAGAGCTTGGTCCACCTTTACCACGAGTTGCCTCAGTCCTGAAGATACTTCAGGCGCAAACTTTGTTTGCTGCACTTGGATAAAGGATTAAACTAAATTTATTATTGCCTAACCAAGTGCAAAATAAACTTCCAACAGTACAGAATATAATTCCTTTATATGAACTGCATAGCACTGGAAGTAAAAAATATATTCCCCAAACCTCTGTAATTGTAATTTAATTCTATACAAATATCGTTACGATAACAGAATTTTTGCAAGTTATCTAAAGAAATTTTTAAAGCTCTTTAAAGCTTTTTTGCAGTCATGAAAGAACAGAAATATTTGTCAGTCTTTCACGATTACAGAAATATTTGTATTTTACGGAAGGAAGGTCTCCAGTCTTGTACGATCTGCTTGATTTTTGACGAACAAGCATAAGCCACTTCCACTGAGCTACACAGGCCTTTATTATTATTATTATTATTATTATTATTATTGTTGTTGTTGTTGTTGTTGTTGTTGTTACTACTATTTCTTGACTAAAAACGATTGCTCACTGCACTGCCGGAATAGAACAGTTATTGAGTCACAGAAATATCAAACTTCAACTTCCGCATTATGTCAGACCGGTAAATCAGCGCCACGGTTGAAATTCAAACATTAATCATTATCATGGAAGTAAAATAAAATAATATTAATCTATGGACGTTTTTTGATTGACCTTTCTGTGAATTAGCCTAACATTATAACTAAATATAAGGTTCTAAAGGCCATAAATTTCAAGTAAAATCATGTGGCTGCTCCGCACAATTGTGAATTCCGCATTGCTGGCATTTGAAGAGAACTGCGAATTTCTAAATTCGCGTTCAGAGACCGTGTTAAGGGACTAATATCTGACAACCGAAAAGGAAAGAAAAGAAATTGCCATTGTTCGGTAGTCAGTCACTCCCATTGATTCCCATTATTCACTGCTCAATATGTCTGACAACGATGGATAATCTGCCGTAACCAAGGTTACGAGGTTCGCGTTTTATACGCCTCTAAGAGAGAAATATGCTACACCGCTCCGATTTATGGAATGAAAAATGGAGCTTGCTCAATAAAAACTTATAACTAAAAGAAGAAAACCAGAAAGTCATGCAATTTGCATCATAACCTTCTTAGCATTGAAATTTTGTAGCTAGTTTCAGGTGGAAGAATGACAAGGGGTGTTTTCCTTCTGGAAACTTTTCCCTGTGCTGCCTCCTTAACGAGGAACGACCGTGTCCTTCGGCTGGCGAAATACCTGGATTTGAATCCTATTTGGGAGGTGAATCTCTATATGGAATTGTCAACTGTAGGTGACAATCCTTTATAAAGTTTAAGAAACTTTATAAAGGATTGCTAAATACTGTATAAAATTTAAGTATAAAGCTAGTAGGAAATGAGACTTTCCTCCTGGCTCTAGTTGCATAGCTTCGTTCTTGAAATATTAGCTAGAATCCGCTCTTCCCAGAGAACGGGCACTTGACCAATAACTTGGCAATAATCCAACTCAGATTCTAATAATTTAGGACTTCTAGAATTTCTATTTCTGGTGGACGTACTCTAAAAATAACAATATATAACCTTCAGCAGAGCTGAAAATAACAATCGCATTCTCCTGAGTAGCTCCAAAGATTGTAGGAGTTATATTATATTGCCTAAGAAAAAAAATCTTATATCAGAATTTTTCAACATTTGCTAACAGAGCCGTATTCATGGGTGTGCGAACTGTGCGGTGGCACAGGGCCCCGCGCCGTTCGATGAACGGCGCGGGGCCGTTCTATTGTTCGATGAAATAACATTAGGATAAACAGTAATTGGTATAGGGAATAAATTTTAAGATCGTAGCGCTAGAGTGGTAGTATTTGAAACTGCTCTAAGATATATAACAATATCGTATAACATTTTTAAATGCACTGAAAGAATTATTTAAAACTGAACCAGATAATACTATCATAGTAGAAGTGGTTTCAATATATGAACAAATAGATTCATTTGAGTTTATACTAAGCCTTGTAATTTGGTATGAGGTTTTGTCGAAAGTTAATTTAGTAAGTATTACAAAATGCAAAAATTCCCATAGACGTAGCAACTAAGCATATTAAAGAGTTAGTGCAGTACTTTGAAGAGCAGAGAATATCAGGATTTGATAGCTGTTTTGAGATTGCTAAAGAACTGTCAAATCTATTAGAAATAGAAATTAAATTTAAAGAAAGTCGAGTACGTCGAAGAAAAGTATTTTTTGATTATGAAACGCCTGTTGAATCACATATAGATGATAAGGAAGCTAATTTTAGGATAAATTTCTTTTTTGTAATTTTAGATACTGCTCTACAATCTGTCAAAAAATATTTGAATTGTATGAAATACACGAAAAATCATTTAGATTTGTTTATGATATGAAATTAATAAGAAAAAGGACAGAAACTGAATTAAAATTTTGCTGCACATAGCTGCATCAAAAATTAAATACAGATATTGATGAATTTGAATTTTATAATGAATTAATTATTTTTAGAAATATTGTTCCAGAAGATGCACCCATTAATATTTTAAATTCATAATTGCAAATAATTTGTCGGATATTTATCAAAATATTACTACGACATTTAAAATATTATTGACCAGTCCAGTTACGGTCGCATCAGCAGAAAGGTCATTTTCCAAACAAATTAAAATTAATAAAAACCTATTTGCGATCTTCTATGTCTCAAGAACGTTTGTCATCCCTGGCAATAATATCTATAGAGCATGAAATTGCAAAAAAATTGAATTTTGATAGCGTTATAAATGATTTTATTGATAAGCGCATTAGGTTAAATAAAATTTAATATATTAAGATTTTTTTTTAAACCTTATATATTTCATTCTTTATAGTAAAAACGGATTTTTTAAAATATTTTTATATTATTATTTATATTATTAAATAAATCATTGTTCTGGCGTATTTATATGATAATGTATACTTACATAATAAAATAACATGTCATGTACATACAAACACATTTATTTTTTAACTAATTTTTTCCCTTTACTTAAATTGATGCAAGAGAGCATACTTGTTTATTTATGGGCATAAATATTTTTCATATTTGATTTAATTAATTAATTAACAAGATATTCTTTCATTTAAAATTTCCATACAGGTTACTAACTTTCAGGGGCCCCACTTTTCCATTTCGCACAGGGCCCCAAAATGTAGAAACGGGCCTGTTTGCTAATACATTTTCTTCCTTTTTTGTTTATCATTCCTTCAATGTGTTTTTAATGTTTCGTATGTTTCAAATGTATCTTTCAGTCTCTTTTCATTGTAGACTACGAGCATAACAATATCAGTTAGAAAGAATTCCAAATTTCAATTAAATTTGGAGACTTTTCTAAAATTCAGACGAACTTTTTTTTAAGTTTAGTCTATGTGTGATAGCTTTTGATGCCTTACGAAGTTGCGGTGTGTTAGTTGGAATTATGGGAATCTTCAACTGTCAATTGTGTGTGTTTTCTCTCTTGTTTGCCTGTTTTGTAAGAGTAAAAATTCTAGTACCTCGCTATTGACTAACTCGCTTTCACGTGAAAATTTCTTATAATGGTTTTTCGTGGCTTACACAAGAGGAAGATGTCACATCGTCCTTGTGACTACGCTACTATGCCATCTGTATTCCGCAGAACTGTACGTACTTAATTCTCTGTTAATCAAAATACAAGAAAGTTTTCATTACCAAAACACACTGCAAAAAATTTAGCAACTTAGCAGATGACAAAGGGTTGCTGTGTTGTCACAGTAGGCTGGTTACATGACATCGATGTTTGGTGTTTGTGAAATGTATGTTCTCCATGGATGCTTGTCAGTTCTATGGGCTTATTATTAAGGTTTTAGTAAACATCATAATACAAAAATATGGATTACCAGAAATGGGATTAGTTAAACAAGTAAAACATATATTTTATTTATTTTTGTAAATCTTTATTCCGCGCGGTTAGCCTAGTGGCTTTGCGCTTCGCAACCATATGCCTGGGGAAGGAGTGTCCCAGGTTCGATTCCCGTTGTAGACGTGAGGAATTTGAGGATCTTCCTCAGGCATAGCCAAGTTAGCTGGTCTTGGGCGCGGTCAGTAGGGTTTTTTCCGCTAGTTTATCTGGCGTTTTTCATCCCGCAAACAGACAAACCGGCCCCGTGAACATACGCCTCTACAGTCAAAAATATATTCATTCCAGCGGCAGGCCAGGCGACGGGTCGGTTGGGAGTAGTACTAACAAGAAGTCGCATCTAAATAAGACGCGGACCCTGCATAGGAAGCGGGAATAACGCATAGAAGAAGAAGATTTTTGTAAATCTTTATGCCCTAGTTTTCCTGAGCATGTTTGAAAGGGGAAGCGAATTAAAAAAATTCAGCATCGAATTCTAAAGTAACTGAATAACAGAATTAAATCTATGTTACTCATGATGGATGTTGCAAACATCTTTTTCCTGCCACATACATGTGGCGAAATCCTTGCTTATTTAATGCTATTCATTATGTTATTCAAAATAATAATAAAGCAAACGACAAAATCGACTTCTTAAATCATATTTTTCCCGTCCCAGTTGCAAATTAGGCGAGTAGCTTTACTTTATTCGATAAAATGATTGGTAGAAGGGCCACTAAACAATCAAGAAAGAAAGAAATACCAGCCTATTTGGTCGAGTAGTTAGCGTATGTCTATCTTTCTCCAACCAGTCTGTGCTTAGGCGGTAGTTAAATGTTATCATTGATGAAACCACCATTCTGCTTATTGGAAGTTTGTAGTGGTGTAGAAAACTTCCACGCTTGATCTCTAAAGCAAGATTAGCTCATTCACAAGAATAGTAATGTAGGATAGATTTTCATCCTTTCCTGATTGAAATTCACATAGAGAGAAAAAAAAATTAGATCTTGCACAATTTGTCAGCTACATGCACTGATACTTCTCAGAAGGACAAGTCTGTCACAAGCTCGTTATTTCAACCATAACTTCCCTTCCCCGCCTGAATGATGTCCTGACTGCTCACACATTTCATAGTGCATATGACCGATAAACAAGCGTACTGTTTCTGTTTATCAATCACTGCAATAAACTATTTTGCATGCGAGAACAATCATTAGCTATTTGAAAAATAAAAGAGTTTTTAGTCTATTCCCGTGTGAGTTCACTTTTTGGTAAATGATTTGAATATTTTAAAGTTAGTCTTAAATTAACTAAGTTTGATTTGTTTACGTTAATCTTCATTATCCTGAATAAATTTCTCTTACAGATGGTTATTATCAAAAATTAGTTGAAAGTTTAAAATAGCTTCGCCATTAAAATCTTTTAATGGCGAAGAATTTCTCTGACTAAATTGAACAGCTGTTGTAATAGATATGGTATGAAGGTCAGCAATAAAAAGACAAAGACAATGAAAATAGGCAGAATCATTGAAAATGTCAACTGTGTTGTGAA